>NC_136261.1:34095602-34380602 GCF_964187855.1 Myxine glutinosa
GCCCGGGCCGGCGCTCGATAGTGGCAATGAGCGCCGGCCGTTCGAACAGCCTGCTGTTCATCACGGACACCTTATCCGGGCGCCGTTGGCTGTGCGACACAGAAGCGCAGGTGAGTGTCGTTCCTGCGGGTACGTCGGACAAGCACGCTGCGGGCGGGGGCCCCGCGCTGCTTGCCGCAAACGGGACGCCCATCCGTACGTATGGAAAACGCTGCCTCTCTCTGCGGTTCGGAGGGCAGGTTTTCCGATGGTCGTTCGTCACCGCCAACGTGCCCATGGCACTGCTTGGCGCGGACTTCCTGTGCGCAAATGGGCTCCTGGTCGACGTAAAGCACAGACGTCTTGTCCAGACCGAGACGTTCAGGTCGCTCGCTTGTGCACTGCCCAGCTCGTCGAGCAGCCCACTGAGCGGCTCACCGAGCGGCTTGCCAAGCGGCTTGCTGAACGGTTCGGTTCCGGCCACATTGATCTGTACGCTTCCGGCAGTGGACGAATTCACCCGCCTCCTCGCCGGCTTCCCGGCCCTCACGCGGCCCACCTTCTCGGCGGGGGCCATCAAGCACGGGGTGGCCCATCACATCCCCACTGTCGGGCCACCGGTCTACGAGCTAGGTGTGAGGCAGGAGCACCAGCCCAGAGGGGAGAGCAGTATTCTATTGAGCTGCGGATGAAAGCCTTGTACGTGGTGAGGAGCTCAGGTGTGCCAAGTGTTACGTGGTCCCCTCGGTGAATACCTGGTCTCGGTGACCCCCGGACCGTGAGAGGAACTTCGCCAGAAAGCTGTATTATATATGCGCTTTCGCCACGCAATCCATATGAATTTCACCCAAGAGACAACTGATGTTCAAGGATATATTTCAATGGTAATGATACCATACAATTTCAATGACACAACCACGGAGATTTTCCCCGAGCAATCAACAATACACAACCATCAACAATTCTCAATCCACAATCAATTCCCTATGATTAAGATGGCCATCTTATATATGTGTGTCCCGGTGAGTACTCACGACCCCCTTTTGGTCTCGGTCCCGCACAATGTCTCTGGGCCCCTCCTGACCAAGATGATGGTCGGCGTCGCCGCACTCGGGCGGTTGAACGAACCCCGGGTGGACGTGTTTCCACCGGGCAGGTATCGTACCGCTACCAGGCACCCCGGCTGCAGCCCCTCGTGGCCACGCGAAGCGGGTACGGGAAAGCAAGCCAACAGCCCCACGCCGCTTGCAAGGCGTGTTAGGACCCAACGGGCGACCCGTACGCGTCTTTTTAGACGGTGTCGCGAACGGCGCCAAACGCTGGGTCGGTGCACGGCCACACGACAGTTTGACGTCCACCGGGCAGGTATCCGTCCCGGTAACTCCTCTCGCCAGACAGGCTCGGGAACGCCGCTTTTCCACACGGCTCAATCAATCCCCCCTTTCGTCGGAGCGGGGCGAGGAAGAAGAATCGTCGCTTTCGTCCTCGTGTCTTTTCCTCTTCCGTTTCCGGTCACTTCCGTTTCCGGACGCTTTTCAGAAGGGCTCCTGACCCTCCAACCACAACAACCCTTAATCTATTACACATGGCTAAGCAAAGACCTGAATGGTAATTCACATACATTCACATAAATATGTAACACTCCCCCCCTTCAAGAAAGAAAGTTTGAACCCAGCGAAAACTTTCTTTGCCGGCCAATTTGGAGAAACAAACCAGATAACTCAACCCCCCCCACATTATCAGTTAGAAATAAAGCAACCAAAATTTCCCCACAACCCCTCCAGATTACTCCCTCTGGACTAAGCACCCGCAACGACATTGTCCCTGCCAAATCAAACTCCATCTCATGACCCTCTGACTTTGACCGTCAGTTTCTTGTGAATGAAGGTTAAGGGGTTGATCAAAGATCCAAAGTTAAGCAACTCGATAGCACTTTTTTCCGGGAGGCCAAGCCGAGTATTCACTACATGGATGCCTTTAGGAACGTGGAGTTCACGGTTAGTCCGTGCAGGAAAGTTCTCTACAGGGGCGCCTTGAGGAACGTGGAGTTCACGGTTAGTCCGTGCATGAAAGTTCACTACATGGACGGCTTTAGGAACGGCGTTCACGGTTAATCCGTGTAGGAATCCTGGCTCGGCGGCTCCGCCGCATTCAGTGCTTCAACTTCTCAGAACTTCCCTAATAATTACGGTGGGACCGCTTGTCCCGGTAGTCCCATGAATAGCGGTCTCCTTCTCGGCCACTACTTTGACAATCCTTCCTTCGGGAGCTGCCGTAACTCAGGGAGCCTCCATAATAATATTGATTGCGGCCACCACCAAAACTACCGCCCAGTTGTCCTCTCCTGTAGACCTCTCGACGCCTACGAAATGCCTTCCCTACTGTTATCGTCCGACCCTCCAAATCCTTGCCATTCCAATTCTTCTCTGCCTCTCTGGCGTCTTTTGTGCTGGCAAACGTGACAAAGCCGAACCCTCTTGACTGTTGCGTTTCCCAGTCTCTTACCAACCGCACTTCCACCAGCGGCCCATATCTGTTGAAGACAGAGGTCAGAACTTCTTCCTCTGTTTTGAAGTTCAGTCCCCCTACAAATAACTTGGCACTTTTGTCGCCATCCCGAGCTGGTGTGGTGTTATTTTCCCTGCTGGGCTCTTTACCACCCCTCAGGTTACCATAAACTTGACCCCCGGCCAAATCATTCCCGATAACCACAGATACACCTTCTACAGGAAGCGTGGCTTGTAACCCGACGGTGACTGGTCCTGACACCAAATCGGACTCCAAATGGATGACATGAAGGGGAGCACTAACACCGCCCCCGATCCCCTGTAAACGAACACTATCCCCCGTTGCCGTCTCCTCGGACCATGGCAAAATGCCTTCAAGCATTAAAGATTGATGTGCCCCTGTGTCCCTCAATATCCTAACCGGTTTCCGGTTAGTCGAGGCTCCATCCCGTGACACAAACCCCTCTGAAATAAATGGTTGGTAACCCTTTTGATGGCGATTTCTCACAATGGCCATTGCGTTTGGAGTCGTAGTAGTCGGACTCCGCTCTGGGTCTTCGCTTTTCATGCGGTAACAACTGGACATCAAGTGTCCAGGTTTCTTGCAAAAAGCGCAAGTAGGCCCGGAGGAAAAACTCGTGGTCTGCCTCGGGCCCCCCGAACTATAAGTTTGTCTTGGGCCCGCATCCCTCTGATTACGAACAGGTGGGGTATCATAGTTGTCCCCATAATCATCTCGAGGCCGCCGCCATGTATGGTCGTTCTCCGCACCTGCTGTTCCCCACCTCCCCTGCGGAGATCTAGGTGAGGAGTTAGGTTCGTGGACCCCTATTCGGTGGGTTAAGGCATAATCATCTGCCATGGTGGCTGCGTCCCACAACTTTGGTACTTTCTTTTCCTGCAGGTACACTTTGATGTCCTCGTGGACACACTGCTGGAATTCCTCCACCAGGATCAAGTCCCGCAATGTTTCGAAGTCTTTCCCGACTCCTTTTGACTCACACCACCGATCAAACATGTTTTCTTTCACTCTGGCAAACTCCACATGGGTCTCACTCTCCCTCTTCCTGGCATTCCTGAATTTTTGCCTGTAAGCTTCCGGAACCAACTCATAGGCTTTGAGGATGTGCGTCTTCAGTACCTCATAATCTGCACATTGGTCCATTGGTAGCGCCGAATAAATTTCCTGAGCTTTCCCCACCAGCACACTTTGCACGAGTATGGTCCAGGCCGCCTCCGGCCAGTTTAATTGTCGAGCCACTTTCTCAAAGTGTGGAAAAAATTTCGCGACTTCCTTTTCACTGAACGGTGGAACCAGCCTCACATGGCTGCCCACATCCCAGGTTTTCTGGTTAGGTGTCGACCCTGTCAGCAAGGGTGGTGCCTCTCCCCGTTCTCTCATTAACTCCAGCTCCTTGAATTTGATTTCTTGCTGAAGCTCCATGTCACGTTCCTTTAATTCCCTTTCCGCTTTTCTCTCCTCTGCTTCGAGGTCCCTTGCAGCTCTCCTCTCCTCTGCTTTTCTCCCTTCTAACCTTTCCTGGAGTTCTCGTTCCACTCTCCTTTCCTCTGCTTGTTTCTCTTCTCTCCTCGCTTCTGCTTTCCTTTCTTCTTCTTTTAACCTTTCCTGGAGTTCTCGTTCCCCTCTCCTTTCCTCTGCTTGTTTCTCTTCTCTCCTCGCTTCTGCTTTCCTTTCTTCTTCTTTTAACCTTTCCTGGAGTTCTCGTTCCACTCTCCTTTCCTCTGCTTGCTTCTCTTCTCTCCTCGCTTCTGCTTTCCTTTCTTCTTCTTTTAACCTTTCCTGGAGTTCTCGTTCCACTCTCCTTTCCTCTGCTTGCTTCTCTTCTCTCCTCTCTTCTGCTTTCCTTTCTTCTTCTGCTCTTTCCTTTTCTGCTTTCCTTTCTTCTTCTTTAATCCGTTCCTGGCTCCGTAATTGCAACTCCAGTTTCCGGAGCTCAACATCTTCTGGTTCTTCGGGTAGCCACTCCCAGGCTAACTCGTCCCATGTTCCTAATCCCACCATAGATTGTATCACCGTGGCCTGCAACTCTGCCTTCCTCAAATTAGTTCGGACCTCCAAGTTAAAATGTTTGGCCAATTTCAAGAGGTCCGACTTTAGCAACGCTCGGAACTGTGCCTCACTCGGGGTTACCCCAAAGTTCTGTGCCACAAACGCCATGGTGTCTATCGTTAACACCTGTTAACCTTCACCCAAGACTTTACCCCAATTTCTCAAAAATATTTACCAATTAATAATTAATTAATAAATTTTAATTAATAAAATATTATTATTTTATTATGTTATACAATTTTAGATCCCGGACGTAGACCCAATTGCGAAACCGCAAATCGTAATTTGGACGAGCCCCCAATTCTGTTACGTGGTCCCCTCGGTGAATACCTGGTCTCGGTGACCCCCGGACCGTGAGAGGAACTTCGCCAGAAAGCTGTATTATATATGCGCTTTCGCCACGCAATCCATATGAATTTCACCCAAGAGACAACTGATGTTCAAGGATATATTTCAATGGTAATGATACCATACAATTTCAATGACACAACCACGGAGATTTTCCCCGAGCAATCAACAATACACAACCATCAACAATTCTCAATCCACAATCAATTCCCTATGATTAAGATGGCCATCTTATATATGTGTGTCCCGGTGAGTACTCACGACCCCCTTTTGGTCTCGGTCCCGCACAATGTCTCTGGGCCCCTCCTGACCAAGATGATGGTCGGCGTCGCCGCACTCGGGCGGTTGAACGAACCCCGGGTGGACGTGTTTCCACCGGGCAGGTATCGTACCGCTACCAGGCATCCCGGCTGCAGCCCCTCGTGGCCACGCGAAGCGGGTACGGGAAAGCAAGCCAACAGCCCCACGCCGCTTGCAAGGCGTGTTAGGCCCCAACGGGCGACCCGTACGCGTCTTTTTAGACGGTGTCGTGAACGGCGCCAAACGCTGGGTCGGTGCACGGCCACACGACAGTTTGACGTCCACCGGGCAGGTATCCGTCCCGGTAACTCCTCTCGCCAGACAGGCTCGGGAACGCCGCTTTTCCACACGGCTCAATCAATCCCCCCTTTCGTCGGAGCGGGGCGAGGAAGAAGAATCGTCGCTTTCGTCCTCGTGTCTTTTCCTCTTCCGTTTCCGGTCACTGCCGTTTCTGGACGCTTTTCAGAAGGGCTCCTGACCCTCCAACCACAACAACCCTTAATCTATTACACATGGCTAAGCAAAGACCTGAATGGTAATTCACATACATTCACATAAATATGTAACACAAGGAAGGACTTCGCACGACGGAGGATGCCCAGTCGGCGACTGGCTTTGGAGGCCAGATTTGAAATGTGGTTTTCCCAGGAAAGATCATGGCAGATAGTGAGACCCAAAAGTTTGAGTGACAGAACTTCTTGGAGAGGATTATTCAGAAAGTAGATGGGAGGGTTGTCCAGTTGGTCTTTTCGGAGAGACATCGTAAGAGTGTGAGATTTGTCAGGATTGAAAGACATGTTCCACTTGTTTGCCCCGTCTGTTATTTTGTCCAGGTCTGCAGAGAGTGAGGAGGCTGCAGACTGTTTCTTCCAGAATGACCCTGTACTTGAACTGGTTCAGGTTTCCATTCAGAACAACCAGGTCAGTTTTGCCCCCTGCATGATAAGCAGCCCAAACGGTCACCCCACCACCTCCAGCTTGGACTCTTGGCACTATACAATCTTCGTTGTGGGCTTCATGCACTTGTCTGCGCACTCGGACGCGGCCATCTTGATGATAGACCAGAAATCTAGACTCGTCACTGAAGGTCACGTGATTCCAGTGTCCTGGCTGTCATTGACGGTGCTCTCTGGCCCACTGCAATCAGTGCTGGCTGTGTTGTCTGGTCAGGTGTGGCTTTCTCAGGGGATGCCTGGCACGATAGCCTGCTTGAACCAGTCGTTGGTTGACTAGCCTTCTGGATACAGGCACATTTGTCAGTTGCTGCCACTCAGCCCTAAGCCGATTAGCTGACTTGGTGCGGCCATTGCAGACTAACTGGTGCAGCTGGTGATCATCTCTCCTTGTGGTTCTGCATGGACGTCCTGGCCTCGGTATTGGAGTAGGGACACCCCTCTGAGCATTTCGTTTCAGGATCTTTGACACCTGACCTTGAGTGATGCCATACTGCCGAGCAATAGCACGCTGTTTCATGCCAGAATTTCCTAAAGCCACCACTCCGTGACAAACAGCATTGTCAAGTTGACGGACCATCTCCAGAGAAAGCGGCAATAACTTTTGTAGACGTGCAGCAGTTGTTTTCCACTAATACAGAACGCAACAACCCTTATATACCCGATTGTGAAACCAATCGTCAAATGTACCTGTCCTTACATTTTGTCACGCCACCTGTGATATAATCCTGTTATTGACTTTTTGCTGCGAAAGACAATCAGTGACATGGTTCTTTCAACAAAGACATCACCGAAGGGTAAAAGAAACTCACCAGATTGATATACTTGAGTTCAGAAAGTAAACCCAAGTCAAGAAAAAAAAAATATTCCATATTAAATGCCAAGTCTGTATTTGGAAAATATTTCCAAAGGTCTATTAAAATGTTAGTGTGACAGTTGTCAGAGAAAAAAACCCATCGGATGAATATAAGATCTGTATATACAGTGCATTCAAAAAGTATTCAGACCCCTTCACTTTTTTCACATTTTGTTATGTTCCAGCCTTATGCTGAAATCGTTTAAATTCATTTTTTCCCTCATCAATCTACACTCAATACTCCATAATGACAAAGAGAAAACAGGATTTTGGAAAGTTTTGCAAATTTATTTTTAAAAAACTACTGAAATATCACATTGACATATGTTACGGATTCGTCACTTCCGTTGTTGTGGTTTCGTCCACTGTAAACATTTTTGATTCCATGTACTATTATTGTTGTCATTTAAGGGAAATAGATATTGCTATTTTCAAAAGGTAAAAAAGTTAATGTTTTAAATGAAACCGGAACCGGACGACGAAGAAGATGAGGGGGAGAGAAAAAAGGCGGAGCGAGTCGTCGGACAAGAAGCTTAGTTGCTTCAAGGTCCTGAGTGAACGTTGTTGAACGAGAGTCGCTCGTGAACTTTGGGTTTCCCAGGAAAGGGATTCCTGCGACAGAGTTGTTATCGCTGTAACAGATCAACCTGCATGTCAGGTTTTGCGATTGATTCCGAAGAGAATCATCGAAGAGCTGTTACGCCTCGAGAACGGGCCGTCGGCCATTTTGACTCGCGCAGGACTTGCGCTTCGCTCAAGGTTTCATATCGCTTCAACCGTTTTCACCGCATTCAGGCATTAATCTGGTGTGTGTGTGTGTGCAACGTGGCTTTTGAAGGTTAATTTGCGGTTCGCCGACTGTGAGCCATGGAACGTCCATACCCGAGGGTGTGATTTCCCAGTCGCCTGGAGGGCGCCTTTGGATTTCCCAGTTGCCTGGAGGGTGCCTTTGCGCAGCTTTGGCTGCGTGACTGTGACTGTCATCCGAACGGGATTCTGGTCTCGATTTGACATCGTTCTGACGATCGCTGGAGTGGATCGACTTTGGCTTGAATCCGGACTCAACTTTGGCTTGATGCCGGAATAGAGACATTGGGGAATGTTCTTCTTTTCTCTCACTTGGAGCACAGTGAGTTATATTGTACGAACCTGATGGTACCATCATATGATTTATATATATTGGTTGTACAATTGATTACTATTGTTTTTGTGTTTTTATTCCTGTGTGACCTTAATACAATATTTGTTTGTTGGTAACAATTGGTGTGGTTTCACCATTGATCTTTGACAGAATAACACATCTTTCTGCTGTGACCCCTCTCGGGGCTCGGAGGTACACCGTGACCAGGGGGTCTGGGAAGGATCATGTAAGAGAAATTGGTGGCTCGTCCGGGATATTGGGGGCTCGTCTTTGCTACCAGAAATTGGAGTCCTCGTCCAAAATTGGCCCAAATTGAAATTTGGGGCTCGTCTTTGCTGACAAAAATTTCGTCCGGGATAGAATTCCCTAACATTCGTCCAGGATAGAATTCCCTAACATTCCCAAAATTCCCAAATTTGGAATTTTTCTAACATTCCCAAATTTGTCAAAAAATAATAATTGGAAAATTTTTGTGTGAAGGTTAACAGGTGCTAACTAATATTCACCATGGTGTTTGACGCAGAAAAGTTTGCGGCGTCCCCTAATGAGGCACAGTTCCAAGCGTTAAAAAGATCGGAACTCTTGATATTGGCCAAACATTTTAACTTGGAGGTCTGAGCTCATATGAAGAAAGCAGAGATGCAGACATTGTTGGTAGAATCTCTGGTGGGACAAGGAACATGGAAAGAGGTAGCCTTGGATTGATTACCCGAGGAAAAAGAAAATGTGGAGCTCCGGAAAATGGAGATACAACTGCAGAGCGAGGAAAGGTTAAAAGAGTTGGAATGAAAAGCCGAGGAAAGAAGAGCAGAGGAAAGGAGAGCTGAAAGGGAACTCGAGGAAAGAAGAGTAGAACAGGAACGAGAACTCGAGGAGAGAAGAACAGAGGAAAGGAGAGCTGAAGAAGAAAGAAGAGCAGGGGAAAGAGCAGAGGAAAGGAGAGCTGAAAGGGAGTGTCAGGGAACTTTTTACTGAACCCTGAAAATAACAATAATTTGAGACAAAACTGAGATACAAAAGAACTTGGTATGTCTCTTCGAGCCAAGGTTTATTCCGAATTAGGAGGGAAACTTGTTACACAAAATCAAACTAAGATATAACGCGTCGCTTGAAAGAAATCTTCTCCCTTCTCGTCCTGCGTCTTCATAATGATGATTCTGTTCCTTCTCTCGGAGCATGGTGGTTAAATAGATCTTCACTCCTTTTGTGTGGTGGGGTTGGAATTCAGAGATCAACACAGACTTAGCGGCTGGCACCAAAAACCCAGACCAGACCCATCTGGTCTTTATCATGAAACCATTAAGAGGTTTACAAAAGATGACTATCATGGGAATAAGGGAACCGGGTCACTGTTTGAGCCAAAAAGTCAACACTCTACCTCTGCTCGCATTCTTCGAGGTCACAAGGTTATTTCTTCGGTTCCAAGGCTTTTCCAAACTGCACAGTTTGAAAACCCATTTTACACAAGATCACATTGAGATGCAATTTAACTGTTTTTAGCAATATTAACATATACTAATATATTGTTACGGACGCGGTTAAGATGTTATTTTGACCGAGCGGTGGTATTACCGCGACCGAACAGTTATTCCCCGACTAATACCCGATTTGCCCCAAACTTTGGCCGGATCGCGCCATCGCTATTCAATCGGGAAAACTCTAAAGCGACCGAATGCAAGAGGAAGAAGAAGCAGAAGCGTAACTGGATTTATTATTTACACATATAATCAAGAAGAAAGCAGTCACGTTTATTTACAGACGAGATTAGATACACAGTGCAACGCTAGCTTACCTACAGTCTTAATTAACCCAGGGACAGAACAAACAAGGACAGACTCACGCGGGGAATGATGATAGGACTGGCGGAAGATGGATGGCTGGCGGGATAGGGAGGTCCAACTGGCCCTGCAGCCGATCGACTCGTGGGCAGCCGCCGCTCCTTCGCGGCCCTGCTCCAAACTGCCGTCCAGGCCTCACGCTGTGGTGGCTGCAGTTTCGGTGGCTCCAGCTGCAGTAAATGCAGTTGCGGTGGCTCGAGCTGCAGTAAGTGCAGTTTCGGTGGCTCGATCTGCAGCTCAACTCTGGACTTCTCTCGGACTCAACTCCTTGGACTCCCTCTCGTCTCTGTGTAAAAGCTCATCTCTTCGGGAAACGCCCTGCCGTGGGTTATATAGGCCCCGCCACTCAACCTTCGCGAACCTCCTCGATGTTTCTCTCCACACCCTCTCCAAGTCCAACCCCTTGTTCGTGGTTGGTTGAGTGGGGCTGACTCACTCCTCCCCTCTATGACGAGGTGGGGACCCGCCTTTCTTCCCCAACCCTGCCTCGTGGCCAATGGTGGATGAAGAGAAAACCGCCCAAAATGCAGTTGGCAATTGACGAAAAGGGGGAATGGAAGTTTTGGGAGTGGGAATGAAGGGAATCTATCTCTTTCACTGGTGCAATGGAGTATTTCAATTAATGGGAGACACAGCCTTACCCTAAAACACATAATAAGATATAACTATTGAACAGGGTTATTCTATGATTGGCTGTGGTGTGGATGCTTTATGGACTAATTATGGGACGCCCTTTGACCTTTACACAGCTCCAGAGGCAGGAGGCGCAGAATAATAATAACAATAATAATAATACACACAATCAAAAAAAATACAGTCCTCATATCCGCAACACTGCACCCTCCTCCTCTTAGGCATGGCCCGGGCCTACAACTTTTATTTAGTGTGACACGTAGGTGTAGTTCCCTCTACTTTTAACCTGACCCTGAGTGCGACAGTTTTAAAACATAAATAAATGTGTCCCGCTGCTCCATTGCACCCTGCCTAACAGACTTACGCCCACAGTTAACCGAATTGCGGAATGGTCTTCAAACTACACACTGACGGTGGGGAGCATTATTTACAATGACTCTGCTTTTATTTACAAAACTAACCCAGGACCTGTAATTGCTCTTTCTGGGGGGGAGACAGTCTGCTCTGCATCAATGCACCATTAAAGCACCCAAAAACGCACCAATACACACCCAAGCACCAATCGGTGCAGTCACCATTGTTCAAGAAAATAAAACCAACAACCCCTAACCCTGCAGGTGGTCTCTTGCTCTTCGGCTCCCTCTGCTGGTTATTATTATTTGTTCTTCCAGATGTTGTCATTCTTTCATTTTCTTACTGGCGGCCTATTTGTATTAAAACTTGCACCCAATGTGTCCTTTTTATTTTTATTTTATTTATGGCCCACAGGGCCGACTACTTGTGGTTCACCTGTGGGGCATCGGTGCCCTGTGGCCAAGGTCCGCCAGCAATATTTCGGGCCCTCATGGCCGGTTCCAGCAGAGGGGCCATGCCCCAACCCATGGGGTCCATCAGTGGTGCTCGGCCACAGGCATGTGGTCCATAATGTGGTGCATCGATGCAGACAGCTGGTTCTGGGAATTCCGGGCGCACAATGGAGGACTCACGCACGCTCCCCTCGGCGCCCAATGGCGCACAGGTCATGTGGGAGACAAAAGAGACAAATGAGCGAGGGGTAAGGTCACAAGGGTACACATCAATAAGGCAATGCAAGGCGAAATGCGTACGGAGGGCGAAGTGAGAAAGCTCGTCCCTACCGTACGTCACCCCCCTGTCACCTACACTACCCTTGCCCTTACCCCATATGTACAAAATCTACACCTTTACAAATTCGTCACTACCGTCACGTCTTCCCCATATTTCCCTTATGCCAAATTCGTCTCCACAATCCCTCTACTTCAAAATTTGCCATCACCCAATTCATCATCAATCCTCATAAGGAGGAAGAGATGGAACATCAAGCACAATGTCACACCCACGTCATGATGCGTCTCACAATCCAAAACATTTGCACATAAAAAATAATTAAACATGGCATGGTGCGGAGTACCTGTCACCTCAGGTGAGTGGATGTAGATGGTGCGAGGAGACTTCAATCCTAACTATCCTCTAAATGACATTAACACACTTTACACTACCCGGGGTCTTTCCCTGCCAATCCATTGGCCAACTTACACCATGGATTCTAAAAACCAATTCCCATTGACCAAACTGTGGTGCTTCTCAATTTGGGGTCTCACTCCCCCGATTCATCTCCCGGTGCCCTTGCACAATTTCTGGGCTGTGACATGTAGCTCTCCCAGCAGGTCTACCCACCTGCACACCTCCACCACTGTAGTTGCCACCCGAGCTTACCTAGCTCCTCGCCCTAACCTATCTAACTGGGGAAGGCCCCTCCTGGCTCTGTCACCCCTTGGTGCCCTCTGGCACTGGGCTACCCGGGTCCGTCCTCCGGATCCTCGGGCCCCATCCACAACAACTACTACTGGCTCCCAGAGCCCACCTGCGGCCTCACCTGGCCGACATCCTCACAGTGGTGGAGTGCTCAAACCAACTACACACACTAACAGGCTACACGCCCAGCCATTTCCACAACACTAATGCACCCATCCAAATACCATTCTCTCACCCGCACCACAGATGCCAATATCCAACCACAATTTACCTATACCCTCTACCTAACACTTAAACTACCCGCCCCGGGTATTCATGATGGGGGTCCACTCTTCCCCCATTCACACCTTCGCACCATCCACTCCACTCCATTGTTTCCACCATACTCACTCCACGACCATCCATTCCAATCCGCCATATATCCCACACTCCATGTATTCCACACAACCATTTATTCCATACACCTGTTGGTGCACACCTGTGCACTCACACCTGGTGCCACCTGCACCCTCCTCCTCTTCCTGGACCATTCGGTCAATACAACATTCATCACTATCACTATCACTCTCTCTCATACACTGCTCCATCCACCTGTTCAGTTGCACACCTGTGCAATCACACCTGTTCAATCCTCAAACACACGGCATCATCTGAACTACCTGTTGCCCTGCTAACTTAGTGCTCCCCGTCTTCCCTTTAAACTAAGCACATACCACGTCATTATCATCCACTCTAATCTACCTGCGTCCCCACTACAGGTGTCATTGTCACTAACTAACCTTAACGTTACCTAATGTCATCTTCTAGGTCCCTACACACAATATCCTAACCCACCCGGGCTAGTTTTCACTGCCATCAACCCCATAACTCTAGTGCTCCTTTGCCCCCCCCCCCCCCCTTTTGTGAGGGATGGTGGATTGGCCATCCCACCACATCAGGGAGGTCCCACTATCAATTTTGCTCACCAAATTTCAACCAATAAAATTTTTTGCCAATCATCTGCCAATCACTGTACCACTACTAATCATCACTCTGCCAATCCTTTGCCAATCATCAAATTTTGCCTTTTTCTAATTTTGGGTCCAAAACACTAACCTCATCACCCGTCTACTTATTAGATCCTCTCGGTGCGCCAATTCACGTCTACAGCTCGGCTTCGTACAGCCGAGCAATGAACGCGGGTTCTTTGGTGCCGGCGGCTGGATGCGTCCGACATTCGGTGCAGGGAAGGAGGTTTACCCGGGCCGAGATCCCACGCACCACCTCGGCACGGAGCCATCCAATGTCCCGATCTCGACCTGCCGGAACGGCTCAACAAAAAGTGGTCGCCATGACGACCCTTCCGATCTGGCTGCCCGTTCCGCCTAGTGGAGCATGGACGTGGCCGTTCCAAGCGAGGCCCAGCGTGGATCGCGTACGGCGGTCCTTTCGGACCCGCCATGGCTTGGATCCCCGCTGGTCCTCGCGGCACGCGAAACTACCCGACGCGCACCGAGGGCCCGATTCGGCTAACTGTCGTTCTAACCGCTAACCCGGTTACCGTCGGTGCCTCACCTGCATGCTTACACGCATACGCTACCCCTTTCTTGCTCATACATCCAGCCGTTTCCCTGCTCTTGGTCATTGCACCTTCTCTTACACACCCAGGTACACTCATTCCACTCACAGACTTGGTCACACACCTGACCACCGAACACCTTGGCACACATTCGTCGCTCGCACACCTCACCAACACACCTCTTCGCGCCCCCTTCTCGGTCACCTCCTCTGTGACAATCACAGGTGTGCTCTCACTCGCACACCCAACCACGTGCCTCACGACCAACTCAAGTGTGCATTCCCACACACGCTCTACCATTCCAGGTGTGCATACTTCCATTCCAGGTGTACATCCTCGCTCACCTGTCACAACCAACTCACGCTCCGTGTCACTCTCACTACTTTCACCTCCATTCTTGACAGCGCACTCACTCTTACTCTCGACAGCGCACTCTTTCCTCATGCACCTGTCCGTTACACACCTTTCTCGCACACACTCTTGCGGACACTCTTCCGTTACATCCTCTGTAACACTCACCACAGGTGTGCATTCTCCCTCACTCTTGACAGCGCACTCTTTTACCCATGCACCTGTCCATTACACACCTTTCTCGCACACACTCTCCCGTTACACCCTCTGTAACACTCACCACAGGTGTACACTCTCTCGTTACATCCTCTGTAACACTCACCACAGGTGTACACTCTCTCGTTACATCCTCTGTAACACTCACCACACCGCGCTTCCATGTGCCCCCTCGCACACGCGCTACGACCGACTCACTCTCGACAGCACACTCACTCCTTGGCGCGCACTTTTTCCTCACACACCCCAGAGTTGGACATTCTCGCACATCTCTTTTTTCGCACACCAGACCTGTCGCACACTTCACCAACGGCCTCTCACGAACACCCGGATCCAAACCAATCCCCAAGCCGACTGAAGCTCCCCTCACATCATATACATTTCCGAATATATCGCCACTCACCTTGGCACCTCGTCTCCGCACCTCCTCTGCCACCTGCAAACTCTTTATTTGGTTAGTGAGCACCTCATCACGATTCGAGCACAGACCTTGTACCAATTCCATGACCTCCTCCTTTATTTCCTTTTTAGTTTCCCTTCGTCTCTTCTTAATTTCACTCACCCCTTCTTCCACCTCCTCTAATTTTTCCTTTACCTCCTTCATCTCCCTGTGCGCCCCCTCTATCTCTTTCTCTAACGCCACTTTAACCGTTTCTATGTGCGTCCTCACCTCTCGGTCCTTCATCTCCATTACTTCTGTCACCTCCTCCAACTTCTTCGTCAACCCCTCATGTACCATCTGACATTCCTTTTGTGTTGCTATTAATTCGTTCTTAATGTCTTTTTGTGTCGCTTTTAACCCCCCGATTATTGCCGTGTTCTTTTCCACCTGGTCCACTAGTTCCTTTTGTCCCACTGTCAGCTGTTCTACTCCCTTCGTCAGACCCTCAATGCCCCCCTGTAACCTAGCCGTATTATTCCTCACCTCTTTCTCTATATGCTTTTCGCCTCGCTTTACCTCCTCGCGTACCCCCGAGACCTCCTCACTCACACCTCGTCGTATCTCCTCTTTTATCTCCTTCAACTGGTTCCCCATCTGTTCGATTTCCCGGGCGGATTGCTCCCCTATTTCCCGCAATTTGTCTTCCATCCTATTTTCTAACCCCATTAACCCATTTTTCACCCCCTCTAACTGATTCTCCTGGGCAGCCATTCTATTTTCCACCCCCGTTAACCCATTCTTTACCTCTTTTATCCCGTTGTCTAACCCCTCAAATTTAGCTTCTAGCCGTTCCCCCATTTCTCCCATTTTGCCCCCATTTCGCCCATTTTGCCCCCCATTTCGCCCCTCATTGCCCCCATTTGCTCACTCTGAGCCTCCATCCGGTTCCCCATTTCGCTCCCCAATCGCTCACTATCAGCCCTCACTTCGTCCCTCATTGCTCCCATTTGCTCACCCTGAGCATCCATCCGGTTCCCCATTACCCCCATTTGGCCCTCCAATCGCTCACCCTGAGCATCCATTTTTGCCATCAGTTGGGTCAAGAATAATCTGAGGTCAAACCCGGTTTGCCCAGCATCCCCAGCCGCCACCGCGGGCTCGCCCTCCGCGGCGCCGCTATTTTGGGACCCTTCAACCACGTGCGCGAGCGCGCCATTTTGTGCGTCTGATACCCCCTCAACCACATTGCCAATGTTCTCCTCTACTTCGTCCCTCTGATCCTGGGTTACTCCTAACCCCTCCTCTAGCTCACCCACCGGCATCCGATCGCCTTGACCAGCCATGGCGCGATTTCAAAATTCGGGTTTTTGTAAAACAACACAACAATTTCCAACTGCTTGTAATTTTGAGCGCGTTAAGCGCGCTTCGGGTCCGTATCTCACTCCCAGACACCAATTGTTACGGACGCGGTTAAGATGTTATTTTGACCGAGCGGTGGTATTACCGCGACCGAACAGTTATTCCCCGACTAATACCCCATTTGCCCCAAACTTTGGCCGGATCGCGCCACCGCTATTCAATCGGGAAAACTCTAAAGCGACCGAATGCAAGAGGAAGAAGAAGCAGAAGAGTAACTGGATTTATTATTTACACATATAATCAAGAAGAAAGCAGTCACGTTTATTTACAGACGAGATTAGATACACAGTGCAACGCTAGCTTACCTACAGTCTTAATTAACCCAGGGACAGAACAAACAAGGACAAACTCATGCGGGGAATGATGATAGGACTGGCGGGAGATGGATGGCTGGCGGGATAGGGAGGTCCAACTGGCTCTGCAGCCGATCGACTCGTGGGCAGCCGCCGCTCCTTCGCGGCCCTGCTCCAAACTGCCGTCCAGGCCTCATGCTGCGGTGGCTGCAGTTTCAGTGGCTCCAGCTGCAGTAAATGCAGTTGCGTTGGCTCGAGCTGCAGTAAGTGCAGTTTCGGTGGCTCGATCTGCAGCTCAACTCTGGACTTCTCTCGGACTCAACTCCTTGGACTTCCTCTCGTCTCTGTGTAAAAGCTCATCTCTTCGGGAAACGCCCTGCCGTGGGTTATATAGGCCCCGCCCCTCAACCTTCGCGAACCTCCTCGATGTTTCTCTCCACACCCTCTCCAAGTCCAACCCCTTGTTCGTGGTTGGTTTAGTGGGGCTGACTCACTCCTCCCCTCTATGACGAGGTGGGGACCCGCCTTTCTTCCCCAACCCTGCCTCGTGGCCAATGGTGGATGAAGAGAAAACCACCCAAAATGCAGTTGGCAATTGACGAAAAGGGGGAATGGAAGTTTTGGGAGTGGGAATGAAGGGAATCTATCTCTTTCACTGGTGCAATGGAGTATTTCAATTAATGGGAGACACAGCCTTACCCTAAAACACATAATAAGATATAACTATTGAACAGGGGTATTCTATGATTGGCTGTGGTGTGGATGCTTTATGGACTAATTATGGGACGCCCTTTGACCTTTACACAGCTCCGGAGGCAGGAGGCACAGAATAATAATAACAATAATAATAATACACACAATCAAAAAAAATACAGTCCTCATATCCGCAACAATATATATGAATATATATATTATTCCACAATCCCTGATTTTTATTTTTTGTTTATATTAACCATTAATCTAAACGTAAACCTATTAAATATTCAAACCACAATTTGGTAATCCAATTTTTTCCATACATAAGGCATACATAAGGCATACATAAGGCATACATAAGGCATACATAAGGCATACATAAGGCATACATAAGGCATACACCGTCATCCTGAAAGAATCTGATCACAAAACATTTCTTTGTTCATTGACTCTTTCCATATTGATAATGCTATTCATTTCATTTGCATAAAGCATACAACACTTCACCTTTACCAAAACACAATAATTTCATTTCACCATTTAAAAATATTAAAGCATCTGCAACATTTGGCTGTATATTTTGCTTCAAACAAAAATTGGCTTTGTGTTTGAAAAGAAGAGAAAAGGCCTATCACTTGTTTGACATTCAAGTATGAAACATTTTCTTCTGGTGTCTTCATAGCACCTACACTATTTCGTGTAGGATTTTGCGCTGTTGTGATAGCTGGGCGGAGTCACAAACTGACCCTGCTCTGCATTAGCATCCTTGCCACTCTTGCTGTGAGCCATAGTAGATTTGAACAAGGCCTTCGTCCAGTTGTAGTCGACTTGCCTCCTCACTCATCATGAGCATGGAGCAAGTGTTGATGTGATGTTGGTTGACCAGCAAGATGTGGAACAGAGATGCCAGATGCATCCACAACGATATTAGGACCATGGTTCATACCAGGAGCCTCCAGCAGAATCGTGCACAGTTGTTGTGAAAGAAAAGCACAGCCGTCCACTTACAGCTCCACGCTGGCTCTCCAGATGTTGGTGGAGTAATGACACATGTCACCGCATCCAGTAGAAATCGCAGGCAAGATGTTGCCGTCCCGCAATTGCTGACTTGATGAATGTTTGAGGCCTTTGAACAAAAATAAGTGATCGCCTTTCTTCCAGATGTTGCAGTGTGATCCAGGCAAATGGACACATAAATTTTTGTTTGGTGAAGTTAAGCATCCGTTTCCAATTTTACAAAGGAGAATATCTTCATCATTCTTTAAGAAGGAGGGTGTATGCCAAGAGTAACTTCATTTTTTAACCACAAATTTTCTTTCTCGAACTTCTTCCCAATTCCGTTAGCACTCCCTTTGAGATGTGATGTGGTCTTATCCTTTTACTCAGCCACATCTGAATCTGCTTTCCACACACACTGAATCAGATAGGGTACATCTTATCATAAAATCACCATATTTCAACTAATCATATATTTCTTATCACAGTTTCACATTCAGCAATTTGTTGTTTTCCTTAAAACATTCAAAAAAGTTATATTCATTTATATGCGTCACACAAATAATATTCAAATAAGGTATATATTTCACTACTAAACTAAGAATAGCATTTAAAGTTGCTTTCAAATCAATATAGTTTGAAAATTAAACTCATGTAGTTATTTTAACACTACTTGAAGAAAATAGATGCATTTATAAATGAATGTATATGATTAAAATCACAAACAGGATTGTCTAATTCCCAACAAATTATGCTAACAAACTATGCATAATGTGTCATTATCATAGTCCTCCTCACTTGTTTTTTTTTTTTTTTTTTCATTTAACAGTGTAACTTGTGGTGATATGAGTTCACTGATCTTGTAAAATTGACACAATTCATAACATTGTCGTTATGCCATTATCTTAACTCTACTGTACCCATTTACAACATTACTTGATTCAATCTTTTAATCTCGATATTCATATCATCATAAAATCTTTCTATTTTAGGTCCATATTTGTTTCTATTCTTATCAACTTCCTATGGTTTATCAATTTGTTCCAAAATGCCACAACCAAAGGTTTTAACCAAAGCTCTACCAAACTATTTCCAATTTGAACTCAAAATACTAGTGAAACAATGATTCGAAGAATTAACTTCAATGGGTCAACAAATTCATTTTATAAACAGATCTAATTTTTTCCCATCCAATACTTTTCCTTGCCAAATGTCATATTATAACACTTTAATAAACCTTCGAAAAATGTTTTCCATCTCAATAAATTCCCTTTTCACCTTACAAATAGCCAACTGTAAATTAGATATTGAATTACAATTTTCTCCCAATTTGTTTGGCTTAAATATCCACAGAAGTGGCTGCCAACATGCAGTACCGTTTTTATCTACCAAGCAAGTATTCATCCACATAAGACCTCAACCAAAATTTTGTTTTAAAAACAAATCTGGGATTTCTAATTATATGGATGCGCACTCTCAGGATATTTCAGGCTGCTGTTAACAATCCACTACGATAAATTAATTCCTTTACCCACAATCAAATAATTAATACAAATTGAGGATATTATCCCTATCACATTCATTTATAGATTCATTATGTTGGATCTAATTTTTTCCACTGCTGTAAGAAAGAACAATAGCTCTAATAAGTCTTAGTAATATCGTACTTAATTTACCCAGCGTCTAAGAATTGTTTACTATCCATTCCCATCTGTTAACCAGTGACTTTGTTTAAACTCCAAAACTTAATTTGATGAATCCCATGTGTACAGCTACCACTTATTGAAAACCCCTACTTTTTATGTTGTAGAAAATATCCAAGTAAGTGTTTTTACGCCCCTTTAACTGTTGCTCATCCATTTCTATGCAACTAGTCAGTACTACTGACGCCAGTATGCCAATATAGGTGTGCCAGATTAACAAAATATATTGCAGATACACATAACATCGCGTTCTGAGGTTAAATAACGTAACAGCGCGTTCATGTCTGCCCCTTGGTTTAAGATTCACAATGCATTCCGTTTTTAGAAACTCACAATAGTTCAATTCAGCAAAATTTTCTTTACTATATACCCATATCATCTATGCCTAAGACACATCCATACATACAGCACAATTTATATGCTGATAAAAGTCAAGTTTATATATATCAAAAATCCGTGAGTAGAATACTCTGGGAAGTCAGTGTAAGACCTCTTCCAAATTTGGCTAATTTTGTACTCCCTCATTTTTATGAAGCTCATATCCCTAAATAGCTGTTATTCTCATATAAATTCTATCAAAAATGGAATCCCAAAACTACTCACAATTTTACTATTAATTAATGGCTGCTCATAACCCAGCACATCAAATCTTTATATTCCATCTCCCTTGACAAAAGAGTAATTTTCATAATCAAATTATATTTCTATTTTATTTTACGGATTCTCTGGATATTCGATCCCATCCACATGAAATTATCTATTTCCAGACAAGCACATTGTCGGTTTCAACAATCTTGTAAGATTGACACACAAAAAAACAAAAACACAAACATTGTCACACAAAAAAATAAACTCATGCATGATGTATATTTGTTTGCATTGGAACCATTATTTACAGACCAAGATGGGTGTCAATTTTATTTCAATTTCATAAAATTTGTCCTTTAATTTTAGAAACGCTAATACACAAATAGACAAAAAAGTTTATTCTCAGAAAACCCCTATAATGTCACATTGAAATTACCCTTTCGATTCCCACAATAATTTATCCAAATTTGACAACACACCCATTTACATATCAGTCGACCACTGACCTATCAATCATGCGAAACAATAGTCCAAAATTCCCACCTGATGATCATGTGACTCTTGTCACTTGGTTTCCATAAATTTTTTTTGCAAAGCAATTGTTCCAAACTTTCTAAATTCAAAAATTGTTTTGCCCAAAATGCTCCCTAAATCCACATTTATATTTGGCAAATATGAGCCTTCCAGAATTAACTCTAATCCTGGATCTTTTAATTCTATGTTCCAAAAAAAAATCAAATTTCGGCATTTGATCAATTAATTATTAATTTGCTAACAAGCAAAAAAGAAAAAATGAATCATTCTTGCTCCGAGAACTTTTCAGACACAAGAAGCATCGACAGTTATTCATGTTGGTCTAGTGATTTAATCTGTTGAGGCCAGTCATCATTTGGGATCTGCAGCAATGAAGACCTAATCGTTATCTGAGGTACCGGTAAGCACCGGTACCCTTGATCTTGGTTTGTCCTTGCGAAATTGTCTTTTGTTGACATACGGACATCTTCTTTTCCAATGTCCCATTTCTCCACAACTGAAACACCGGTTTCTGTCATTGCCTGGTCTGTCCACCTGTTCACTTGTATTGCTGGGCTGCATCTCTGGATTCCTGGGTTGCCACTGCGATCTCTGGTTATCTCCTGAAACATAAAAAAAATTATTTGTACTGTTCTTTCTAGGGAGACAAATGGGCATCAGATGGGACAACTGTCACTTTTATACCTACATTCGAGGGCAGTCGTGCATTTATCTCCTCCAATGTATCCTGCATCCTTTTTATTTTAAGTTATAGGTCCGTTATCCGTTCTTGCTGCTCCCATTTTCTGGATTCAACATCCCAATGATGGAATGCAAGCCAGTCTACCATTAGATTCTGTCTCCTCCTGGCTTTCAATTCTTGTGCTAATCTCTCCAATCGACTTCGCTCAAATGTACCATCTCTTGGAAACTCCTTAGCATGTCCCTGTGTCCACAAATACCAATTCTCGACCTCCCTAATAGCCTCTAAACCATAATGGTCATACATATAATATGTACAAGTACCTTTTTGTGGAATATCTGGTTGTCCTTGTGTATTCTTACAGGCTCCATTCCCCATTCTGCCTGTATGTGAATAACACTCAGGATTCACTCAATGTACCAAGTAAACTACTATGACCTGCTCTTTGGAATACACTTGTATACACCTGCACTATGTGTACTGTAAATAAAATCTACTGGGGTTTGTTCCACCTTTTATCAAAGTAGCGTTGGATGCGTTGTTGCCTAGCTTGTTC
Source organism: Myxine glutinosa (assembly GCF_964187855.1). Classification (NCBI taxonomy): domain Eukaryota; kingdom Metazoa; phylum Chordata; class Myxini; order Myxiniformes; family Myxinidae; genus Myxine; species Myxine glutinosa. The sequence continues at coordinate 34,117,976 of NC_136261.1, forward strand.
CTATATGCTGCAGTCATACTTCCAGGAAGGATCTCTCCAGCTGTGGCTTTCCCACAACCCAATCTCACAGATCGGTATTGCAGATGAGCCAAATGGATCAGTATCAAAATAGGTGAATCAGCAGATATCCCGTTCTGTTGAAGGGGGAATCACACAATGGTAACCACATATATATATATATATATATATATATATATATATATATATATAGATATATATATATATATATATATATATATTGTTGCGGATATGGGATTTGGCCTCCATATCCGCTTGTAAATATTCCCCTATTTCCCCAATACTCCCCAACTATCCCCAATCCCCCATTCCCTAGTCCCATTGTCTGTAAACAACACTCTGTAGAACCGACCTTCCCCTTTTTCCCCCATTAAATGTCGTGCCCAGGTCCACCGCATCTCACGTAGACAACTTTCGGACATCTTGCTAGTTATTCTTAGTCTATGTCAGTTAAGGACTCGTTTCCATTAATTCTGACTCTCCGTTGCACCAGAATGTGATTGTATGGCACCAGTAGTGAGTTTAGGACCTCCCCATACCTCCTCCCATCTTCCTCATGAAACCACAACAACAACAACAACAACAACAACTACAACAACAGCGCGCGGGGAGTGTGCGTCCTCACTCCGGCTCGGTTAGCCGCCATTGCCCATGTGCTCCAGGTTACCTCCAGGTTACGGGGTTACCACGAAGGGGCTGGCTGTCAGCTCCTCGTCAAGGGCGGAGCCCGGTAACCCCCAGCACCCAATAAGAAGCGGCGGGCCGATTCCATCTGGGGCGGAGCTAACGAGCCGAGGGCGTGTCACTCCCCGCCGGATATACGCAGCCACTTACCGGACGTGACGTGAGATGCGCCCCCAGCTTGGAAAAGAGAAGTCGCCACCTCCGAGCGCTGAGAGACCTCCCGCATCTCTGGACCGGACCGGGTCGATTCTGCCCCTGAGCCAAGGTGCACCTTGAGCCTCGACTACCTGCCCTTCCTTGCCATCAATCCCGGTGTGAGTCAGTCTTGTCCCGTTTATCTGTCGTCTGTCGGGGTTACTATAAGACCGTATTTAAGTGCCTACCTTCCTATGCTGTCTCTCTCGTCCTTGTAATCTAACGTTCCGAAATATTATAACCTCCTCCGGAGGTCTTGAGAACTGTACCCCTGGTGTCGTGTCATTTTAACCCAGCCGCTGTGTCCTTTCCTCAATTGATTTAGCGTAGCGCGACTCGGCCAACGTTCGAGTATAATCGGGTAAACTGTGCAGACGCGGTCATACCAAACCGCTCGGTAAACCAACATCCACAACCGCGTCTGTAACATTTTGGTGTCGAGGAGTTGGATTCGGACCTGGGACTAAATTTGTTAGGCCCAAATTTTGGAACACCAATTGTACCATTAGGGTAACATTTGGTTTTGGACGCAGTTTTGCCGCGTTGGTAACGATTCGATCCGGAGCGCGTTTCACGCGCTCGAAATTATAACGGCGAAATTTGATTTTGTTTTACGAAAATAAAAACCCGAATTTTGAAAGTCGCGCTATGGCAGACCAAGACGGCTGGGTTCCGGTAGTAGGGAGTGAGGCAGGGTCGATCCAGGACCAAAATGAGGGACAAGAGGGGAGCGAAGCAGTGAGGGTAGCAGATTCGCAAAATAGCGTCGTCACGCACGAGGTGGCGGGCGCGCGAAATGGCGCCTCGCACATGGCCACGGCGCCCACGCCCGCGACCGTGGTAGCGCCACCGGTGGATTCGAACCTTTTCCTCCTGCAAATGAGGGCCTTTATGGAACAAATGGGAGACCAAATTGGAGGTTTGAAAAACAGTATGGGGGTAATGAGGGACGAAATGAGGGCTGATAGTGAGCGATTAGAGGGCCAAATGGGGGTAATGGGAAACCAAATGGGGGTAATGAGGGATGAAGCGAGGGGTACCGGTGAGGGGTTAGACAACGGGATAAAAGAGGTGAAAAATGGGTTAATGGGGGTAGAAAATATAATGGCTGCCCAGGAGAATCAGATAGAGGGAGTGAAAAATGGGTTAGAGGGGTTAGAAAACAGGATGGAAGGCAAATTGAGGGACATGAGGGACCAAGCGGAAAGGGAAGTTAACCAAATGGGGCAGCAGATAGAGGGGGTCAGAATGGGGGTAGAAACCAAACTGGATGCTCACAGGGAGGAAATGGAGCAGATGAGGATGGCATCTGGGCAGGAGATGCAAGTGATGGGAGAGGAGATCAGAAGAGGAGTGAGTGAGGAGGTCGGAGGAGTGCGCGAGGAGGTGAGGCACTGTAAGGAGCACATGGAGAAGGAGGTGAGAAAGGGGACTGTAAAGTTACAAGGGGGCGTAGAGGACCTGACGCAGGAGGTGGAACAGCTGACGGAGGGACAAAAAGGACTAACGGAGCAGGTTCAAAGGAACACTGCGGTATTAGGAGGGTTAAAAGCGACACAAAACGACATAAAAAACGACTTGATAGCGACGAAGAGGGAATGTCAGATGGTACGTGAGGGACTGACAACGAGGTTGGACGAGGTGATAGACGTAATGGAGATGAAGGACCGGCAGGTGAGGACGCACATGGAAACGGTCAAGGTAGCCTTGGAGGACGAGCTTGAGGAGACGTACCGGGAAATAAAAGAGGTGAAGCAGAAATTAGAAGAAGTGGAAGAAGGGGTGAGCGAAATTAAGAAGCGACGGAGAGGGGATAAGAAAGAGATAAAAGAGGAGATAAAAGAATTGGTCCAAAGTCTGTGTTTGGATCGTGATGATGTGCTCATTAACCGGATGAGGGATTCGCAGGTGATGGAGGAGAAGCGAAGAGAAAGAGGACCCGGTGTAAGTGGTGACCAATATGGTCGTGCGTATGATGCGCCAGGTGATTTAATAAGCTTGGGGGTCGAGATAGACCCGGGTGTTCGTGAGAGGCCGTTGGTGAAGTGTGCGACAGGTCTGGTGTGCGAAAGAGGAGGTGTGCGAGAAAGTCCGACTCTGGGGTGTGTGAGGAAAAAGTGCGTGCCAAGGAGTGAGGGTGCTGGCGAGAGTGAGTCGGTCGTAGCGCGTGTGCGAGGGAGCACATGGAAGCGCGGTGTGGTAAGTGTTACAGAGGGTGTGACGGGAGAGTGTGCGCGAGAAAGGTGTGTGACGGACAGGTGCATGGGGAAAGAGTGCGCTGTCAAAGGCAAGGAAGAATGCACGCCTGTGGTGAGTGTTACGGAGGGTGTGACGGGAGAGTGTGCGCAAGAGTGTGCGCGAGAGAGGTGTGTAACGGACGGGTGCATGAGGAAAGAGTGCGCTGTCAAGAGTAAGGGTGAGTGCGCTGTCAAGAATGGAGGTGAGAGTAGTGAGAGTGACAAGGAGCGTGAGTTGGTTGTGACAGGTGAGCGAGGATGTACACCTGGGATGGAAGGATGCACACCTGGAATGGTAGAGCGTGAGTGGGAATGCACGCTGGAGTTGGTGGTGAGGCACGTGGTTGGGTGTGCGAATGAGAGCACACCTGTGATTGTCACAGAGGAGGTGACCGAGGAGGGGGCGCGAAGAGGTGTGTTGGTGAGGTGTGCGACCAACGAATGTGTGCCAAAGTGTTCGGTGGTCAGGTGTGTGACCAAGGCTGTGAGTGGAATGAATGTACCTGGGTGTGTAAGGAAAGGTGCGAGGAGCATGGGAACGGCTGGATGTGTGAGCAAGGAACGGGCTGCGGGGTGTAAGCATGCAGGTGAAGCATCGACGTTAAACGGAGCAGCGGTTAGAACGACTTATAGCCGAATCGGGCCCTCGGTGCGTGCCGGGCCTCGCGTGGAACGGCTGCGTCCAGGCTCCACTAGGTGGAGCGGGCAGCTGGATAGGAATGGTCGTCATGGCGACCACGTTTTGTTGAGACGTGCCGGCAGGTCGAGATCGGGACATTGGATGGCTCCACGCCGAGGTGGTGCGTGGGATCTCGGCCCGGGTAAGCCCCCGTCCCTGCACCGAGTGCCGGACGCATCCAGCCGCTGGCACCAAACAACCCGCATTCATTGCTCGGCTTTACGAAGCCGGGCTTTGGACAGGAATTGGCGCACCGCGAGGCATTAGTGAGTAGACTGTGTGATGAGGATAGTGTTTTGGCCCCAAAATTAGAGAAAAACAAAATTTGATGATTGGCAAAGGATTGGCAGTAATGATTGGCAGATGATGGGTAGTGAGTGGCAAATTTTTGATTAATTGAAATTTGATGTGCAAAATTGGTAGTGAGCGATGGGCCCGGTGGGTAAGGGTGGCATCCCTGCCACCCTTCCCATGGGGGGGCAAAGGAGCTATAGATTATGGGGTGTATGGCAGTGAAAACTAGCCCGGGTGGGTTAGGTTATATTGATAGGGCCCTAGAAGATGACATTAGGTAACGTTAAGGTTGAGATAGTGACTGATACCTGTAGTGGGGACGCAGGTAGATTAGTGTGGATGATAATGACGAGGGAGCGCAATAGTTTAAAGGGACGACTGGGAAGCGCGAGTTTCAGAGGGGAGTAGTTAGATGAGATGATGCCGTGTGGTTGAGAACTGAAAAGGTGTGTGGAGCAGTGGATGAGTAGTAAGTGTGTGGATCAGCGCGAATGCGCTTGGGGAGAGAAGGGTGCAGGTGGCACCAGGTGTGAGAGCACAGGTGTGCAAGTACAGGTGTGTGGAATACATGGAGTAAGTAGTACGGAGTGGTGTGCATGGTGCGAAGGTGTGAATGGGGGAAGAGTGGACCCCCATCACGGATACCCGGGGCGGGTAGTGTAAGTGTTAGGTAGAGGGTATAGGTAAATTGTGGTTGGATATTGGCATTTGTGGTGCGGTTGCAGAATGGTATTGTGGATAGGTGCATTAGTGTTGTGGAAATGGCTGGGCGTGTAGCCTGTTAGTGTGTGTAGTTGGTTGGGCACTCCACCACTGTGAGGATGTCGGCCAGGTGAGGCCGCAGGTGGGCTCTGGGAGCCGGTAGAGTTGTGGATGGGGCCCGAGGATCCGGAGGACGGACCCTGGTAGCCCAGTGCCAGAGAGGGCACCGAGTGGGGAGAGCACCAGAGGGCCTTCCCCAGGTAGTTAGGTTAGGGTAAGGAGCAGGTAAGCTCGGAGGCAACTGCAGTGGTGGAGGTGTGCAGGTGGGTAGACCTGCTGGGAGAGTTACACGTCGCAGCCCAGAAATTGTGCGAGGGCACCGAGAGATGAATCGGGGGAGTGAGACCCCAAATTGAAAAGCACCACAGTTTGGTCAATGGGAATTGGTTTTTAGAACCCATAGTGTAAGAGGGCCAATGGATTGGCAGGGAAAGACCCCGGGTAATGTAAAGTTGTTAAAGTCATTTAGGAAATAGTTAGGATTGATGAACCTGTCGCACCATACGCAGCCACTTACCTGTGGTGATGATGATGACTCCACACCTGTGTTTTCTTTGTTCTGTTGCAGGAAATGAGAATTGCTGGTGGATTTGTGAGACGCATCACGACGTGGATGAGACATTGGGGTGATTCCATCTCTCCCTCCCTAGGAGGGACTGATGATGAATTGGTGATGGCAAATTTTGATGTTGAGTTGGAGATGGCAAATTTTGATGAGAGTTGAAAATGGCAAATTTGATTGGTTAGGAGGGAGAGAAGACGAATTTGGTTTATGGGAGGAACGGGGAAGACAGTAGGGACGTTTGTTGATTTGTAAAGTAGATGTTTATGGGTAGTGTTGTGTTTTGTGGATACAGTAAGGGGTAAGGGAGGGGCCATGTAGGTTACCTGGTGGGGGGGGGGGGCGTACGATAGGAACGTACCTGTCTCACCTGGTTCCCATGTGCCCCTAGTGTGCATTACCTAATGTTGCGTGCACTTTTGCGCCCTTACCACCTTACTCACTTGTCTTCTTCTTTTGTCTCCCACCTCCGAGGATCTGGCTTTGGGGCAGAGAGAGAGGAGAGAGAGGTGCTGGCTCCGCAGTTGTGGGCCTGCACTTTCGCTGCTTGCTGCCGGGATCGATACACCATATGGACCGCAATGTTTGTGGCCGCCCACCATGGACCGCAGTTCTTTTGCGGGCAAGCACCACCCGTTGATAGACCTATGGGTCAACGTGGCACCTATGCCATACAGGTGAACCACTAATAGTTGGCCCCCTGACACCACAATACAGAAATGGACGCGGTTGGCGCCTTTCTTTATTTTTGAAGGGAGCCAGAAGGCCAAGTGCACCACATGAAGGCAAGACCAGCGGCAGAACATCGGCCGGCTGCGACACCACCGGTGATTTATAAACACTTTATTGGTGCACCGGATGGTGCTGACTGTACATGATGGGGTGGTGCTTTTGGTGCTTGGAAGGGGTGCTCTGCACATTATTAAAGGCCGTAAGGCCACAGAGCACTCGTGGGTTGGTGTATCGATGCTGGCATGCGTGCTCTCTCTATGCATAACATCTGCATGTGTCCCTCCAAAGACAGGTCCTGGATCGTAGTGTAAATATCAGTGTAGTCTTATGTAAATAATGCTCCCTACCGGCTGTATGTTTAGTTTGAGGATTCTTTCTGCGATTCGGTTATCCTGTGGGTGTGTTTCTGTGAGGAGAAGGGTGCAACGTTGCAGGGGGACATATTTACTCATTTGTGAACATCTGTAAAACTGTCGCACTCAGGGTAGAGTTAATAGTAGAGGGAACTACATCTGAGTGCCACACTAACGTAGGTAAAAATTTATCGGGTCGGGACGCCCCGAGGGTAGAGAAGGGTGCAATGTTGCGGATATGGGATTTGGCCTCCATATCCGCTTGTAAATATTCCCCTATTTCCCCAATACTCCCCAACTATCCCCAATCCCCCATTCCCTAGTCCCATTGTCTGTAAACAACACTCTGTAGAACTGACCTTCCCGTTTTTCCCCCATTAAATGTCGTGCCCAGGTCCACCGCATCTCACGTAGACAACTTTCGGACATCTTGCTAGTTATTCTTAGTCTATGTCAGTTAAGGACTCGTTTCCATTAATTCTGACTCTTCGTTGCACCAGAATGTGATTGTATGGCACCAGTAGTGAGTTTAGGACCTCCCCATACCTCCTCCCATCTTCCTCATGAAACCACAACAACAACAACAACAACAACAACAACAACTACAACAACAGCGCGCGGGGAGTGTGCGTCCTCACTCCGGCTCGGTTAGCCGCCATTGCCCATGTGCTCCAGGTTACCTCCAGGTTACGGGGTTACCACGAAGGGGCTGGCTGTCAGCTCCTCGTCAAGGGCGGAGCCCGGTAACCCCCAGCACCCAATAAGAAGCGGCGGGCCGATTCCATCTGGGGCGGAGCTAACGAGCCGAGGGCGTGTCACTCCCCGCCGGATATACGCAGCCACTTACCGGACGTGACGTGAGATGCGCCCCCAGCTTGGAAAAGAGAAGTCGCCACCTCCGAGCGCTGAGAGACCTCCCGCATCTCTGGACCGGACCGGGTCGATTCTGCCCCTGAGCCAAGGTGCACCTTGAGCCTCGACTACCTGCCCTTCCTTGCCATCAATCCCGGTGTGAGTCAGTCTTGTCCCGTTTATCTGTCGTCTGTCGGGGTTACTATAAGACCGTATTTAAGTGCCTACCTTCCTATGCTGTCTCTCTCGTCCTTGTAATCTAACGTTCCGAAATATTATAACCTCCTCCGGAGGTCTTGAGAACTGTACCCCTGGTGTCGTGTCATTTTAACCCAGCCGCTGTGTCCTTTCCTCAATTGATTTAGCGTAGCGCGACTCGGCCAACGTTTGAGTATAATCGGGTAAACTGTGCAGACGCGGTCATACCAAACCGCTCGGTAAACCAACATCCACAACCGCGTCTGTAACAATATATATATATATATATATACTAACCACCTTGCTCAATTTCCAAGGTCTCTTCACATTGATAATATCTCACAAATATATCAAAGCTTCTTTCTTGAGACTGCACTTTCATCAATCAATCAATTAATCAATATTCATCAATAAATCAAATTAATCATTTTAGATGACTCTATACATCAGCCCTTTCCCCAATGGTGTCAGAATAGCTTTATCTGTTGACTGAGATCTATGATCATTGGTCGTCACCTCTGATCCATACCTCATGTCAATTGACGAATCACTGTTCTGTCCTAGGGTCATATCTGACATATTTTTCAATTTTGCCTTGTCACCACAAAATTCGACTTTTGCAACCACTAAAGGCAACTCATCCTTCATTCGTGAGACAATCAGCCAAAATTGATCAGACAGATATGAAACAGTCCATTGGGAAAAAAAAACGTCTCAATTTGAATGGTCAAAGCTTCTTGACAATTAAAATTTTGTGAAACTCCTGAAATGTTCTACCAATGAATGACAATTAATTCATAATATTTGCCAATTTTAATCCAATCATGCTCAAATTTTGACACTTTATTTAACTCTATTACTTGTAATGCATCATTAATCCTACAGGGCTCAAAAGTTGTCCTTTAAGCCCATGCAATCATTTTACACCGAAAACCTCAGGATATCAATTCGTAGTAATCATCAATCATAAGCATCACACAAGAACAACAAACATTTCCTGTATAAACATTTTGCATTTATCATGACATGCATGTCTTCAAAATCAACAATGAAAAAAAACCTAAAAATAATGAGAATTGGACATAATAAGAAGCTGAGAGGAGGAGGGTGGGAGGGAGGGAGGGAAGGGGGGAGGAAGGAAGAAGGGAATGGGAAAACAGGTAAAAAAAAAACAGGTGAGAGAGGTAGGAAAGTAGGAAGGAAGGGCGAGGGAAAAGAGGAGGAAAAAGGGTGGGGCGAAGGAGTAGGAGGAGGGATAGGAGGAGGGGTAGGATGAAACGAGGGAGGAGATTCCTAGGGCTGGGGGGAGAAAGCTAGGGGGAGAAAGGCTAGGGGGGGCCTAGCCTAGGAGAAAGCTAGGGGGGAAGAGGAAGGGACAATGGAGGAGGAGGGGTAGGGCAAGGGAGGAGTGAGGCTGGGGGGAGGATGGGGCAGGGGCGGAGGAGATTCATAGATTACATGCATCAATATTAAACTCATTGGAACAGACGAAGCATTCAGATTTAACAGGTAATACAGGTAGATTGGGAGAATAAGAAGAAGAGAAAAAGATCTATATTTTGAAATTCAGAATCCAAAATAAATTTTCACAGCATGGATTGAAAACATTATACCAAACATTATTGGGTCAACACTTCATTTCATTAGCTCTTGTATGAGCCTCAACCCAAGTGAGATCAAGTGAGAAATGAAGAGAGATAAAGGGAGACAGAAAGATTGAGAGGGAAAGAGGGGGCAAACAAAGAAGGAGAGAGAGAAGGAAAAAAGAAAAAAAACAGGAGAGATGATCTCTAATAATACTGATGACAAAAGACAGGTGTGATAACACCTGTCTGACAGGTGAGGATAACTTAATGATATCATAAACATCACAGTAGTATATAAATGTTGATGCTGGACCCCATTGACTTACATGTTAATTTCCCTCAGATCAAACACCTCTATTACTCCACCCTCAAATCCTCATTGACTTACATGTTAATTTTCATTTTTTGGATATTATCATTTCACCTGAACACCTTTTTTTCCTCCCACCCTGTTGTTTATTAAACCACTCAAACAATGGTCCTACGAATATTTACCCCTACCCCCTATGATCCTTCTGGCCTTATAAACCTATGCTTCTTCTGGTCTTATAAACCTATGATCCTTCTGGCCTTATGAAACAAGTATCAACGATCCTACATCTAATATATTTTAACTGAGTGTCTGCACCTTTTTAACCTCCACTCTTTATTCTGGTTGATAGGGAAAAAGGCGGCGGTAGCCCCTTAAAATCCCTAACCCATTATATATATAACTTATCGTTTATATCTTATCACTTATATATCTTATCACTTATATATCTTATCACTTATATCTTATCACTTATATACTTATGACCATAATGGAGACTATCAATTCCATTTTTTAAAATAAATCTCTTATCATCAAAAGCTCCCAATGCTTTCTTATTTATCTCTTCTGAATATAATTGATGTTTATAACTTCTTATTCCATTAATCTTTCTGAACTCTTCTTTCTTTGTTGTTAAACATGTATAATAATTATTTAAAATTATAGTTTGTTTTATTACACTCTTTTTGATACCCTTCAATTTATTATTCTTTAACTTCTTATCAATCTCTCCAATGTATTTATAAGCATAAGCCTTGGACCTCAATCCCACAAATTCACTCATAACACGTCCTCCTAATTCATCCTTGAACTTTCCAATCACCTTTTTATTATCTTTTGAGAACAAATAACTTTTATCACTATAATTACTAGTGTCATAAGTATTAATGTCCTTTTTCATGTGTGAATAAACATCATCAGTATTAATTTTCAAAATAAAACTATCTGTATCCATATACAACAATGACACATTATCCTTATACTTTGGTTTTAGATTATTATAAAAGTAATCATACATCAAGGACTTTGATAAATCAAGTATTGAGGTACCAATGTAAATAGGTTTGTCCATCTCAACGCTTTCTTTCATCAAATGTACCGCACAAAAGTTTTCTGTAAAAACTTCTACTCTCGAGAAGCTTGGTCTGTTGATCAATTTTGATGCTTGTTCCCATGATGTTGATATACGAATGTTTTGCCTCTTTCTGACATTCTCCATCGTTTTTCCAAATACAGAGTTAATCATCAACTTATAAAAGTTTTTCTCAAAGTCATTTGTAGCATTTGTTCTCATTTTGGTGTTGTAGTCAATGTACTTTTTCAACCAATGACTCTGATTAAACTTGAGAATCCTATGTATCTTTTCAACACGCAGACCCTTTGAAAGACATTGTCTCAAATTTCTTTGATGGATAACGTAATTTTTCTTATCATAAAGTGTAGTAAGAAGTTTCTCTGTTGAGGGACCCTTTACATTAAATGATTGTTGATAATCACTTAACCACTCCTTCTTTGGACTTTCCTTTTCACAAGCAAATGGGAGATCTTTGTGTAGGTTATGGAGTTCCTCTTGATATTTCAAATCAACCTCAAAATAATAACCAACATCTGATTCATCTAATTCTTTTTGTGTTGATATACAGAGATTTTGTAGAACTTTCTTATGATATTTCTCTTTAACCCATTTCAAACCACCATAAGGAAGTGCTTGAGACATTGCCCACCCATACAAGCTATTCGCATCATAATACATCAAGTAGGAGCTCTCTACCGATGGATCATAATTTGGAATGTACTTGTTATTTGCTTTAACATATCTCTTTGAACAGACTTGTGAAATTCCTCCTCTTTTTGCCTTCTCAATCATCAAGAGCATATCAACATCAGTCATCAAATCCAATTTTTGTTTTGTCATTTTCAACATGGCACTCCAAGCCAATCCAGGAGCAGTGTAATAGTGAGCAGGATCCAATCCATATCCAGAATGACAGATTGTTCTGAAAGCCTCAAACACATCGGCCAACAAAAGCACATCGGTTTTTAGATACAAATCGTGATACTCACCAAGATTCTTGATGTTATATTTTTTCCAAACGTTTTGCGCATGTGCATAATTTTTATCTTTTAAATGTTTGTCATTTAATTTGTTGTAAAAATTTTCTTTTGATGGAAGCTTTGTCTCATTAAACTTCTCAAACGAATCCATATAATCATAGGGATAAATTCCCTTTTTTGTAAGTAATCATTGTCAAGAAAATATTCGGAAAGACATGGAAACTCTTTGATATTTTTAACCAATTCCTTCAGTGAATCACCCATGAATTTAAATGTGTCAATAAATCTAATATTAGTCATATCATAAGTATTTTTATTTTTTTTAATGTTAAATCCTGTTTTTATAAAGATTATTTTTGTGAATGAAATGTATTTCTGATCCGTGGATGGAATGGCACTTATAGACCCAGGGGTCTTTGAAAGTTCATTAATAAATAGATGAGTATCATAATTAGCATTGTTATGAAGAAAGACAGGGATGAAAGAGGGGAGTTTATAATTAATATTACAACTTTGATGAGCCGGACCTCTATATTTACCAGTGAGATGACAATGATTTCTAACCTTTGGACCTTCGCTAATTTCCTCCTCACAAATATGACAGGCAGCCTTTGGCTGTCTAAATTCCCTTTTCTCTTCACTCATCAAGGACATTGGTTTATTGGTTTCTCTCATTATCTTGGTTAATCGAACACAGTCTTTTTCTAGTCGTTTCACAAACTCCTCTGGGGCATTTGAGCCTCTATACTCCTCTACCTTGTTATATTCAACACCAACGGATGATTTGATATAATAACAAAAACCGCAATGAGTATGTTTTTGATATTTATTTGTGTATGATTCTTTTGGATCTGGAGAAGCAGTGTCAATTTTTTCTAGGATACTTTCAAAATCATCATATATAACAAATGGATGTTTGATCGTTTTTTATTTTTATCTTTGAATGAGATATTTGAGCCTTTTTTAGGCATATTGATTAATGTTGATTTATGTTCACCGCAATACTCTGAGTGTTTATGCAATCTTTCTTGTGAATGGAAAAAGTTAAGACAACGCATACAAACAAATATTTTATTTGTCCTTTTACATACTTGTGGTCTTATTAACTTCGCAATATCTTTGATGTATGCATAATGTGAATTTTCATCCGATTTAAAATATAAAAGATTAATATGAGTTTGTTTACAATTGTCAGAAAGCTTTAAAACCTGAATGTTGTTTGTTTCTGTTAGGCCATAAACATTAACTGATAAATTATTTAACTTTTCGAATTTAGGAATATCATTTAAAGCCATAGGAAACTTTAGATCTTTTGTATTTAATGTATTCTCATATTTTTCATAATGAGATACTCTTTCTACATGATTAGTTTGTGGGTGTAGATGCGCCAGGATAGACCAGAGAAAACATTTATTGTCTTTATTTTTGATATTGATAACTGCTTTTCTATTTTTGATAACATTGGGTAAATTAATGTAAGAAGAAGCTTTTAGTGGATCTGATTTAAGAATATGAATATCAATATATAGTATCTCATCTATATTCCAACCACTTCCAGTAATAGTATGCTCAAGTTTTTCTTCTTGTGCAATCAGTTGGTCATAGACTCCTGATGTTTTAAAATCTTGATATGAAGATAAAAAGTGTGCCTTAGTTCTCATGTAAGCCTCATCAGTGTAATAATCACCAGTGATTGGATCTGCTTTTGAGATTTTCATTTTAATACCCATATAGAACTTGATTGGATTCAATTCTAGAAGAGTCTTTTTAATAAGATCTCGGACAGAGGGTTTGATGATATCCACAGCCTCAACAATTGAGCTGGGGCCAGGAGGATGAAAGTCAAATATGCGTGTTCTGATATGTCCTTTGTAAGCTCCATCAGTGATCCTAATAGTAAACAATTTTGACAATTTTGACGAGTGTTTGTAAGTTTTAAGATGAGCTTTAAACCCTTCTTGAGGATGGTTGTTTTACAGACCTTACAATGTTTTGTTTTAGGTGGAAGAGGGGAAAGTTTGTTAAGAATGTTGTGTGTATGTTTTGTGGTGAGGATATGTCGTTTGTAATATTTTACTTCCTTCTCGCAAGTATTACAATAAACCATATTTATAGAGTGTTTTATATATGAAACTATACTTAAACTAAAACACCTTTTGAGCTTTAAAGGTCATTTAATATATGAAACTATACTTAAACTAAAACACTTTTTCACATAACTATCATTTGAACCGAATAGTTTTTTGAGGAGTTTCAAGTTTCTCCCTCAACCTACAACACCCTTCATCAAGGCCTTGAAGGTATTCCTCCCACTCTTTCATACACCCAACAAACACCTTTCCATCTCCACCCCTCTTCAACCCTCTTACCCCATCTCCATCTAGAATATTTACAAACAAAACCCCAGGGGATCTATTCTTCTTTTGAGCTTCTATAAAATGATATACTTCTCTAAGAGATCTCGTTTTGGAGCCACCTCTTCCACATATCATTTTCAAATTATAATAAACTGTTATTCCATCAATTATTTGAAAACCATCAAAGTTCTCCGTCCACTCATAATCCCTTTCATAACCAAAGAAGCCAGTCTTAATATTTAACCTCATATATGTTTTAAGAACCTTTTGTTTCATTATCATCTCCAACTGTTTAATTTGGTACTTTTCACACTCATTATGTTTTCCATTAATATACCAATCCTGTCTCATTCTCCACTCCTTTGTTTGATTCTTAAAGTGGATAACATCGACATGACAGGTATCGCAATGTGTAGTTTTCTTTGGAAGTAGATGTTCCCAAGTCATCTCATGTCTGAGAAGATTCTTAACATTCTTTTGAAATTTTGTACAATACATTTGATTCATTTTATCTATGTATTTTTACTTAAACATAAACCGCAAGAAACCCTTATTCCGTAGTATGGAATTCAAAATTCCATACTATCAGTATCGGAGTCTGAATCATCAGAGCCTGAATCATCAGAGCCTGAATCATCAATAAAGCTACTCTCATAACTACCATCAAAGCTATCAGTATCATCACTATCATCTGGGTTCAATGAAATAGTAGTAGTGTATTGACTCATATTTAATTATCAGAAAAAAATATTCCCATCAATATCTAAATACTTTCTTTCATTAACGGATTCAATCTCTACATTTTTAATATCGAAAGTCATCTTTAAATAATCCCTAACTATCATAGAACGAAATAACATTTCACCAGAAATATTAACATCTTTCATTTTACTTAGATCTACACCCTTTGGATTATTAAAGAATATACAAATGTTTCCTCCTGAATCGTTGATGGTCTTATCATTCATTTTCAAAGCTTCTTTATCAATGATCTTTTCAAGCTTTGAGTAAATTGCCAGGAGTTGAGGAGAAACTTTTGTTAGATTTACTTTAATGGAGTTATTAATTAACATTGCTTGTCCTGTAAATGAAATAGAGGGGCTCATGTTATTTTCCATAACTGGTTTAATCCAAAATTACCATATTTATCTTTGTTCAATTTAACATCTTTGACATATTTTTCTGCTGGTACCGAAGTAGAGATTGATTGAAATTTGTCTTTTGTGTTTTCAAACATTATATTTATTAGCTAATAAACTTGCGTTTAGTTTAAGTAAAAATTTACTATATAAATATGATAGAAGGATATTTCGAATTTCCAGACTCTCCATATGATAATTTAGAAATCTATCGCCGTTGTGATAGAATAGGGCTTAATAATGAGGGTTCATATAAACAATGTATTTTCTGTGATTTAATTTTAATTAATGATAATAAAAAATATAAATATATATATAACTCTTTTAAATTAGAACCAAAAATGAATTACTTTACAACATTAATAAGAGAGATGAATGTTAAGTATTATGATGATAATACACCATTTCTTTCAAGGGAAGAGACTATTTGTATTGGGGAAATGTATAAGGGTTTAATGATATTTATTATTCAAAATAATTTTAATGGAAATGTTAACACAAGATACTATATAAATAAAATAATGAATTATTTTGAAATTAAACCTAAACTCAGCATAAAATATAGAGTTTCTAAAATAACTCAAAAAAAGTTAGATGACTTATTTTCCAAATATATAAATGAATGATTTTTACCCATTTGGGAAAATAAGATAAAATTTAATAACCATAAAAATCCAAATTCATTGAAATGTCGAATAGTTGGTTCAAGCGGATGTGGAAAAACCTGTTTACTTTTAAAGATGCTCCTCAACCCTAATTTTTTAGATTATGATAATTTAATAGTTTTTACGAAGTCAAGTTTTCAACCCGAGTATCAACTACTCTCACAGGGGTTTAATGCGGGTCTTAAAAAGGAAGACATTATTGGTTTATTTAAACTTCAAAACAAACTAAATTATTATAATATTGAAGATATAATACAATTATTTTGTGATACACAGAAATCAAAATCGAAACCAAAACCCATAGCTTGTATTCTCAGTGATAATACGGATGATATACCTTCACCTCAAGATTTAGATAAATCAAAAAAGAACCTAGTTATCTTTGATGATTGTGTTAATGAGAGAAACCAAACAGTAATGAATAGCTACTATACAAGAGGGGGACATTCTTCTTGTAATTGTATTTATCTTAGTCAGTCATATTTTCAACTCCCTCGACGCTCAATAAGAAACAATGCCAATACTTTTATTTTATTTAAGTTAAATTCAATAGATGTAAATAATTTTTGGAGAGATAATTGCTCTACGTTATGTAGTAAAAAAGAATTTGAAAATTATATGAAACACACGATTGGAAAATATAAATATATTGTTGTGAAACAAGATGAGATACTAACTGATATTTTACACACATAAATGACTATTATTATTCATCTTGTGGGTAAATCTGCTTCAGGAAAGAACTTTCATAAATCTAAACTCTTGAACAGTAAAAATGAAAAGATTGTAAGTTTTTTTTTAAAAACACCCTATGATTCGTTTTGTAGGTACTACAACCAGAGCAATGCGACCAGGAGAAGTAGAAGGGAAAGATTATTACTACATTTCAATGGAGAAACATATGCAATTGAGGAACGGAGGTCAAATATTTGAGGAGGTCTCTCTTGGTTCTACAAAATATTCACATTGTAAGAGTGAGTTAAATAAAGTAAAATCTAACGGTCTTGGGATTTTAGAAACTAATCCTGAAGGAATGAGACAAATTATTAAACATTTGTGTGGTGATGGAGTTAAGATTTTATCATTCGGTTTTGATATCGATGAGGAGACTCAACGCAAATGTATGAAAAGCAGAGATACAAGTATTAGTGAAGAAGAAATAACAACTCGTATTAATACCAATAAAGAATTTGATGAAATACTTAAAGAAAAGGATTTATTTCAACACATTTACTATAATGATGAAGAAAAGGGAAATTTTCCCATTGACCTTTACAATTCATTAAATGATATTTTTCAAAAAATAAAAACAGAAAATGAATACCGTAGAAAGAGCAAGAAAGTTTAAAGAACATCAAGAGTTGGTTTCAAAAGTTGTAAAGCAACAGGAAGAGATAAAGAAGAAACGGAGACAGAAACTAACTGGTGAAGAAGCTTTTGAAAGAAAACAAGAGAAATTATTTAAACCACTTTTAAAAACTCAACAAACGATTTCACCTACAGTTCCCACGTTAGAATTTACTCCAAATAAACTTCAAATGCTCAAAGATTTTAGTCAAATGACAGAGCAGGAACTTGGAGAATTAGAATATGATGATGAAGGATTATTTCGGAAACTTGAGGAGGTAAATCAACCCCCTAATTATGTTGTGGAAGCTCTTCAAAACAATGAATATTCGGCAGATTCAAAAACCAGAGCAGGTCTCATTCCAACAGAAGAACCAGCACAGTTCTATCTTGTGAAAGAAAAGGTATTGATATTTAATGATAAATTGGTGTTCTTAAGTTCTGCTCGACCAAATGTTGAATTAACTCCAAGATTAATGTTTCTTCTAACAAACTCCGGATTCAGCGGTTCAAAATATTTTGAGGAACCACTTGATATGGAAAGAGAGGAAGATAGGGTATATATTGATTTACTAAACTCACTTGATTATGGAGTTTCTGTTGCTGGTAAATGGAAGAAGAATGAGAAGGAGAAATATATTATTGATGCTTTTAGTAAGCTTGGTTCAGCTGTTCGTTTTCTTCCAAATGACCCATCACAATTAGTTAATAGGCTATTATTGTTGTTAGGTAGTAAGAAGGCTGGAAACAACAATTGTTTTAATGAAGCCTCAGCCATTTTAGAACAGTTGATGAACATGAAAATAATTAATAAATATCAATACAAAGATATTTTATTAGATATTAAATAAGATGAGAAGCACAATTCTTAGTTTTAATTTCACAACGAGTGATTACACAGCTTCATTCCCTTACCCACTACAACTTGACCCCCTTGCCTCATATGAGGCTTCTTTGTTATCAATGGAGACTTACAATACCCTTTTTAATATCACAGAGAAAACAACAAGTTTAGTTATAATCCAGGAAGTGGATATAAAACTATAACCGTTTCACCTGGAGCTTACGAGATTTCTCAAATATCTTCTGAAGTCTCTCGCCTTATGAAAGAACAAAGTGATGAACCAAAAAATATTGAAAAAGATATTCAAAAACACACTTCAAAATCAACTATTAAACTTAAAAATAATTATAAAGTGGATTTCACAATTGATAAATCATTTAGAGAGTTGTTGGGTTTCTCCTCAAAAAAGATTGAAAATAACGGGACGTTTTACAATGATAATGTTATTCAAATATCCTCCGGTAAAAATTCAGTATTAATATATTGTGATTTGATTGATGGTGCTTATAACGATGGAATAAGAACAAATACAATATTTTCATTCAGTGCATACTCAACCCCGATTGGTTATAAATTTAATATGGAACCAAAAAATCTTGTCTATTTACCTATGTCAGGAAAAACCATATTCAGAGTAAATTTTAGGATAACCGACCAAGATAATCGTATGATATCCTTTAATGATGAAATTATATCCATCAGAATTCACCTACGTGAAGTTTTTCAATAAATAAATAATGGTTATTGTGAGAAAACACGAGTTAGGAAAACATAAAATAATTACAGGGGATGGGATGTTCCTTTCACCATACTATAAGAGTGAAGGTATGTATCTTGGAAGAGGATACTATAAACCAAAGAGACAACGGAGTGTGGGACATCAATTCATAAATAAAGGAGATGGGATAATTGATACTCTAATGGGTATTGGTTCAACCATCCTTAAACATAAAGACCGAATTGGTTCAACTGCTTCTGCCGTGGGCTCAGTTGCAGGTGCTATAAAGATAATAAAAGATGCTCAAAAGGAGTCTCATAAATTACAAGCATTCAAAGAAATTAAAAAAGGTAAAACTCAACTACCTTCACAAGAACGACAAAAAATCATTAAAATACTTGGGTCAGGGTTTCAACAATTTTAATGCTATATAAATACAAGTATGGAAGCGATTGATAGTATCTATGATTTGGATGATACGATTATCATTTCAAACTCCACTAAAAAGGAAGACTATTTTAAGGTAAATGCTATAACAGGAACAGATTGGAATTCAAATGGAACAAAAAGTTTTGAAATAAATAATCAACAAACTTACTTGAATCTAGCTGATAGTTTCTTGTAGAGTCCCTGTATATAGAGAGTTGTGTCAACTCAAATTTGGACGCCATTTTGTGTCTAAGTGTGTCGGATTAGATATACATGTACATTCGCGATATGGGGTGATATATTCTAAACCTGCTAAAAAAAAAATTACTACACATATTTAGTCTTATTATTACATACAGGTCATATTTGTTTTGTCAAAAACTCAGCTATTGCCGTGAAAAAGAGCTGTGTGGTGATATTAAAAGTGGTATGGCAATGCATATTACAAGCCAACACTGCATATAAGAGCTAACATTATAAGTAAGACAAACCAATGCTGTCGTTCTCTGAATTTTAATAACTTTTAGAAAGGAGTGTGGGCATATCCAATATTTTTTAAAGGGTGCCGAGAGCAATTCCGGTGTAGGACTTCCAGCCGACATATAGTCTAACACACTTAAAACAAATTCTGTACGTGGTATTGCCATATTTCTATAGTGTACAACTTTAGTTTTATCGACATTTATATTCAATTTCCATTGTAATGATTTAACAAGCTGCAAGTCAGCTTCTGTCGCTGACATAAGGAAAACGTCATCGGCATCTAGTAAGATTGAAACGTTCATTAATTACTACACCCTTGCCCAGAACTCTGATGGATATTGCCTGATCGATTAATATGTTTCATAGCTGGCGACTTAATTAACACTTAATTTTCGACTGCGCCAAGCCGTAATTAAACAGAGAAAAAACTTTTAAAAATACCTGCAGTGTTCACGGTTCGTCGAGTCGAACAGATATGGAAAAGCACAGATAAGACGTCGTATTCACCATAACTTGTTTAATTTCACCAGGAACACGATGAGGCCAACACAGTAAACATTCAGTACAAAACTTGGTTCATACATTCAGTACAGAACATGATTCATACATTCAGACCGTAAGAAAACTCTGCCCGTAATACAACACTCTGACCAGACCAACACTTCATCCCACTACGTTCACTCCTCACAAGTGAAACTCATCACTACTCCGTTCACTCCTCACAAGTGAGACTCATCACTACTCCGTTCACTCCTCACAAGTGAGCATCCCCCTCACAAGACGCATGAGCACTGTACAAAGCAAACAATAACTCGTCAAATTTTGGACGTATGGATGGCTGCACAACCCGCAAAAAAATTGAGCAGGTCCCCCCCTAAAATTGCTTTTATGATTGCCGATTAGGCTAAAGATTTTAAACCAAAAAAATAACTTGCCTCGGAATAAGTTTTGAATGGATGGACAGACAACTGAAAACAAAACGGACCATGGGTTTCCCACCCCTATAAAATCAAAATTAATTCCCTCTGAAAAAGTACAGTGACATTGCCCGCAGACTACCCAACCGCAGACCAGGCAATGTCACTGTACCGGAACATTTCATCAATCAATGACAATATGCGGTCTGCTAGGACTACCCGAAAAAAATTGAGCAGGGTTCTTCCCACGGAAATGCATTTTTGGTCAGCTCCTTGAAGATTATAAACAAACACAAATCACTTCCCTTTAAAAGGGTTTTCAACGGACAGACAACCAAAAAAAAACCGAACAGATAGAATTGCTTTTGAACATCGATCATCAAGCGGCGTGGGCCTACCTGGCAGAGTCTCGAGGAGTCGATCGCTTTCCAGCTCTTTCGTCTGACTTTTGCTTCCCAAATTTGTCTTCTGACTTTATCACTTGGAAATCTATACATCTTATATTTCCCAGATTTGGTTTGAACAACCAAAAGCAGAACAACCAGTCATTTTGTTTGGCAATAAACAACATTCCCATACCAAGCTGACGTTCACGCACGGTGAAGTTAGACACAAAATGGCGCCACGAAATCACGTGACCAGAAATCTCGGGTCAGCGCATGGCGCAACTCTCTTTATACAGGGACTCTAGTTTCTTGCTGTGTAAATTTAAATTCACTAAGGCTACGAATAATACTAATGCTACACTTGTAAATGATTTCTTCTGGAAAATGTTTGATCGTGTTCGCCTGTATATTGGAACACAAGAGGTTGAAGCGGTTGATTATGTCTCTGCTACATCTGAAATGATGAAATTTACACTATATTCATTTAGTGATAGAATGGGTAAGGGAGCTGTTGAAGGCTTTATTCCTGATATGTCAACGGGAACAAATGCTGCCCCCGGTTATAGTCAAAGGAAGTCAATGTATAATGATGATACAAAAGCAGAGAATAGTTTTACCGTAGCAGTACCTCTGAAAGGTATATTTGGATTTTGTGATTATGATAAAGTTTTGTATGATCTTAAAATTAGATTTCAACTACAAAGGAATGATAATGTAAAGAGGTTGCTTTTTGGGGCTGAAAATGCTTTTGGAGACGATAATAAATTTGTTAATAATGATTTGTGTTGGTATATCAGTGAATATACTTCTAATCTTAAAACGGAAGAGATGTTGAATAGAAGACTTAACTCAAAGACCCCGCTAAATGTATCATACCTTAAAAGAAGATGTCAACAAGTTAAACTGGAACACACGACCTACACTTGGAATTTGGGTGTTCTTCAAGGAAAGCCACGATACCTATGGCTTATTTTTAAAAAACCAGATGGAGAGGACGGTACTGATAAGAATAATGCGCTGAGTGATAATGCTAAGGTGAAACAACTTCGGGTTTCTCTTGATGGCATATTTTATCCGTGAGATAGATTGGAAATTGATTGGGAAAAAAATGATTATGCAGAAGCCTACAAGTCTTACCAAAAGGTGTGTGAAAGCAACGGTAATAATGAACCTATTTTGGATATGGTTGCGTTTCAAAAACTTTATACAATCGACACAATTGACCTGAGTTCTCAAAAGGAAACTATAAAGTCTAATAGAGTGGATACTTCTCTATATATTGAAAGAGGGGAGAGTGAAGAAGTTAATGCTTATTGTTTGCTTTTGGAGGAAACAGAATTACAGATTAATACAGATAATGGTGTTATGATTAATATCACATAGGTTTTTTCTCGTAAATAAATGAGTAGGAAAGAACCGGTATATGTTAATCAAATCAAGCTTAATAAATTAACATCTTGTATTCAAAATCAAAAGCCTTGTATTATTAATGTTAATACAATTCAAAGAAAAGGAGCAGTAAGAATTGATGTTTTACTCACAAGAGAGCAGGTAAAAACACTAAATGATGCTGGTTCACTTAAAATTAAAATGACAAAACCTCTATTAAAGAAATATTCAACAAGGGAAACGAGTGGAGGATTTCTCCCGTTTCTAATTCCTTTATTTGCTGCTTTAAGTGCGGCGGGAGCATTGACTGGTGGTATTTCAGCAGCGGTAAAAACTGCTAACGAAAGAAAGGCCCATCTAAAAGCTCAAAAAGAATTGGAAAAACATAACAAGGAGTTGGAGAAACAAATTAGTGGAAGTGGTGTAATTGTGGATTTTGCTCAAAAACTTGAAAGTTTACCTAATAAAGCTAGATTGTTGGTTGGAGATATGCTTTCCTCTATCGCGCAAGCGGGTGTTAAACTAACTAAACGGGGTAATGGATTGTATCTTTCTCATAAATAAATGAATAAATGGTTTAAACAATTTGGAGAGAATACAACGTCAAATATAGAACTAGCTAAATATTGTAAAAAACTAAAAATTGATAATGTGGAAATCTGTATGAGAGATGAATTAACAAAGTTGTCCAAGAATACAAAGAATATTATTATGAATTTAGAAACACAGAATGGTTCTCATTGGGTTTGTATTCATAATAGTCAGGATAAATATTATTTTGATAGTTATGGTATGCCACCACCTGTTGAAGTAATACAATTCTTACAGAATGGTGTTTATCAAACATTTCAAGTTCAAGAAATTAATTCTAAATGTTGTGGTCAATTATGTTTAGATGTATTATTTCAACTTAACAATAATGAAAATTTTTATGATATCATTTTTAATCTAATATAAATGACATGTCGGAAAAGATGGTTCTATCTTTGGAGAATCCTCTCAGGATATTGATTTATCAAATTATTATACAAAGGCACAGGCTGAACGACAAAAATATAGTATAAGTAAAAATATTAATATGAAGAATACTTATAAATTAATCAATTATCCAAACCCTACAGATGTGAATGACTTAATTAGATTCAGCGATTTATCACAATATATATCTTTAAATAAAACAGCACGTTTTGTTAAACAAGTAAAATTTACAACCACAACACCTGGTTATACTGACCATACACCTTTCCTCATTCAATTTAACTATCTGCTTACAATTGAATTTTATAAAGAAGGACATATATTTAATATGCGAATCAATAAATGGGGGTATGATATGCCTGATTTAGGGTATAATTGGTCTTTTTCAATAAACTTAGAAGACTTACATGATTTTAATCAGTCTCGTAAAGAGGAATATTATCCACTTGGTGAGGATAAGGATTTATGTGGAAGTACAATTAGTTCCCAACAAATACATGATTTTAAGAAAAAGAAAAATATATGATAGTATAGCGATGGTTAGCATGACAAAGAAGGAAGGTAATGAGATTAGGATAGAAAGCCGAGGAATACATACCGATTTGGTAGTGGGAAGATGGGGTGGTATTACCTGTCATAATATTAATCTCACATATATTTCTGATACATAAATGGCAGGAAAAAGACTACAAGAGATTTATAATTTTTGTATTCAGGGATACCTACAAGAAAAGGGTGCTCGGTATTACATACCATATGAATTGGAACATACACATGGAAATTTTATCATTAAAAACTGGCCTTATACTGATATTGTTAAACCCACAAATAGAGACTTGTTTAAAATATTAAATAAAAATGAACTTCTCAAAGTTATGAAATATAAAACTCTTTTAGAAACCATCAACAAATCTTATTGGTATCCTATTATGAGAAAAATAATTACAGATACAAGAATATCTCAAAATCCAGATGAGTATATGTATAATATTCTTTGGGGCTCAAGCTCAAGGGTAGCAAGGGAAGGAGTTGAGGAGAAGGAGGAAAGGAAGAAAAAGGAGAAGGAGGAAGGGGAGAAAATGGAGAAGGAGGAAGGGGAGAAAAAGGAGAAGGAGGAAAGGGAGAAAAAGGAGAAGGAGGAAAGGGAGGAAAGGGAGGAAAGGGAGAAGGAGGAGAAAGAGGAAAGGGAGGGAAGAGAGAGGTGGGAGAGGGAGAATGAGAAGGAAATGAGTGAGATTCGTAAAAGATTTAGTGTATTACGGCAAATAGATCTATTTCAATGCACCGAAGAAGAAAAAAAAGAATTAATATCTCCTCTGAAGATAATGAGGTTAAAACTAGCTGAGAGGAATTCAGGGAGGAGATTAAAGTGAGAAAGTGGGGAAGAAGAAGAAGGAAAAGATTATGTGATTGATGATGTTGGTGTTATTGACTTTTGTTAGTTTTATTTGTAAATAAATGGAGGAGAGAGTGAAGGCATTCCTTAGGATTCTTTATGTTTTAAAAATCAAGATAGAAATGTATATGTTGAAAACCAAAAAGGTTTTGATACTATGTAGGACTTTTTCTCATAAATAAATATGAGTTATTGCCTCAAATGTAAAAAGAAAACTAAATCTAAAAGTGTATTGTATGATAAAGCTAAAAATAATAGAGTTTATCAAAAAGGAATATGTCAAGTGTGTGGCTCTAAAAAGTGCCAATTCATCTCTCCTAAAAGTGGAGGAGACATACAAAAGTTTCTGTCGGGAAGTAAATTTACAACAACTGGAATTCCTGGGGAACTATATCTACCTGGATATTCTTTCTGTGGCCCTGGAACAAACTTGGATAAAAGATTAGATGAGGCTGACAATCCTAAACCTTGGTCTAAACCAAAAAATAAGGTTGATGAAGTGTGTATGAAGCATGATATTTCTTATGGGAATACCACTACATTGGATGAAAAACATGAAGCAGACAGAGAAATGTTGTATAATTTGTCTTTGATACGAAATCCTACGTTGAGAGAGAAATCGTCGTCGTTGATCGAATAATTAAATAATTAATCGATTAATTGATTAATTGATAAATCAAAAATAGCCTTTGCAGCCAAATCACCTGGTCATTGGCATGTCCAAATATCAGCTTCCTAACTCAAAAGGTGCCTGAGTTAATGGTCAGAAGAGAAAGGAAATTTGATTAATTAAATAAGGACTTAATTAATCGCTAATAATTAAATAACTCCTCAATTAATTGATTAATCAAAAAACAAAAAATACCGTTTTTGACGAAGGGCTTGCTCACTATTGTGCCGAAATTTCAGCTTCCTAGCTCAAAGGATGGCTGAGATATCGTCCAGACAAACAAACAAGAAAGAAAACAAACAAACAAACAAGTACACATACATTCAAAGTACACCGCCCCCATGCCAAATAATTAAATATCCTACAGAGCGGCATTGCCGGGGCGCCTCTGGCGCCCGGCAATACCGCAGTGCAGCTCATTGAGGCTGCATTGGGAGGGAGAGGTGTACACTAATTGATTGATTAATTGTATAATTAAAATCAATAAAAGATTATCACAAAATATTTTCATAATCAATTGGCTAATAGCATAACTAAACCACTAGTGCTTCATCCGAAGATGTATCTTTCAGAAATTTAATTAAATAAGTCATTAATAAAAAATTAAATAATTAATTGATTACTCAATAAATAATTAATCGATTAATCAATAAATAATTAATCGATTAAATGATTAATCAATAAATCAAAAATATCCTTGATAGCCACATCACTTGGTCACTCATGTCCAAATATTAGCTTCCCAGCTCAAAAGGTGCCTGAGATATTGGCCAAATGAGAAAGAAAATAAATAAATGATTAATAATGAAAATAAATAAATAATAATCATAAAAAAATTAAATTATTAATCAATTTGGTCAGAGAACGCATAAACTACCACTATTTCATCAGAATCTGTAACTTAAAAAAAAAATTTTTTTTTTGTCATTAATCAAATAATTAAATAATTAATCGATTAATTGATTAATTTTAAAATCAAAAATATCCTTTGCAGCCAAATCACCTGGTCATTGGCATGTCCAAATATCAGCTTCCTAACTCAAAAGGTGCCTGAGTTAATGGTCAGAAGATAAAGGAAATTTGATTAATTAAATAAGTACTTAATTAATCGCTAATAATTAAATAACTCCTCAATTTATTGATTAATCAAAAAAAAAAAATACCGTTTTTGACAAAGGACTTGCCCCCACCATGAGTGTCAAAGGTCGTTTGAAGAAGAAGAGCTCGGAGTTGGACTGGACACGAGGCGCAGCGGACGCCATTTGGAAGAGCTGAGAGGACTCAGTCGTGATAGAGTGAGCCTGAGTGAGTATATCAAGACAAGAACAAGATCTAGAAGGAGGTATGTACGGTGCGATTCATATAATATATTGTTTAGTTATCGTCGATGAGGAATTTGAGGTCGGAATGGGTGATCGGCCTGGGTGACTGGGTCTCGACTAGATGCTAGGCCGCACCTCATTTTGTCCAATAAAGTGGTTTTAAAATATTTTTCGTTGCCGAAGGATTTTAATTTTTGCGAAATTCATCCTGACTTCGCCTCTAGGAGGATACAGGGGTATCTGTGGATAACGGGAACCTTTATTTGGCGAAATTCGGACTGATATTGACCGAGTTATTCAAAATATTAACTTATATCAAATAAATCTTTTGTGATTTTGTATTTTGTGCACCTGTATCGTTGGAGGTATTGACTTATATAGGGTTGGTTTTCTAAAGCTTATATCAGAATATTAACTTATATCAAATGGGTCTTTTGAGGGGAAAGTGTGATGACGTCACCACGTCACGCGGCACGAATGCGCGCCTGTGTCGGAGATACTGACTTCTATAGGGAGGCCCCATCACCCTCCCCCATCACCCTCCCCCATCACCCTGCCATCACCCTCTCCCATCACCCTGCCATCGCCCTCCCCCATCACCCTCTGCCATCACCCTCCCACCACCCTCTCGTTGGAGGTATTGACTTAGATAGGGTTGGTTCTCTAAGGCTGTAGGCCGCACCTCATTTTGTCGAATAAAGTGGTATGCGGGTGGTTCCGGTATTTGGGACCGCAGGGACGGAAAGTGCAGCCGGCCCGCTCTGGAGGTTCGGATCGGGACACCGGGATTCATTCCGGTCGCCCGGTCGGCCCTGAGGTGGGGGTGCGGGGCCTGTCACGGAACGTCAAAACAAACGGCCTGCCGGGGCCGCCCAAAAGTCGGGCGTGAGGGGCGCGTCCACTAATGGAACGCCTCTCGCTTCCCAGATCGAGGGCCACGTGGTCAGGAGAACCTCGCCCCTTCTGGTTGCCCTGCCGTCCCACCGGGAGCGCTCAAAGGATGGCTGAGATATCGCCTGGACAAACAAGAAAGAAAACAAACAAACAAGAAAGAAAGAAACCAGAGTGAAAACTGAGTACTCTCTTTCAGCGTGCGTCACTGCCGAGCCCCCTTTGGTGCCCGGCAATGACGATTTGCAATGCTTGGAGATGGCATAGGAAAGGAGCGGTGTACAACAAACAGAGTGAAAACTGAGTACTCCCTTTCAGCGTGCGTCACTGCGAGCCCCCTTCGGTGCCCATCATGACGATTTGCAATGCTTGGAGATGGCATAGGAAAGGTGCGGTGTACAAAAACACAAGTAAACAGATAATAACAACAAAGAAAGAAGAGTTCAGAAAGATTAATGGAATAAGAAGTTATAAACATCAATTATATTCAGAAGAGATAAATAAGAAAGCATTGGGGGCTTTTGATGACAAGAGATTTATTTTTAAAAATGGAATTGATAGTCTCCCTTATGGTCATAAGTATATAAGTGATAAGATATAAGTGATAAGATATATAAGTGATAAGATATAAGCGATAAGATATATAAGTGATAAGATATATAAGTGATAAGATATATAAGTGATAAGATATAAGCGATAAGTTATATATATAATGGGTTAGGGAATTTAAGGGGCTACCGCCGCCTTTTTCCCTATCAACCAGAATAAAGAGTGGAGGTTAAAAAGGTGTAGACACTCAGTTAAAATATATTAGATGTAGGATCGTTGATACTTGGTTCATACGGCCAGAAGGATCATAGGTTTATAAGACCAGAAGAATCATAGGTTTATAAGGCCAGAAGGATCATAGGGGGTAGGGGTAAATATTCGTAGGACCATTGTTTGAGTGGTTTAATAAACAACAGGGTGGGAGGAAAAAAAAGGTGTTCAGGGGAAATGATAATATCCAAAAAATGAAAATTAACATGTAAGTCAATGAGGATTTGAGGGTGGAGTAATAGAGGTGTTTGATCTGAGGGAAATTAACATGTAAGTCAATGGGGTCCAGCATCAACATTTATATACTACTCATCACCTTGAATTAAAATGAATTAATGTAGCAATGAGCATAGATAGACAGAGAGACTTGGTGACGAAGAAGGGAGAAAATAAATTATGGAATTTTCATTCAGTGGCCCTGCCTTATAGAAATTCTACATACACGTAAAATGGGATTCCCTGTTATCAATTTTTATACCAATCGGGTAAAATTTAAATGTCATCCAACATGGCCGCTGGAATAAAACACTCAAAAAAATGTATATTTTCCTAATCGGGATTCAGATATAGGGATGATTACAGGTCAAAATGTCATATTACACAAAGAGCGGGGGGGGGGGGGGGGGAGGGTGTGGTGAGCCAGGAATACAGGAATACAGGTAACAGGTAATACAGGTAGATTGGGAGAAGAAGAAGAAGCGCGTGGGGAGTGGTGGGGGTGCGCAGAGAACAGGATATGGTAAGGGTAGAGACGCAGTGATGGGGGAGCAGGGGGGTCGGGGGGGGGAGGGGTGAGAGAGTGAGACACACAGAAAGACAGAGTGTACATTTGAGAAAAGGAAAAAACATTTCCAATCCCGTTCGTAATTTGTCGACAGGAAAAAAATGAAATCATTTGCCATTGATTTTTGTTTAAATACACAGTGCTCGCGCACGCCTCGACCAGCGAAGCGGCGGAACATGCCACGCATGCCTGTGCGCATCGTGCACCAGCAAGGCACGCACGCATTGAGTGCATGCATGAAGGGTCCCATCCGCTCCCCCTCGCCCGTGTACGTGCGTGCGTACGTGTATAATTTTGTGGCACAAAAATGCGATCTCCATTTCCGGATTTTTACTGACTTATACACCGCCCTTTCTATGTCGTGATAGTTTATGCTTCCTTCTCGAGAAAGAGATTGTTTTTAAACATATCACAATGTTCACACAACAAATACCTTCTTATTAAACCATATTTCGCAACTATCGTCGAAATTTTCCCGTTCATCGTCACACAATGACTGAAAAAACATATCAATGCGCTATCTCCACACTCATTATCCTCGTAGTACACACAAAACTTAAATGTCCGCTTTTAATGTCCCTTAGATGTCCACAAAACTATTCGAAATCGCTCCAACTAGAAATTTGGGCAAAATGACCTCATAAATCGATCGATATTTCAAAAAATAATAATAATAAGACACAATCTCGGGATTTGAACCTACAAAGAATTCCTTGTGCATCCGCATTTACTGCCTGTACCATCTCAAAGCTGGGAACCTAAGGAAAAAAAACAACTAGATGATATGATATCTTATCTAAAAAAAATATCTATATGTAATTTGCTGTCGCGCATTTCGTGTACATGCGCGGTGTGCAAGTTGCATTTGCCGTTGAATTAACACCCAGTGGGTTGACTCAGCCTGTCATCCTTTCAAAGTGAGTAAATTAACTCTGACCTCAGTCCCATGCGAGCAGAACCTTGTCATCTGCAAAACTGCCCTCTATTGAATGATCTTCACCCCAGTCCCCGCGCGGTGGAGCGGGAGTGCGAGCGGGGGTGCGAGGGTGTGCGGGGGGGGTGCGAGTCTCACATGACTGTCCAGAAAATGAGTTGATGGTGCACTTCATCATTCATTTTCTGGCAGGACATCGACACTCGAATTGGCACACTCAAATTGCAATAGTTCTGTGCACATCTGACCAATCACACACGTGAACGTGTGTAAAATGCAGATGTGCATCAAAACCGCCCGCGGGGCTATCAAGCCACGCACTTCTTGACCAATTAGTATACATATTTACAAAAAGTCGTTAAAATATCGAATAGTCGTTAACAAAATTAATCGCTTTTTATTGCTCCTGCCGCAGCATTCGTCATTCTGTCCGCTCCTCCGCCATGACCAATTCGAAATAAGGGGAGCTCAACCATAAAACAGCGCATTTTAATGGCACATGCAATAGGAACTCAACGCAATTACGACTCGGCCAGAAAAATGAGCCGAGCTGAAATGAGCTGAAAAATGAGCTGAAAAATGAGCCGAAATCCGATTTCGCAGGACGTCAGCAACGTTTATCGTAACAAAAAATCGCAGTTTATATGTATAAAATGTATGTACAGTATACCTCAGGTCGACCTTTATTTACATAATTATACAGTATTATACCATTTCAGTGGATCTACATGAAGAAAGACAAGAGCACAGCACCATTACTAAAGACAAAAGGTCTTATAGCGGTTCTTTGGACTAAAAAAAACAACGAAAAAAAACACAAAAAATTTCATGCCACCATTACTGAAATGTGTATACATCTGTAGTACACTAATACAGGGCTTTGTGCATCTATGCATGCTTTGTGGATTTCGCCCACCGACCACATTTCTAATAAATACAAACAATATTTGAGCAGGTCCTTTTCATCGTTCTGTAAAGGCTCACCTTTGGACCTGGAATGGTCTCCTCGTCGAACGTCACAGTCGATATCGCCGTAGGGCCACCAACTGTCAGGGAACTTTTTACTGAACCCTGAAGATAATAATAATTTGAGACGAAACTCAGATTCAAAGAGCTTCGAACCGAGGTTTATTCCGAAGTTAGGGGGAAAAACTTGTTACACAAAATCGAACTAAGATATAACACATTGCTTGAAATCTTCTCCCTTCTCATCCTGCGTCTTCAGATGAATTCGTTCCTTCTCTCGGAGCATGGTGGTTAAATAGATCTTCACTCCTTTTTGTGTGGTGTGATTGAAATTCAGAGATCAACACAGACCCAGCGGCTGGTGCCAAAACCCATCTGCTCTGCATTATTAGTCACTCAAGGCATACCATAGGATAGCTATCAGGGAGCAGGGTCACTGTTTGGGCCGAAAAAGGTCAACACTCTCTGGCAATTTAATCTCAGTCAGTAGACTCTGGCTTATAACTCAGGGCTGAGTCAACAGTCTTTCCTGAGCTTTTCACTAAAGGACAAAAGTTATATCTCCCAGACGCCCCCTTATCACTTTGGGTCCATTCCTGAGGCTTTGCTCACGCAGCGAGCTTTGAAAGCACATGAGGGATTATTTAAATACTAATTTAGCAGTGGGCAATAACTTGCCTCTCTTCAGTTCCAAGGCTTTGCCAGACTGCACGGTTTAAAACCCATTTTACACAAGATCACATTTATAGGCAATTTAACTGTTTTTAGCAATATTAACATATACTAATATATATGAATATATATATATTGTTCCACAGCGTAAATGGGGTGCCTCTATCTCGCCCCCCCCCCCCGTACTGACGGGTGCACGTCATTCCAACGAGGAACCATTTTCCCAAGTCCTCCCGGCGCATGAGCGTCCCAAAACTCCCCATCTGAACGCTCCCAGCGCACCGCGACCTGGTATTCCAGGCTCTCAAAGCCTGAATACCCACACAGGTGTCTCTACCCATGCTCCGCAATCCGTTAGCTCTACGGGTGGTGATTTTTCCCGCCTTCCCTGCTGACGGATGCCCTTCCCAACGATACCTTTGTGTCGTCGGGCGAGGCCTTCCAAGGGAGCATTCCGACTTCCTTTGAAGTCGGCCTCCTTCCCCTTGTACCATGGACGAGGTGTTTTCGGCGCACGCAGCCAAGTACGCCACCACCCAACACTCTCGCCGGGCCTACCCATGTCCGAACGTGGGCCGCGTCAGGCCACTTCGCAACGTTCACGACACGTCGAATGTCCAAGCCATTGCGTCTTGGTACACTCCGCTCCCAGCTCAGGCCGGAGCAGTTCTTACCTCCTATAACAACCCTCTGCATTCTGCTCACAGTTTGTTCCCCTTACTTTTAGTTCTTGGATCTGTGCCGGAGATCGGCCAAGACAGGCCCCTTCCCTCGGCGGCAGCAAAAAATGCCACTGATACTGCAAGAAAGGTCTCACCTTTTTTAATAGGGCCCTGCACCCTTGCTGCCTTCGAGTCAAAGAACCGTCTCTCTCCCCTCCGGACAATATCCTGTCCATGATGCCAGCTGTGGTAGCAACCATCAGCCCCCCCGGGCCCCCCTTGACCCCAAGAAGAACCCCTGGAGGCATCTTGAACTGTGATACAAGAGGTTTATTATAGAAGATATAAATTTACGTGCACGGAACATTTTCCGGTCCATGCGCCCAGGCGGTCGCTCCCGGCGCACGGCAGCACGACCCACATTAGCAAGAAGCAGGTCGTGATGCGTACAATGTGCAAGGAAGCGCCCCGAGGCCATCCACCGAAAAATCTTCAAGTTCTTACTGTGAAGCCGGTTATTATACATGGTCCCCCCCCCTCCCCTCATCCCATACTGAGAAATCAAAGGGGTGGTCCAGACAGTGAGGAGCCTGGCTGAGGGGACAAGGCCACAGGGAGAACATAACATGGCTGGGGTGACATCTCACGGCTGGAACGCAAGCAGGGAAAATGTCATTTATGGCCTTGGATTGCCAAGCGAGAGGATGTGGAGGATCTGCGGGCCAATACTTAGTATATGAATATATATATATTATTCCACAGCATAAATGGGGTGCCTCTATCTCGCCCCCCCCCCCCCCCCCCGTACTGACGGGTGCACGTCATTCCAACGAGGAACCATTTTCCCAAGTCCTCCCGGCGCATGAGCGTCCCAAAACTCCCCACCTGAACGCTCCCAGCGCACCGCGACAGCGCACAGAGACTCCTCCTCACTCACCACATTCAAAACATCACTAAAGACCCACCTGTTCAACACTGCATTCAACATTCAACCCACAGCATTTAACCCCTGACTATCTCTTCTCCTTCTCCCTCCTTTTGCTTTAAATATTTCCCTATTGATTCTTGTCTTTTTTGCAATTGTTGTTTTCATGTATTGTTATGCATTATGTTTGCCACTCTGTCAAAGCGCCTTTGGGCTTCTGGAAAAGCGCTATACAAAATAAATGAATTATTATAATTATTATTATTTGTAAAGGGAAGCTGCGAGATATATGGGTGCCCCCAAATCATTGCTACCAAAGTAAGTACACCCCATATAAAGTTTTAACTTTTTCAACATATTTCAACATACAGCTATTTGATCTTCATTTCAACAATATTGATAGATAAAGGTGATATAATAAAACAAATATCATGAAACATTTACATTTTGCAGTCCATTGTATAATTTAAATAAACATAAATGCAAATTTCACGTGTGGAAAAAGTAAGTACACCCCATTAAATGTTTTTTAAAATCTTTTTAACATATGTGGACATATGAATATTTGATCTTCATTTAAAGAGTATCTACAGATAAAGGTGATCTAATTGAACAAAAAACAATGAAAGATTGACTTTGCAATAATTTGTTCAACAAAAAATTAACAGTGATGCCATTTCCTTCTGTTGAAAAAGTAAGTACACCCTTGGCTCTAATAGGTGGTATTGCCCCCTTTGGAAGAAACAACCTCAAGTAGGCATTTCTTATATCTGTCTACCAGTCTCTGACATCGACTGGGAGAAATTTTTGCCCACTCCTCCATGCAGAATTATTTCAGCTGTGCGATGTTTGAGGGGTTTTTTGCATGCACAGCTCGTTTAAAATCCCCCCACAACATCTCGATGGGATCTAGATCTGCGCTTTGACTTGGCCATTCCAGAACCCTCCAATTCTTTCTTTTCAGCCATTATTTGGTGGATTTACTGGTATGGTTAGGGTCATTGTTATGTTGCAAGGTCCACCTTCAGTTGAGCTTCAACTTTTCAACAGATGGCCTCACATTATCCTCAAGCACCCTCTGGTACAATGAAAAATTCATAGTGGATTCTATGATGGTGAGCTGTCCAGGCCCTGATGCAGCAAAGCTGCCCCAAACCATAATATTTCCACCACAATGCTTTTGTTACGTGGTCCTCCCGGTAACTACCTGGTCTTGGTGACCCCCGGACCGTGGGAGGACCCCGCCAGAAAGATATCTGATTTATACGCTTTCGTAGCGCTATCAATATGAAAGACACAATAATTCAAGTCAATAAGAAACCCCACACCAAGGATCCGGATTACTTAATAATATATTCTCCATCCATCATCAGCAATCAACAATCCATCAACAATCTTACTAGAAGATGGCCATCTCATATATTTCCCCCCTTTCCCCACTCACGACCCCTCAATGGTCACTGTCCCTCAC
This sequence comes from Myxine glutinosa, assembly GCF_964187855.1. Lineage (NCBI taxonomy): Eukaryota > Metazoa > Chordata > Myxini > Myxiniformes > Myxinidae > Myxine > Myxine glutinosa. The sequence goes on from NC_136261.1 coordinate 34,152,657, forward strand.
AATGTCTCTGGGCCCCTCCAGACCCCCTCCAGACCAAGGTGAAGGTCGCCTTCTCCACACACGGGCGGTTGAACGCACCCCTGGCTGACGTGTTCCAAACGTGCACGTCGCGTACCGGGGACAGCGGCTGCAGCGCACACCTCCTTGCAAAGCAAAGCGGGCCAAGCAAAGCACGGCTTGCACAGCACGCGAGGCCCAAGGTGCGACCCGTATGCATCCTTGTAGACGGTGAGGCGAACTGTGCCGGACGCTTCGTTCTGTGCACGAACCCACGGCAACTTGACGTGGAATCGGTAATTACCCCGCGCAGGTAACTCCTTTCGCCAGATGGGCTTTCAAACGCAGCATCCCCCACGCTGCTCAATATCGACACCGCTCGCGTCGGAGCTGGGCGAGGAAGAAGAAGATCGCCGCTTCTCCCGGACCTCGTGTCTTTTTCTTCTTCCGGTTCACTATCCCGTTTCCGGTCTCCTGTTATCCGGAGCCTCTCTAACCCTTTAACCACAACAACCTTTAATAGAATAAACATTAATAAGCAATGACATGAATAATAACTCCTCTAAATCCGGGATCCGTAACACTCCCCCCCCTTCAAGAAAGAAAGTTTGAACCCCGTGAAAACTTTCTGTGCTGGCCACTTTGATAAACCAACCCGATACCCCAAATCATCAGTTCCCCCCAGGCACAATTATCGCATCTCAAAAATAAAGCAACAAACTTTCACCAAAACCCCCCAGAGATTCCCAGGTAATTCCCTCTAGACCAAGCGTCAACCACTTCTAGTTGCTCTTGGATGGAGGCCCAGCTGAGTACTCACTACATGGACGCCTTAAGGAATGTGGGGTTCACGGTTAGTCCGGGGAGGAAAGTTCATTACATGGACGCCTTTAAGAACGTGGAGTTCACGGTTAGTCCGTGTAGGAACGTTCCCTACCGGGACGCCTTTAAGAACGTGGCGTTCACGGTTAGCCCGTGTAGGAGCCCAGGCTCGGCGGCTCCGCCGTATATAGAGTGCTTCAACTTCTCCGGACTCCTAACAGTTACGGTGGGACCCCTTGTCCCAGCAGTCCCCTGACTGGCGGTCTCCTTCTCGGCCAATCCTCTGCCAATCATTCTTTCGGGAGATGCCGTAACTCTGGGAGCCTCCATAGTAATATCGGCTGCTGCCAACACCAAAACTACTGCCAAGTGGTCCTCTTCTGTAGACCTCTCGACGCCTACGAAATGCCTTCCCTACTGTTATGGTCCGACCCTCCAAATCCTTACCATTCCAATTCTTCTCTGCCTCCCTGGCGTCTCTTGTGCTTGCAAACGTGACAAAGCCAAACCCTCTTGACCGTTGCGTTTCTCTGTCTTTTACCACCCGCACTTCCACCAGTGGCCCATATCTGTTGAAGACAGAGGTCAGAACTTCTTCCTCTGTGTTGAAGTTCAGTCCCCCTATGAATAACTTGGAACTTTTGTCGCCCTCCCGAGCTGGGGTGGTGTTATTTCCCCTGCGGGGCTCTTTACCCACCCTCGGGTTACCATAAATTTGCCCCCCGGCCAAATCATTCCCGATAATCACCGATACCCCCTCTACAGGAAGCGTGGCTTGTAAACCGACGGTGACCGGTCCTGACATCAAATCGGATTCCAAATGGATGACATGAAGTGGGGCACTAACACAGCCACTGATCCCTTGTAACCGAACACTATCACCAGTTGCGGTACTCTTTGACAATGGCAAAATGCCTTCAAGCATTAAGGATTGATGGGCTCCTGTGTCCCTCAATACCCTAACAGGTCTTGGGTTAGTCAAGTCTCCCTCGAGTGAGACAAACCCCTCATAAATAAATGGTTGGTAACTCTTCTGTGGGCGATTTCTTACGCTAGCCATCGCATTCGGAGTTGTAATAGTCGGACTCTGCTCTGGGTTGTCCCTTTTCATAAGGTAACAACTGGACATCAAGTGTCCAGGTTTTTTGCAAAAGGCGCAAGTAGGCCCGGAGGAAAAACTCGTGGTCTGCCTCGGGCCCCCCGGGAAATAAGTTTGTCTTGGGCCCGTAGCCCTCTGATTTCGAACAGTTGGGGTATCCTCGTTGTCCCCATAATCCTCTCGAGGCCGCCGCCATGTATTGTCGTTCTCCACACCGGGTGTTCCATAACTCCCCTGCTGAAGTCTAGGCGAGGAGCTTGGTGTGTGGACCCCTATCCGGTGTGTTAAGGCATAATCATCTGCCATGGTGGCTGCGTCCCACAACTTTGGTACTTTCTTTTCCTGCAGGTACACTTTGATGTCCTCGTGGACACACTGTTGAAATTCCTCCACCAGCATCAGGTCACGCAATGCTTCGAAGTCGTTCCCGACTCCTTTCGACTCACACCACCGATCAAACATGTTTTCTTTCACTCTGGCAAACTCCACATGGGTCTCACTCTCCCTCTTCCTGGCATTCCTGAATTTTTGCCGGTAAGCTTCAGGAACCAACTCATAGGCTTTGAGGATGTGCTTCTTCAATACCTCATAATCTGCACATTGGTCCATTGGTAGCGCCAAATAAATCTCTTGAGCTTTACCCACCAGCACACTTTGCACTAGTATGGTCCAGGCCTCCTCCGGCCAGTTTAACTGTCGAGCCACTTTCTCAAAGTGTGGAAAAAATTGAGTAACTTCCTTTTCACTGAAGGGTGGAACCAGTCTCACATGTCTGCCCACCTCCCAGGTGTTCTGGCTAGGTGTCGACCCCGTCAGCAAGGGTGGTACCTCTCCCCGTTCTCTCATTAAATCCAGCTCCTTGAATTTAATTTCTTGCTGAAGCGCCAGATCACGTTCCTTCAACTCCCTTTCGGCTTTTCTCTCCTCTGCTTCGAGTTCCCTGGCAGCTCTCCTCTCCTCTGCTTTTCTCCCTTCTAACCTTTCCTGGAGTTCTCGTTCCACTCTCCTTTCCTCTGCTTGTTTCTCTTCTCTCCTCTCTTCTGCTTTCCTTTCTTCTTCTGCTCTTTCCTTTTCTGCTTTCCTTTCTTCTTCTGCTAACCTTTCCTGGAGTTCTCGTTCCACTCTCCTTTCCTCTGCTTGTTTCTCTGCTCTCCTCTCTTCTGCTTTCCTTTCTTCTTCTGCTCTTTCCTTTTCTGCTTTCCTTTCTTCTTCTGCTAACCTTTCCTGGAGTTCTCGTTCCACTCTCCTTTCCTCTGCTTGTTTCTCTTCTCTCCACTCTTCTGCTTTCCTTTCCTCTTCTGCTCTTTCCTTTTCTGCTTTCCTTTCTTCTTCTGCTCTTTCCTTTTCTGCTTTCCTTTCTTCTTCTTTTAACCTTTCCTGGAGTTCTCGTTCCACTCTCCTTTCCTCTGCTTGTTTCTCTTCTCTCCTCTCTTCTGCTTTCCTTTCCTCTTCTGCTCTTTCCTTTTCTGCTTTCCTTTCTTCTTCTTTTAACCTTTCCTGGAGTTCTCGTGCCACTCTCCTTTCCTCTGCTTGTTTCTCTTCTCTCCTCTCTTCTGCTTTCCTTTCCTCTTCTTTGATCCGTTCCTGGCTCCGTAATTGCAACTCCAGTTTCCGGAGCTCAACGTCTTCTGGGTCTTCGGGTAGCCACTCCCAGGCTAACTCGTCCCATGTTCCTAATCCCACCATAGACTGTATCACCGTGGTCTGCAACTCTGCCTTCCTCAAATTAGTTCGGACCTCCAAGTTAAAATGTTTGGCCAATTTCAAGAGGTCCGATTTTAGTAATGTTCGGAACTGTGCCTCACTACGGGTTACCGCAAAATTCTGTGCCACAAACGCCATGGTGCCTACTGGTAACACCTGTTAACCTTCACCCCAGAAATTCCCAACAAAGAAAAGCAACAGTATTACTATTATTGCTATTGTTTTTCTTTTGTTTTTTTTTTGTTGTTGTAGTTTTGTCGGCAGAGCAAAACAATTTTGGGAACGTTGGAAAAGTTCCCACTCTTGGGAATTCTTTCCCGGACTAAATTTTAGAAAATTTTATAGATCCCGGATGTAGACCCAATTGCGAATCCGCAAATCGTAATTTGGACGAGCCCCCAATTCTGTTACGTGGTCCTCCCGGTAACTACCTGGTCTTGGTGACCCCCGGACCGTGGGAGGACCCCGCCAGAAAGATATCTGATTTATACGCTTTCGTAGCGCAATCAATATGAAAGACACAATAATTCAAGTCAATAAGAAACCCCACACCAAGGATCCGGATTACTTAATAATATATTCTCCATCTATCATCAGCAATCAACAATCCATCAACAATCTTACTAGAAGATGGCCATCTCATATATTTCCCCCCTTTCCCCACTCATGACCCCTCAATGGTCACTGTCCCTCACAATGTCTCTGGGCCCCTCCAGACCAAGGTGAAGGTCGCCTTCTCCGCACACGGGCGGTTGAGCGCACCCCTGGCTGACGTGTTCCAAACGTGCACGTCGCGAGTCTTATACACACACATGTACACATGTGTGTGTACATGTGTGTGTATAAGACAGGTTCCTCCAAGATCCTCTCTAACGATATTCTAATCATTTGCACCTGAGCTGGTGCACCTTATTCGAATTTTAGGTATTTGAAGTAGTGATAAATGTCGGTGTGTACTTACTTTTTCCACATGTGAAATTTGCATTTATGTTTATTTAAATTATACAATGGACTACAAAATGTAAATGTTTCATGATATCTATATTATAATAGGCTACGGTGATTCTGTCTGTCTGTCCAGGGTGTGGCTTAGTCCGTTTGCAGAGTAGCTCCACCCATAGCTCCCCCCATTCTTGGAGAGGCTTCATGTAAACAAATATCCAGCATTTTATTAATTCGAATAGCTTTGAGGCCTCTTTAGTTAGCCCTGTGCTGTCTTTCTCTCTCTCACACAGGTTTATTTCAACTCAAATTCGATATATCATTTCATTTTTAACAGTCGCTCACATCGTTTTAGACTCGGTTGAAAAAAAAACGGGAAGAAAATCCGATGAAAGTTTACGTTTATAGAACGAAATGAATTCTCAAAAGCCTGTAAAATAAAGCCCATTCATTGAGTCACCCTCACGATTTTATATCGAATTCACCATCTGATTTAATTTTTATCGATGGTTTTAGACTCGGTGTCAGAAATAATTGAGAACATTCATGCACACACGGGAAAATGCAGAGATATATATTTTAAAATCACGCTACGATGATACACGAAAATACACCACCTAAAATAACAGTCGGGGAAAATGTGGACATATCTATCTATAATTCCAGTAATCTCTGTGTGTATGTGTGTGTGTCTGTGTGTGTGTGTGTGTGTGTGTGTGTGTGTGTGTTTGTCTGTGACCGCTGTTTCTCGACAACTACCGGTCCGATATACTTGAAACTTGCCAGGTATATTGCTGGGGACCCGAGGATGTGCCTTTTCAAGGTTTGAAATTAATCGGACAAGTGGTTCCCAAGGTCTGGTCACCGTACTCGCAAGCCGTTCGCTTTGGCTTTGCGAATGGACCAAACCATTTCATGTAAATAGAGGGGGGGGGGGGGGGGTTCTGTGGTCGTTCGCTTTGGCTTTGCGAATGGACCAAACCATTTCATGTAAATAGAGGGGGGGGGTTCTGTGGTCGTTACTGCATGTAAACGCATGTTTTTTTGCACGCAAGTACGGGCAAGCACGTACGGGCAAGCACATACGTGCGGGCATGCCCTAGTATTTAAAATTTGCTTTTTCTTTTCCGTTAAGATATATCACTTTTCCGTTTGATGACAGTCGTCACAAAAACGTCAACAATGATGCCGATATATATTTCTTCGTTCTTATTTCATTCAACATTATTATCCGGAAGTAAAGGTTCACGTGTTCATTTCACGTGTGAAAAAACAAACTCCATTTCATGTGTGCATGGACGTGTAATTCACATTTGTAAAATATATAAATTAACAGACGGGAAATTGCTGAGAGATATTTCTTCGTTTTTATTTTATTAGTTACGAGCTGAAGTACCCGGCGTTGCCGGGCGGGGGAAGGAGGAAGCAGGAGGAAGGAGAGGGGTGGGATGAGGGAGGAGGGCGGAGAGAGGAGGGGAGGAGAGTGGAGAGAGGAGGGAGGCGGGAGGAGGGAGGAGGGAAGGGCACGTACACTTTAAACATGTATATACATGTGGGATGTGGGATATATACATGTGCCGTGGGACATGTGTAGGTGTACGTGTGTGTATGTGTGTGTGTGTGTGTGTGTGTGTGTGTGTGTGTGTGCATATGTGTATGTGTGTGCATATGTGTATGTGTATGCATGTGTGTTGGTGTACATGTGTGTGTACATGTGTGTGTATATGTGTGTGTGTATGTGTGTGTGTATATATATATATATATATATATATATATATAAGTGTGTGTGTGAGTATGTGTTTATATATGTGTGTGTGTGTGTGTGTGTGTGTGTGTGTGTATATATATATATATATGTGTGTGTGTGTGTGTGTGTGTGTGTGTGTGTGTGTGTGTATGTGTGTGTGTGTCTGTGAATAAGAGAGACAAAATTGTGAGGAACAGAAATGAAAAAACGAGATGTGTTTGTGTGTATGTGTTTATGTATGTGTACATGTGTACGTGTGTGTGTGTGTATGTATGTGTGTGTGTATATATGTGTGTGGGTGTACATGTGTGTATGTGTGTATGTATGTGTGTGTATATATTTGTGTGGGTGTACGTGTGTTTGTGTGTGTATATGTGTGTATGTGTGTGTGGGTGTGCACGCACATGCATTCACATGTTATCAGAAGTAAATACATTGTGTAGATTACATCATTTGTGCATCTGATAAATTGCCAGTAACCATTTTGTGAAACTGAATGTGCAGGTGCAGCATCTAACTCAATATGTCGAAATGTCACACACGTCCATGCCCGTGGGATTCCCACGGGTGACCCCACTAGTTTGTTATATTATATCACCTTTATCTGTGAATATTGTTGAAATGAAGATCAAATAGCTGCATGTTGAAATATGTTGAAAAAGTCAAAACTTTACATGAGGTGTACTTACTTTTTCACGTGACTGTAGATTGCTTTTTGGGGATGCTTATGCTTTTTAGTGTAGGCTGTTATGTAATTTCGTGTTTTTTTTTTTGTTTAAAGCAAAATTCCACTTGATTCCTTGTCTTTGGGGTGTGACATGTTCGAAAAAATAGGTTGTTAATTTTTTAAAACGGATTAAGGGTGTCAAATCCAAGATGGCCACCAAAATATATAAATTCCATTAAAACTGGTATTCTGAACACAGTATGAGGTCCAAATTAATGATAATACCCATAATTTCAATACCAAGGAGTTCAAAAACAATTAATTTGAATATGGCAGTCAAATTCAAAATGGTGGAAAAATCCAAGATGGCCGCCACTTCTTAAATAACCACAGTACAAAAACTTAATGTTCTTGATAACACAAATTGTGAATGATGAAATAGGTCCATTTTGGTGGTAATGCCCACATAAGTAATGCTAGGCCTTTGGGGAAACATGTTACTGATTCGTTGAAATCGGTGGATGCCAGCCATAGTGAGAAATAGTGAGAAAATCCAATATGGCTACCACTGTTTTACACAAAGGTCCACATTGCTATAACAATGATAGCGTAATGTAATTTCCTGTTTGACCATATTTAAATATTCCTGTCTCACAATCATCCGTTTTACCTTACAAGTCCTCGTGTTCATCTCCCACAATGTTCTGAGCTGATTGTTCATTGTTGCTACAGCCGTAGTTCAAACAGCTACAGACCTCTGTGCATGGGAGTTTATTGCTGCGGCAACTACAGGAGTTTCCTTTGCATCCTGATTTGCAGCCACATTTTACCAGCTTAGTCACGGCCTCTGGTGCTGGAGGGTTCAAACACATCACCGGAAGAAATCTATTTTCCTCTGACTTCCATCCGTAGTCAGTGGGAGAAGGAAGGGACGGTTGACTTTCGCATGCCTGCATCCATATCATTGCAATATAATGTGCTCGCAGAATGTGTGGTGTCAATGATCCAGAGGTTGGAGGCAGACTCTCTCCCTCGGCCTGTCGATTTGAGTACAAGAACCATCGTAGTGCATTTACTTTGGTGTGTGTTTTGGATCTGTACAACAAGCAAACGAACCTTTCCAGTTGGTCAATTGCGTTTGGAGAGGGTGTAGCAGCAGATTTGCCAAGTGAAGCAAGTGAATCCAGTATCATATCATCGCAGGACATGAACACCTTCATACACCAGTCCTTTGTCCTGCCGGCGAACCTGCCACACATATCTGATCCTGTGAAAGAATGAAACCCGAGAATAGCTGAGGCGCGGTTAACTCCTAACTTTTCAAAGATAGGTTTGACTGCAATTTTCCTATTCAGTTTTCCTTTTCCGGTAAGGAAATATGTCTCAGCAGGTAGCTGTGGATACATGTGGATCATCAGCAAGAAGACATCGGTATCTGGAGAGTCTATTACAAGTTCTACATCGCCGTTAACTGTTAGGGCATGGAGCAAGAGTAACGTATCCGCTTCTTCATGACCGTGTTTTACCAATTCATCAGGCACACTTACATTGCCTTTTGTCTCAGTGCCAAAGGTTACCATGAACTTCTTCAATTTGTTGGCAGAGCTGTTGCTGTGATCCAGAGTCTTTGCAGCTAAATACTCTACAAGTTCTGCCTTGGTTTTGACACTTGAAAGGAAGTCCTTCAAGGAAATATTCTGGATCAGTGTACTATCTTGGATGTGACAGTAGGTCGAGTTTCCCTTTGTTCTCTTTTTTCTCATTTGCTCTTTCAGAGAACTTTCGACGTATCTGTCAAATACCAGTCTTACTTCGTCGTAGATAGCTGCAATCCTGATAAGCTTTTCAAGAAATGACATGGCAAAATCACTGCATGTTTTCATTTTGTCTGTCTTGGAGATGGAGTTAACGAGGGCCATGCCATCTATGACTACAACTTTAAATTTCTCAGACATGTCGGACATGTCAGTTGAAACTTCTTGCTCAGGCTGCCCTTCTTGTACTTCAGGCGCCTCGGCTTGGGGTGGTACTTCAGTTTGGGAGTTTTCACTCAATACTTGGTCGCCAGAAACACTCGGTATGGCATTAGCTGGATCGCTTGTGGCTTCTGTTGGGCTAGGTTGCTCCTTGGTAACTAGCGCTTCAAGATGATGAAGGACCTTAGCCTTGTCATATGCTAGGAGAAGTGACCCATCCGAAGCGAAAAGGGCACGTGGAACAATTCCAAATTCATACTTCCCAATACAGTCCTTTAGATCAAGGTCTGGACGGCTTCTTGATGCTACTATAAACCTCTGTAGGAGTCCTCGTTCTTCTTTGACCTTAATGAGTTTGTCACCTGCTTTCACTTTCTTCACTGTGTTGGCACTTTTGAAAGTGCCTATGTTCTTTCTCTTCATTGGATCCCACACTGAAAGTTTTCCTTCTGTAAGGCGTTCTTTGACAAATGTCTGGAACAACTGTTGTCCAATGGCATCGCGGTCTACTATGTCCTTTGTTACCTTTTCATCAATTACTTTCTTGGTAAGAAGGTTACACAGGTCACTCTCATCGGTTACGAATGGGTCTCCATGAACAACAAATACCTCTGTCAATCTAGCGGCATTTCTCATTACTCGGGTGGACTTTCCCCCTGTGATCTCGTGGGGTTGGTCTCTGGTATCAGCACCTTCCATGCCATATTCTCTCTGAAACTCCTCTACTAGATTAGACAAGTCAGGTGCAATCAGGAAGAAACGGTGTAGAGCTCTCTCAATTTGGGTTATTCCAGTAATGCCTCCAATGACCTTGAGTTTGCGGTTCTCCTGCTCAATTCCGTGATCTGGACCTATTGAAGTGAATGCAGCAATCCCCTTCGTCACACAGAAATTTCCTTTCAGGAGTTCTGCCCAGACATCTAGAAAAACTTGTTCTGTTTGCTGCATTGTTGACAGGTACAAAGGGAGCAAACGTGCGTAGTTCAGGTGGTCGTGAGCAAAGAAGTACTTGATAAGAGCTTCAGTAAGATAAGCTTGATAAGAGCTTGATATTTTGAATTTGACTGCCATATTGAAATTAATTGTTTTTGAACTCCTTGGTATTGAAATTATGGGTATTATCATTAATTTGGACCTCATACTGTGTTCAGAATACCAGTTTTAATGGAATTTATATATTTTGGCGGCCATCTTGGATTTGACACCCTTAATCTGTTAAAAAAAATTAACAACCTATTTTTTCGAACATGTGACACCCCAAAGACAAGGAATCAAGTGGAATTTTGCTTTTAACAAAAAAAAAAACACGACAGCCATTTTTAAGACATAGCAGCCTACACTATTTGGTGATAATAATAAATTTGTTATTAGTGAAATGTGTTGGTATATTAGTGAATATACTCCTAATCTTACAACGGAAGAGATGTTGAATAGAAGACTTAACTTAAAGAAATCGCTAAATGTGTCATACCTTAAAAGAAGATGTCAACACGTTAAACTGGAACACACTACCTACACTTGAAATTTAGGTGTTCTGGAAGGAAAGCCACGATATCGATGGCTCATTTTAAAGAAATTGTATGGAGATGAAGGTACTGATAAGAATAATGTGCTGAGTGATAATGCTGAGGTGAAACAACTTCGGGTTTCTCTTGATGGCACATTTTACCCATGAGATAGATTGAAAATTGATTGGGAAAAAATAATTATGCAGAAGCCTACAAGTCTTACCAAAACGTGTGTGAAAACAATGGTAATCAAGAGCTCATTTTGGATATGGTTGTGTTTCAAAAACTTTATACCCTCCACGCAATTGACCTGGGTTCTCAAAAGGAAACTATAAAGTCTAATACAGTGGATACTTCTCTATACATTGAAAGAGCGGAGAGTGAAGAAGTAGATGCTTATTGTTTGCTTTTCGAAGAAACTGAATTGCAGATTAATACAGATAATGGTGTTATGACTAATATCACATAAAAAAAATTTTCTCATAATAAAAAAATGAGTTAATAAATTAATATTTTTTTAATCTCATAATAAATAACAAATCAATCATGATAAATTAACATCTTGTATTCAAAATCAAAAGCCTTGTATGATTAACGTGAAAACAATTCAGAGAAAAGGAGAAATAAGTATTGATATTTTGCTCACAAGAGAGCAGGTAAAAACCTTGAATGATGTTGGTGTAGCGGCTACCGCTGGGTTTTCACAATCGCCTTGCACCTATCAAGGACGCGGAGCGATCACCATGCCGGGCTCGTCCAGGACGCCCGGGCAGGCTCGCCCTCAACTTGCCAGGCCGCAGCCAGGACGCTGGGCCACGCCCCCTCTCGCCTTTCCTGGGCAAACGCTCCGGGATAATATGTATATATATTGCTGCCCGATAAACGGGCTTTTCAGAGTGCCTGAGTGTTTGGTTTGATTAAAGCAACTCGGATGAATTCCAGCTTTTTGTCGCGTCCATTCTTCCGATCGACGTGGGAGCCCCAGCTCCTTCATTGGTGACCTACCGACATGGACACGGCAGTCGCCCTTAAACTGCCTACCTTCTGGGAGGCTCACGCGGTGGTTTGGTTCGCACAGGCGGATTCCCTGTTCGCCCTGCGAGGCATCACGGCCGACGACACCCGCTTCCACCATGTGGTAGCAGCGCTCGGTTCGGCCACCGCGGCCTGCGCCCTGAGCCTCCTCGAGAGCCCGCCAGCCGCTGACAAATACGGCGCGATTAAGAAGCTTCTCCTCGACGCTTTCGCCCTCCCATCGGCGGAACGCGCACGGCGCCTGCTCGACCTGCCCGAGCTCGGCGACACGCGCCCTTCCGAGCGAATGGACTACATGCTTTCACTGCTCGGCGAGCACTCTCCGGCATTCCTGTTCCGGGAGCTGTTCCTCCGTCAGCTGCCTAACCCGGTATGCCTCGCCCTGGCAAGCACGACGATCACAGATCCCCGGGCCCTTGCCAGAGAAGCCGACAAGATCTCCACCGCAGGACAGCGCATCGCAGCGGCGACATGGGACCCACCGCCGTCCGACGCAACACCCATGGCGCTCGAGCACCTGGCACGGTCGACGACCGAACTGCCGACGCAATTGGCGGCCGCTACACCGAGCCGACCACCTCCAGCACGACGACCGGGGCCTCCACCTGACCAAGTGTGGTGTTACTATCATGCCAGGTTCGGACAGAAGGCCCGGACATGCCGACCCCCGTGCACCTTCGGCAGGCCGGGAAACGGCCGGGCCGGCGTTCATTACCAGCCATGAGCGCCGGCCACACGGGCAACTTACTGTTCATCATGGATAAAGCGTCCGGACGGCGCTTCCTGTGCGACACCGGCACCCAACTGAGCGTCATACCCGCCTCTGACCAGGACAGGCAATCCGCGGTTTGCGGCCCCTCCTTGGTTGCGGCCAACGGATCGACCATCCGCACCTTCGGCCCGCGCAACGTCACCCTCTGCTTCGGCGGCCAACGCTTTGCTTGGACGTTTGTAACCGCAAACGTGCCCATGGCTCTGCTAGGCGCCGACTTCCTCTGCGCACACAGACTGCTGGTGGACGTCCAACGGCGTCGTTTAATCAACGCCGAAACCTTCAGCTCCCTGGTATGCACATTGAGCAGCTCCGCGCCGACCGAGCTGGCATGCGCCGTCCCGGCGGCGAACGAGTTTGCTCGCCTGCTCACGGAGTTCCCGGCCCTCACGCGGCCGACGTTTTCGGCCGTCGCAGTACGGCATGGGATCGAGCACCACATACCAACCACGGGCCCGCCGGTCTACGCCAGGGCCCACCGCCTCGACCCAGCCAAGCTCGCCTTGGCGAAGGCCGAATTCGACGCGTTGGAGCACCTCGGCATCGTGCGACGCTCCGATAGCGCGTGGGCCTCGCCACTGCACATCGTGCCAAAGCCGGGGGGTGGATGGCGCCCGTGTGGCAACTACCGCCGTCTCAATGACGCTACCACCCCCGACAGGTACCCGATCCTGCATATCCAAGACTTCTCCGCCCGCTGGCGGGACGGGTCATTTTTTCGAAAATTGATCTCATACGGGGATATCACCAGGTACCTGTCAGGGCTGCCGACGTCCCTAAAACGGCAGTCATCACGCCGTTCGGCTTATTCAAATTCTTGCGGATGCTGTTTGGTCTCAAGAACGCGGCTCAGGCGTTCCAGCGCTTGATGGACGGCGTGCTGCGTGACCTGCCGTTCCTTTTCGTTTACCTGGACGACATCCTCGTCGCCAGCACGTCCCGGGCCGAGCACCTCCTCCACCTCCGAACACTGTTCGGGCGCCTCAGCGAGCATGGCCTCATCGTCAACCCGGCCAAATGCCACTTCGGCATGACGGCCATTGATTTTTTGGGCCACCACATCACCAAGAACGGGGCCTTGTTGCTGCCAACCAAGGTCGAGGCCATCACCACGTTCCCGCGTCCCCGCACCATAAAGGCCCTGCAGGAATTCATTGGAATGGTGGAGCAGAGAGTCTTGATTTTGGCAGTTTAACCATAAGAGGGTTGCAGGCAGATCTTGTGCGACCTGTAGGAATATTTGGGGGACAGAGCCCAGAGAGAGCTGGGGGGGGGGGGGCTAGGCCAGAGAGGAGTCAGTCGAAGACGGAAAGACCACCAACCTGCCTGCGGTGAGTGAGTGAAAGGCCCTTGGAGTTAGCTTCATCGCAGGAGATTCCAATGATTCTGAACGCTTTGGTTTCAACAGCGTGAAGACGAGCAAGGTGTGAGGCAGGAGCACCAGCCCAGAGGGGAGAGCAGTATTCCATAGAGCTGCGGATGAAAGCCTTGTATGTGGTGAGGAGCTCAGGTGTGCCAAGGAAGGACTTCGCACGACGGAGGATGCCCAGTCGGCGACTGGCTTTGGAGGCCAGATTTGAAATGTGGTTTTCCCAGGAAAGATCATGGCAGATAGTGAGACCCAAAAGCTTGAGTGACAGAACTTCTTGGAGAGGATTATTCAGAAAGTAGATGGGAGGGTTGTCCAGTCGGTTTTTCGGAGAGACCTTTGTAAGAGTGTGAGATTTGTCAGGATTGAAAGACATGTTCCACTTGTTTGACCAGTCTGTGGTTTTGTCCAGGTCTGCAGAGAGTGAGGAGGCTGCAGACTGCCGATCTGAGGGATGAGGAATGGAGCGACAGAGAGTGGAGTCATCAGCAAAGAGATAGAGACGATTTTCAAGAGAGTCAGAGAGATCATTGATGAAGACCAGAAAAAGCACAGGGCCCAGAACACTGCCTTGGGGAACTCCAGCCTGAACAGGAAGAGGAGATGAGAGAAACCCATTCAGGGACACACGTTGACTACGACGAGAGAGGAAGACCGCCAGCCATGCGTGGAGATTTCCATGGATACAAAAGGAGGGGAGTTTGGTGAGCAGAGCGGGGTGCCAGACCGTATCGAAGGCACGTGATTTGTCGAGGGAGACAGCTCTAATTTCCTGTTTGGCATTGAGGACGGACCTCCATCCATTGTTGAGACAGCAGAAGCAGCATGTCCAGGGTAGAGTGACCTGGTCTGAAACCAAATTGATGAGCAGAGATCAAGCCATTGGAGAAGAGGAAAGATTTCATTTCCGAAGCAATGATGGAAGCCATGACTTTGCTGATAATTGGGAGAAGGCTGATTGGTCTGTCGTTGCTAGGATCTGTTTTTGCACCTTTTTGTGCAAAGCGGTGATGTTGGCTGATTTCCAAGCAGATGGCAGATGACCTTGAGCAAAAGAGAGGGTGAAGAGAACAGAGAGAGGGAGTGAAAGAGTGGAAGAACAGGATTTTAGGACCCGTGGGCTGATGCCGTCAGGTCCAGTTGCAGAATCAGAGTCGAGGGTTAACAGAAACGTTTCCACCTTGTCAGGAGGAAAGGACACAGAGTCCAGGAGCAGCTGGGTACGACTGGGTACGGTGGGTACAGAGAGGGATGGGTTTGGGAACACAAGATTTAGAGGCAAACGCAGAGTTGAGGCATTCAGCTTTTTCACGTGTGGATTCAGCCGTGTAGCCGTTTGAGGTGAGGGATGGGATGGAGGGGGAACAAACCCCAGAAACAGATTTGACCAGACGCCACCAGGATTTGGAAGAGGGAGACAGATAAGAGAGTTTGGTCTTGAGAACGGAGAGATATTGTTTCCTGGCTCTCCTGAGGGTGGACACACACTTGTTTCGGGCTTTGTGAAAGGAAATGAGATTTCCTTCCTTTGGATTTGCTTTCCAGGAGACGAAGGCAAGTTGTTTCTGGGCAACAGCCTCACCACAAGATTCCATTTACCATGGATGGGAGGAAGTTTATGACAACTGAAGACGAGATGGGATAAATCTGTGCATGAGAGAGGGCAATTTACTTTTGAAGAATTCCCAGGATGAGTTGATGTCAGAGGTGGTAGAGATGGGATATCAGTCCAGATGATTAATGGCTGCTTGAAGACCGTGCCAGTTGGCTTGAGTGAAATGCCAGACTCGTCGACGCTGAGGAGGCTCCCTGAGAATGGTCAGAGAGATGTCCACTTTAACAAGCACATGATCAGATGAGCCGATTGGAGCAGAAGAAGAGCAGCAGACATTTTCAGGGAAGTTAGTCATCACAAAGTCCAGAAGAGAAGATGCTCCGTTGGCTGAGATCCGGGTCGGGAAATTGACAGATTGTGTCAGTCCCAGTGAGTCGCAGAAGTCCTTTGCTGAGGAGCCATGGCTGGTGAGGGAGGTACCCACACCCAGACAACTGGCATGGTGACAATTGAAATCACCACATATGAGGAAGAGAGAGCTAGGATGAGTAGACAGAAGTTGGTCCATATTATCAGACAGCGAGATGTAGATGGAGTCATCACTGTTTGGTGGACGGTACAACACACATATGAACAAGAGGTGGGAGCGAAGGGGAAGCCGTAGCCAGAGGTATTCCAGGGAGTGAGGGAGAGAGTTTTTGATAAAGATAGCAACCCCACCTCCAGGACGAGGCTCAGGTCTATCATACCGGAGGAGGGAGTAACCCGGGAGAGATACTAAGGAATCAGAGACATCATGAAGGAGGAAAGTTTCTGTTCAGCAGATCACGTCTGGTTTGACAGAAGCAACCTGTATGGAGAGATCAGTTGAGTTTGAACGAAGGCCCCGGATGTTTGAGGTCCAT
This sequence comes from Myxine glutinosa, assembly GCF_964187855.1. Taxonomy (NCBI): domain Eukaryota; kingdom Metazoa; phylum Chordata; class Myxini; order Myxiniformes; family Myxinidae; genus Myxine; species Myxine glutinosa. Next base: position 34,168,755 of record NC_136261.1, read on the forward strand.
ACCGTTAATGAAAAGGAAGGGGGAGCATCGGATACAGAACAGGGGGGAGGAGGGGTAGGGTAAGATGTGGAAGAGGTGGAAGAGGTAGGGAGAGCTGTTGAAGGTGTGTCAGAGATTTCAGAATAGCTCGGAGAAAGGGAAGGATGGGGCGGACAAAAGGTTTGATGGTGATTGGGTGAGGCACAATGAGGTGTTATTTGAGGAGGGGGAAGAGCGAGGCAGAAGGTTGGGGGAGATGGAGGTGAGAGTTGGAAGAGGGAAGAAGTGGGGAGGATGCTTTGAGGAGGGGGAGCGAGAGTGGGGAAATTGAGAAGAAATGAGGGTGGGGAGATTTGAAGGGGAGGGGCGAGGGGGGAGTTTAGGAGGGAAGGGACAAGGGGAGGGATTTTAAAGGGATGGGATATGGGGGAGATTTGGAGGGGAGGGGTGAGGGGGGAGTCAAGGAGGGGAGGGGCGAGGGGGAGTCTTGGACGGGAGGGGTGTGGGGGGAGTTTAGGAGAGAAGGGGAAAGGGGGGAGATTTGAAAGGGATGGGTGATGGGGAGCATTAGGAGGGGAGTGGCAAGGGGGAAGATTTGGAGGGGAGGGGTGATGGGGAAGATTTGGAGGGGAGGGGTGAGATTGGATTTTTGAAAGTGTACGATTAATGGGAAACGAACATTTATTGCAAAATGAGTTTCTTGTGATCTTCGAGTCAAAAATACGTTTAAAGACGCTGGAGGGAGGATGGAGTGCAGGAGAGTTTAGGGAATGTAGAAAAGAGGCACTGAAAGAGATGGAATTTTTTTTTGGGATGGATAGATTTGGTGAGCAAGTCGAAAGCAACCTTTTAAAGAAGAAGAAGAAAAAGGTGTTTTTTCATATATGACGGAATACAGAACTTGAGGGGAAAGTATGCACCTATGGTGAAAATTTCCTGTCATTCGGACCAACGGTTGCATAGAAAATCATATTTATTCTGTGCGGACAAACAGACAAACAAACAAACGGACTCAAATGCAATACCCTCTCCTCTGGCGAGGGCAATCATATTAATATAAAAAATAAACTTTTAACAACATGCGTGACATAAACAAATATTTAAATCCTGATGTGAAGTTCCGTATGGTTGGGTGAATACAATTATGAATTCAAAATCGTAATTGTATTCACTCAATTCCAAACATCAATTAATACTTTAACAAAACGATTAACGCGATTAACGTTTAACGATTTAACATTACGATTGAATGACGGTTGTATTTGGATATTATCAAACCCATGCATTGCCAGCATCTGTCCACTTCCGCATTCGCGGCCAGTTCATAATTGTCATCAAAATCTAAACAGTGATTGTAGAATTTCAATAAAAGCCACATCACTGTTCATATCGGTAAATATTATTTCATCGGGTTTGGAAAAACTGGAAAATTTGAAAACTTGGAAAAATTGGAAAACGATATGGCCTATTTTACTCCAGGGAGTCATAGGATTACCCACCCAAAATATCGTTGCGATTGGTTCAGCCGTTTCTGCGGTACCTTCAAACGGACAGACGGACGGACATTTGGTGAATTATAGTGAGATACTCACAGGAGAAATGCCAGCATGGCAGTGTGGTTTCAGAAATCTTGATGAGTGGGATTTAGAATTTGAAATGTGTAAATAAATCTGTTTGCTTGGAAAAGTGAAAAACTAAATAACCTTTGTTCTTGCTGTAGGCAGCAAGTAGTGCTTGCCACATATGCTTCTCAGAATCAGCTTCTATGCACATTTCAACACGTATCTTTTGATCAAGATGAACTTGTTTTTGCTTATCTTTTCCTAGCCAACGCATTTATTAGATTGTGTGGCTTGACATTCAGCTGAAACCAAGAGTGGTGAAGATGCAACCAGAAACTGCTCCTTGCTGATAACCAAGGGATTTGTAATCCCACCTCGGAGATTTTCGTATAAATATGTGGATTGACCCTCGTTGGGCAGAGGCAAGCTTGGTTTAAACAAGCAAACTTCTCCGCACTTGTGTTTATTCAATAAATGCTTGTTGAAATAAAGTGAAGCTCAGTGAATTTTGTTTAGAGGAAATCTAGTGCTTCCACAAGTGTCATGTCCCCCTATCTGTTTAATGTGTACACAGATGATCTGTTAAATTTGTTTTGGAATAGTGCAAAGATTGGTTGTAAAGTGAAAGGGATGTCTGTCATTAACATTTGTTAGGCTGATAAATATTAGTTTACTGGCTCCGTCTATGTTTGCCTTGCGGATGTTATTTGAGATTTGTGAACAGAGACTTGTTGAACTTGAGATTGTGCAGAACACCGCCAAATCGGTGTGCACGGTGTTTCAGACTCGACAGGTTAGGTTTGACGACATACCTGATTTTTACCTGTATGGTGACCTGTTGAAGTGTGTTGATATGTATACATATCTAGGTCACATCATCAGTAATGACATACGTAATGATCATGACATGAAGCGACAATATGGATCCCTCTGCGTGTGAGAAAATATGGTGATTCGTAGGTGTTTCATCTGTTCTGGTGGAATTCAGAGTTGTTTGTTAAAATCCTTCTGTTACAACCTGTATTGTTCAACTTGGTGGAGCAATTTTGTTCAGTCATCCTTGTGTAAAATCAGTGCGATAACAATCAATGCTTTTCAACGGTTGTTGGGCCTTACTAGCCGGCATAGTGTTTCCCAAACCTTTGTGAATCATAAGGTGATGTCTCTTCAATAGTCCCTCAAGAAGTCCGAGTATAGCAATTTAGAAACTGTGTCATTCTCATTGACAACATGCTTGTGAAATCATTCATTGTTGTTGGCCTTAGTGGTTCATCACTTGTGCAGAGATCGAATAACTTCCTTTTTGTGTGATACTCATATTGTCCAGTAATGATTGATATGTGGACTATGTGTCTGAAATAAAGGATTATTCAGTTGTCACATCTTCATCGAGGACATTATTGATGGACGTGTATTTAGTTTTTTGTGTAGAAAACTTTTTCAAGAGTTTTTATTGATCGCATTGGTTTGCTCATTTATTGGAGAGAGTGTAATCCTCTCAGCCAGCCAGTCTTGATTGATGTAGTTGTTTTCAAGACACAAGTAAACAGTGTATTTGAGCTATTTTGCTGTAGTAACCCGTTGGGTTTCCTCCCTTTCAGTTTAATGTTAAACAGCAGTAGCGACTGTTTAAAAATGTGGGTGTGGTTTGCATGCAGCCTGTGGCCTACCCAACCCCATCTGTTTCCCTGGCGTCTGCCCCCTCTGCTTCCTTGCTGTCCAGCCCCCTTCTCTGCTTCCCCAGCATACTGCCCACCCTTTGCTTTTCCAGCAACCCGCCCACCCTCTGCTTCACCAACGTCCCGGCCACAGTCTGTTTCCCCAGCGTCCAGCGACACTGCCTCCCTGACGTCTTGCCCCCCCCCCCCCCCACCGCTTCCTTGTTGCCCCCAATGCTTCCCTGGCATCTCTCCCCTCTGCTTCCACGGCAACCCAACATGTTGACTGTGAATGGGGGTTGCATATGTCTCGTATTGCCACAGGAAGCGTGCATAACGCCCTCTCTTAGTACACTTGTTAAGGTAAAAATTGGTCATGTCTTGAAAGAAGGATGAAGCTTTTGGTATATTATGTGTTGAAACAAAAAACTGCTGAAACGTTTGAGATTGGTGCCCATCACATAAAATGTTATCTTCCTTCGTAACCAGCTATATATTTCCGAGGAACCATGCTTTTCATAGTAACGGCCATTTAAGCCAATTAGAAATGGCAAGAAGTATATACAAAGTGGCCCAGAAATCCATGGCACATTTTGAAGAACGATACCTGCAACAAACTAAGTTTATTATTGTTCTTTGGTGCAAAACTCGAGCAACGGTTGCTCGAGTGAGATGTGCATGGTAGAAGTTTCGTGAACTGAGTGGCGTGCTGATGATGAGGGGAGTGTCGTTAAAGCTGAAGGGAAAGGTGTATGCTGCATGTGTGAGAAGTGTTGTGATTTATGGGAGCGAGACATGGGTAATGAACTTAGAGCAGCAACGAAGGTTGGAAAGGGTGGAAATGCGAATGGTTCGACGGATGTGCGGAGTATCGTTGAGAGAGAGGAAGACAAATGATGAATTGCGAAAGATGATGGGAATAGAGCCTGTGAAGAGTAACAGGTTGAGATGGTTTGGTCATGTGCTGAGGAAGGATGAAAGTGACTGGTTAAGAAGAGTGGTGGAAATGAATGTAGAAGGAAGCAGAGGACGGGGAAGACCGAGAAAGACCTGGCTAAAGATGGTGGAAGAAGAAATGCGGGCAAGGGGGTTAACAAGGAGAGATGCAGAAAATAGGGCAAAATGGAGAAGATTGTCATGGGGACCGCAAGGCTAACCCCCGCTCTAGCAGGGAAAATGGCCTTTTAAAATGCATGTTGTTGTTGTTGTTGTTTGGTGCAAAACAAAACATGATTACTCGTAATACAGTCTAATCAGTCTACTATACATTAAACAGATCAGTTCAAATGTTCAAACTGCACTCTGACACACAGTTCTGCATGCTTCAGTCATTAAGGCAGCAGTCTCATTATGGATGAATTATTTAAAGTCTCCAAGGGTCATAGGATTCCTCGCCTTTCAATGCCTTTCAATGCCTTTCATGTGTCTTTCACTGAGGAGAGGCTTCCGTCTGGCCATTCTGCCATAAAGCCCAGATTGGTGGAGTGTTGCAGTGATGGTTGTCCTTCTGGAAGTTTCTCCCATCTCCACACAGAATCTCTGGAGCTCAGCCAGAGTGACCATCGAGTTATTGGTCACCTCTCTTACCAAGGCCCTTCTCCCCCGATTGCTCAGTTTGGCTGGGCGGCCAGCTCTAGGAAGAGTCCTGGTTGTTCCAAACTTCTCCCATTTAAGAATTATGGAAGCCACTGTGCTCTTGGGAACCTACAATGCAGCAGAAATTCTTTTGTAGGCTTCCCCAGATCTGTGCCTCGACACAATCCTGTCTCTGAGCTCTGCAGGCAGTTCCTTCGACCTCATGGCTTGGTTTTTGCTCTGATATGCATTGCCAGCTTATACAGACCTTATACAGACTTGGCATATAATATGGAATATTTTTTTTGTGGGGGTGAACTTACTTTTCAAGTTGACTTAGAACCAAAAGTTCATTGGAATTATGTTGAAATTATTCCAGCTTTCGTTAATGTGACCTTTAAAAGAAACAAAAACCACATTTGACATTTCGAAGCAAATAAATTGATCCTTGAAAGTGATGTAAACTGATATTGAATTCAATTCATGGACAGTACTGTGTTAAACGTCTGTACGTTTTCCAGAAGTATTTCTTTATTTTGCACATTAGCCAAATTTTTTTTTAACAAAAACAAAAGTTAAATTACGACTGGGATTACGGACAGTAAAATTACAGTTCAGTACGTCGTGCAACCCCCACGAGCATTCAGGAGAGCACGTACACGTTGAGGAATGCTGTTCACGAGATTTGCCAAGGTTTGGACAGGAATCGCTTGCTATGCAGTGACAATAGCCTGCTGCAATTCACGCACAGAGGCAGGCTGCTGATCCAAGTTGTCGATTTGATGCATTAATTCTGCCCACAAGTTCTATATCGGATTCATATCCGGGGACATGGCAGGCCAATCCATATGCTCTACACCACGGTCAGCAAGAAAGTGTTGGATCATGCGAGCACGATGAGGCCATGCATTGTCATCTTGGAAGACAAAGTTTCCTCGAAAGGCTGCACGAGCAAATGGAAGCAATGTTTCTTCCAGAATGGCCCTGTACTTGAACTGGTTCAGGTTTCCATTCATAACAACCAGGTCAGTTTTGCCCCCTGCATGAAAAGCAGCCCAAACGGTCACCCCACCACCTCCAGCTTGGACTCTTGGCACTATGCAATCTTCGTTGTAGGCTTCATGCACTTGCCTGCGCACTCGGACATGGCCATCTTGACGATAGACCAGAAATCAAGACTCGTCACTGAAGATCACATGATTCCAGTGTCCTGGCTGCCATTTACGGTGCTCTCTGGCCCACTGCAATCGGCGCTGGCGGTGTTGTTTTGTCAGGCGTGGCTTTCTCAGGGGATGCCTGGCGCGATAGCCTGCTTGAACCAGTCGTTGGTTGACTAGCCTTCTGGATACAGGCACATTTGTCAGTTGCTGCCACTCAGCCCTAAGCCGATTAGCTGACTTGGTACGGCCATTGCGGACTAACCGGTGCAGCTGGCAATCATCCCTCCTTGAGGTTCTGCGGGGACATCCTGGCCTCGGTATTGGAGTAGGGACACCCCTCTGAGCATTTCGTTTCGGGATCTTTGACACCTGACCTTGAGTGATGCCATACTGCCGAGCAATAGCACGCCGTTTCATGCCGGAATTTCGTAAAGCCACCACTCCATGACAAACAGCATTGTTGAGTTGACGGACCTTTTCCAGAGGAAGCAGCAATAACTTTTGTAGACGTGCAGCAGTTGTTTTCCACGAACACAGAACGCAACAACCCTTATATATCCGATTGTGAAGCCAATCGTCAAATGTACCTGTCCGTACATTTTGTCAAGCCACCTGTGATATAATCCTGTTATTGACTTCTTGCTGCGACAGACAATCAGTGACATGGTTCTTTTAACAAAGAAATCACTGAAGCATGAAAGAAACTCACAAGATTGATATACCGAGTTCAGAAAGTAAACCCAAGTCAAGAAAAAAAATATATTCCATATTAAATGCCAAGTCTGTATATACAGGTGTGTGCCTTTCCAAATCATGTCAAATCAATTGAATTTTCCACAGGTAAACTCCAATTAAGGTGTAGAAACATCTCAAAGATGATCAAGATAAATGGGAGGCATCTGAGCTAAATTTCAAGTGTCATAGCAAAGGGTCTGAATACTTATGTAAATGTGATATTTCAGTTTTTTATTTTGAATAAATTTGCAAATCTTTCTAAAATCCTGTTTTCTCTTTGTCATTATGGGGTATTGACTGTAGATTGATGAGGGAAAAAATGAATTTAAACGATTTCAGCATAAGTCTGCAACATAACATAATGTGAAAAAAGTGAAGGGGTCTGAATACTTTCTGAATGCATTGTACACAGACTGTGATGAATATTAAGAAGAGGATTTGAATGGAATAGCCTTGAGAAGGGAATACAATGGGTTGTAGGGAAAAGGAGGAGTTTTGGTTTCGTATCTGTCTTTTGTGAGCGGACGCTCGAGAAAGGTATGACAGGAAATTATTTATGTGCTTGCTTTTGGACATTGAAATGCTCATATAATCTCTGCTGTAGTTCTGATATTGTTCTTTGTTCTGTGCATATAGGTTTGTGGAGATATATTTAAATAAAGCCTCATATCTGGGAAACGAGGTCTCGACTTGATTTCATAACACAGACTAAACCAACTTTGGGGACTTAAAATGGCATGGTTGTGGTACGTCATAACAACAGTGTTTCCTAGCAATGGAGAAGTCACTTTGCCGAGCAACAAAGCATTTGAAACTCCAACACTGGTTATAGACCGATAACCACCGCACTACCACGTATATCACTTATGGCGCTTTTCCATTGCACAGAACGGTACAGTACGGTACAGTACGGCACTGTACAGTACGGTTCAGTACGGCACTGTACAGTACGGTTCAGTACGGCACTGTACAGTACGGTACAGTACGGCACTGTACAGTACGGTACGGTAATCCCTGCGTCGTTTTCCCATCGCACAACAAAACCGTAAAAATAGGCGGAGTTATCTGAAGTGACGAAAAAAAACACGACCGCTCTGGTGACGTAATTTCTCATGCGACACTAAACTGTAAACAGCTCCGCAACTATGGAGGAACTTGAAGCTGTGTTTTACTTCTTCGTCGGGTTTGGGTTTTGTCTGAACATGAGTTTTTTAGCGAAATGCAAAAAGAGAGAGGACGTGTTTGAGAAGAAGCTGAAAGACGCCAGAAAGAGCTAAAAAGAGAAAGAAACTGCATCTCAGAAGTAGACCAAACTCTCTGGGTTTTCCACGTGTTTTTACTGAATCTTATCACTTATTCATGAGCTATCTTCTCTCCGGAATTGTGGTATTACAAAATGGCCGTTGGGTCTGAACATTGCGTGACGGTTCTGTGACGATTGCGATTGACCAATCGACGGTCTGCAGTATTGCAGCTCCACCCATAGGTCCGGGTTTGGCTCGCTTGGTACCTATCCATAGCAGAAACCAAATTTAGCACAAGTATGAGGTACGGTACGGTTCGCTTGGCAATGGAAAAACGAAAAAACGGATTTTGGTTACAGTACGGTACCGTACCATGGTGGAAAAGCACCATTAGAGAAGTCCAGTTATATGGCGATGTGTACACACATACTCCAATGTATTACAGAAGTGCATATCAAAGGAACATGGAAAGACGATATTATGCACAAAAACAAGCTGCGCTTGTTTGACACACAAAATGACAAGAGCCACACAGAGAGAATAACAAAAAATGTCCGAATGGAAGAATGATTTATCCCTCTTTGCCCGACTTTACATTGCATGCCAATCAGAGGATGTAAATTTGGAGGAATTATTTCGGCATGAAAACCAGGAATGTTCCCTCCCCCCCCCCCCCCCCCCCCTCAGCACTCTGTCAGAAAAAAACTGCAGATTGGGCAGCGGTCTGATCTACTTCAGTGTCTCCAAATTGAAGCTGCATTTACAATAAAAACACCAGATGTTCATGCTATAATATTTGATGGAGCTGCTGTAGTTCACATGTTACCATCAGTACACAAATGTAAAACATTTGGAGAGTTTGGCCAAGATGTGTTTGTCCCACATCCCAAAGTAAAGTTGCTGATGTTGTGTGGGACAGATACCTGAAGAGTCTGCAACAAAGCAAAAGAGATACACGGGGGCATGCGGTACGCACGCGGAAGGTGGCTAATGCGACACTTTCAGGAAATTGGCCTCGTTTCTTCAGGTCAGAAGAAAAGTACGCAGAGCTATTCCTCTTTTTGTCAGAATATGTGACAAACTTTAAAGTAGAAGACAAAGTACTGATCAGCACATCAATGGGCACAGATGACGCAACATCATCATTTACTAACTCTGGTATCCCATCCTGCAGCCATGATGAAGGAGATACCAAGATACTGCTCCTCCATATAACTGATCCTGTCAACAGCAGGCTGTCTCATACAATGGTACTGATAGTTAACATGGATGTTGTGGTTCTCTCAGTAGCGAATGTACATTCACTTCAAGTTGATGAACTCTGGGTTGCATTCGACACTGGGAAACATTTGTGGTACATACCACGACATGCAATTGTAGATTCACTTGGGGAGGAGTGTGATGCAATGTTATTTTCCATGCAGTACCAGGATGTGCTACTGTTTCTTAAATTTGTGGATGGGGCAAGAAGACTGCAAACTAAAAATGGCCCTTGAAGTATCTTTTTTTGAAATATCATCCATGAAATATTAAATATTAAATATGAAATATTGCTAATTTCAGGGTTTTCTCTCTTCCCTCTCCTATTTTGCTGTTCGTTGATTAACATGATGTTTGTCCCAATGTCACTAATGTATTGCTATTCCATGAGCATACCTCCTATAAACACACACACACACACACACACACACACACACACACACACACACACACACACACACACACACACACACATTGCACACCAAGTTACATTTTCACTTAAACTTTATTCATCGAGAAAATCAACACTTATTTGCACACCAAGTTACATTTTAATTAATTGAGAGAACAAACTTTTTTTCCGAAAATATTGATAGCAATCAGTAAAATCATTGGCAGACCGGATGGCCTCGAGGTATGTACACTCTGTCTGAGATGTCTAACCTGGGTTTGAATCCCAACCCAACAATAAACTGTCATCCCGGTGTTGTTCAGACAGGGTGATTCATCAATGTGTGTGCTGTCCCTCGGATGGACGTTAAACTGGTGTCCCATCTGCCAGCATTAGTTGGTGAATGTTAAAGATCCCACGGTGTCTTTTGCAAAAAGTAGGCGAGTTATCGCCAGCACCCTCAACAAATCCCAAATTCCTGCCCGGAGAAGAAAGAAGAAGAAAGTAAAATCATAAAGCAACAATCATTCAGATTGAAAAGGCACCCTGTTATGTTATTAAAAAATCAATTAAAGCGGAAGCTCAAATCACATTTTCATAAATGACTTTTTTGATTCTGTTAAGAAAAGGGAGACAGTAATTAATATTCTTGAAAAAAAAAAAATCAAGGAACAGAAGGCATCCCAAGAGTTGAAGGTTTGCTTGATGCAGCAGTTGACAATTAGTCTTCTTCTTCTTCTGTAAAAGAGAGAACGAAATGTTTTAACAAAACGTTTTGCTTCAACAAAGCATAAAAAGCCTCATCACAAGCATCATCTATTTAGTACAAGCATTCCTGTTTTCCTTTTGGTGTACTTTCATGACTTTGTAATGTATCGTCGTGTGGACCTTCCCACCGATTTTGTTTGATCTATCTATAATTCCATTAATCTCTGTGTGTATGTGTGTATGTGTGTATGTGTGTTTGTATGTGTGTATGTGTGTATGTTTGTCTGTGACCGCTGTTTCTCGACAACTACCGGTCCGATATACTTGAAACTTGCCAGGTATATTGCTGGGGACCCGAGGATGTGCCTTTTCAAGGTTTGAAATTAATCGGACAATTACTTACCGAGCTATGGCGATTTCTTTACCAAACACCGCAAGCCGTTCGCTTTGGACCAAACCATTTCATGTAAATAGAGGGGGGGGGGGGGGGGTTCTGTGGTCGTTGCGAATGGACCAAACCATTCATGTAAATAGAGGGGGTGGTTCTGTGGTCGTTACTGCCACGTGGTTTCAAAGTTTTTTTTTGTTGTTGTTGTTTGCACGCATGTTTTTTTGCACCCACGTACGGGCACGCCCTAGGATGTTTACACACACACACCCCTACACAAATTTTTTTTTTTTTTTTTTTTTGGCAAGGAACGGGCACCCACGTACGGGCACGTCCTAGCTTATATATAGTACGGGCATGCCCTAGTCTATCTATAATTCCATTAATCTCTGTGTGTATGTGTGTTTGTATGTGTGTATGTGTGTATGTTTGTCTGTGACCGCTGTTTCTCGACAACTACCGGTCCGATATACTTGAAACTTGCCAGGTATATTGCTGGGGACCCGAGGATGTGCCTTTTCAAGGTTTGAAATTAATCGGACAAGTAGTTACCGAGCTATGGCGATTTCTTTACCAAACACCGCAAGCCGTTCGCTTTGGACCAAACCATTTCATGTAAATAGAGGGGGGGGGGGGGGTTCTGTGGTCGTTGCGAATGGACCAAACCATTCATGTAAATAGAGGGGGGGGTTCTGTGGTCGTTACTGCCACGTGGTTTCAAAGTTTTTTTTTGTTGTTGTTGTTTGCACGCATGTTTTTTTGCACCCACGTACGGGCACGCCCTAGGATGTTTACACACACACACCCCTACACAAATTTTTTTTTTTTTTTTTTTTTGGCAAGGAACGGGCACCCACGTACGGGCACGTCCTAGCTTATATATAGTACGGGCATGCCCTAGTTACAATAATTTCAGCAGTTATTGACCAAACTGGAGCCAATGCTCTGAGGATTAACCAAAGCCATAACTTATCCTGTTCAACTGATGGCGGCGGCGACCATTGCTCTGTGCTTCGGTACAATCCAACAAAACATCGATAATTATAAATCAGGATTACTACAAACCAAGCCCTCCGGTAATACCAATTAAACCCAAACGTTGGCGTGGAAAAAGGTGCATTCACAAAGCAAACTCCGTCTTCAAGAAATAAATAATATAGTGCAGACACGGAACAGACTGCATGGAATCCCACACAAATGACACCACAACAATTCATAGAAGGACAATACTTATTACGCAATGAAACCAATCCCCGACGCCAGACACACACAATCATGCGCACAAACCGGGCAAGTCATATAGGAAAACATGTGGTGAAGAACTCAAAACTGTTGTAGAACTTGTATTTACAGGTACAGTGAGTGGGTCCAAACAGAAGTTGAGCGTCACAGCGAGGATGCAAGGACAGGAACTTGGAATTGTCCCATGAGCAATTAAGAGCCTCAGAGTCCATGAGCTGTATCTCCCATGCAAGTGGATGCCAGCTCTCCCCTCTCTGCCGACTGATCACACTCGACCAATCACCATTCACCCACCTCCCCCCCCTTCCCCCCCTCCCCCCAGAATCAGATATTCTCTGCCCCCCCCCCATGCTAACTAATCTCTGGCAACAGGGTTCTCTCCACACAAGGCACAGCAGCACAGCTGACCAATCACTGACCCAGGGGTTACTCCAATCAGGGACCACGAACAGTTTAATGCCCCTCTCCTCTACAAGCACCACCACCAACATATCACCTCCATAATGAATTTTAAATATAAATAATCACCTCACATAAATTTACAAATGTGATGTTTTGCTTTTTTTGTATAAAGGCTCGTGGAAGAGCGAGAAGAGCATATAACGAATCAGGACACAACAGAACAAAAGGACCAAACAGTAGAAACAAAAGGGGGGAAACAACAACAGCAGGGCAAGGGACAAAATACATGGACACGTGCAAGGGACACGGGTAAGAATGAGGGATAGGGAAATATGCAGACAGGAGTTCACTTAAACATTCCTAGTTCAACTCTGAAAAGTCATCATATGATCCTTTTGATTACGATCATTAAGCTTGATTTTCCAGAACTCAACACACATTGCACATTTCAACCTGATGATATTTCGCATTCATTATTTATTTGTCAACATACATCATTAAACTTTCCATAAAGTTTCACACGAACAAACTTGCACACAAATTATATAATGCAGGAAAAGTAATCAAAAAGTAATCCGGAGAGTGCAACGATCGTTTCATAAAAACATGTGTATCTCACTCACTGTTTACGGTGTTTTTAATGAAGCGCCCAGCGAAGTTGATCATGTGTTTGAAAGTAGACAACAGCAGGATGTCCATGTTGGTGTCTGTCTCTGCCGTAGTGGCATAATTTTTCACAGCGAAGACGTTGTTCAAAGGGATTCCAAGTTTCTGTTTGACTTCATTCATCTGATCAAGACAAAGATTTTGTTTGAATTTATGTAACATAATGCATTGATGAAAGCATGACAAAATTATTTTTACACCATAAACCAAAAGCATCATATAAGTAATGGAAATCCTTTTCTTCATTTAGTTTAACCTATTGCAAACAAATTGTCTGTAAACAAACAAACAAAAAAAAAATCCAATGTTTAATTATACAGATTTCCTCCAACAAAGAAGGTAATGATAAAAAAAATATCATGGTGATGTATTAGCACCTGATAAACGATTGAGATCAATTCTCAATGAGGATAACTAGAGAGATTGGTAACCTGGATGTGCTTTCTTCCTATCTTCTGGACCTGCTCCTCCAACCCATTATTATCCCTGTCCATGTTTTCTCCCAAAAGCAATTCAAAAATCAACTTACATCTACTTCCATCGGCCTATTCTCTCATCGGTGATACATTCTCCCCGAATCACTTCTATTGAGCTCTTCCCTCCAGTTCTTCAATGATGCAATTCATCATGATACAAGTTTCTCCCGTACCTACCATTGAGCCTCACTGATCCCTGCCCCCATTATTAACTCGGCCACAGAAGCTGCATGGAGGTTATGTTTTCACTTCTGTTTGTCTGTGAGCGAGATATCTCAAAACGTTATGGATGGATTCGGACGAAATCTGGTGGACAGGATGGGTGTTTGACAAGGAAGAGTTGATTTGATTTTGGTGAAGATCCGATTTTGGTGCAATTTTGAAAGTAATTCTTCAACATCGAGAGATCGGCCAAAAACGATATTTTGCAGAATATCTCAAAGTTGTGGACGATTTATGCCAAAATTAGGTGGATGAGTTGGTGAGGTGACAAGAACAAGCCGAATGGATTTTGGTTTAGGTCCGGATCCAGATCCGGCCTATTGGTGGGATGCAAAACAAAAACTGTTCAGCCTGGCGGAGGTATGCTCCCCACCGAATACACAACAACAACAACAACATGCATTTTAAGGCCATTTTCCCTGCTAGAGCGGGGGTTAGCCTTGCGGTCCCCATGACAATATTCTCCATTTTGCCCTATTTTCTGCATCTCTCCTTGTTAACCCCCTTGCCCGCATTTCTTCTTCCACCATCTTTAGCCAAGTCTTTCTCGGTCTTCCCCGTCCTCTACTTCCTTCTACATTCATTTCCATCACTCTTCTCAACCAGTCACTTTCATCCTTCCTCAACACATGACCAAACCATCTCAACCTGTTCCTCTTCACAACATCAATCACAGGCTCTATTCCCATCATCTTTCGCAATTCATCATTTGTCTTCCTCTCTCTCAACGATACTCCGCACATCCACCGAACCATTCGCATTTCCACCCTTTCCAGCCTTCGTTGCTGCTCTACATTCATGACCCATGTCTCGATCCCATAAATCATAACACTTCTCACACATGCAGCATACACCTTTCCCTTCAGCTTCAACCACACTCCCCTCATCATCAGCATGCCACTCAGTTCCCGAAACTTCTTCCATGCACGTCTCACTCTAGCAACCGTTGCCGTGTCTGATCCACCTTCTCCATTCAGCATGTCTCCGAGGTAGCAAAGTGTTTTCACACCTTCCAGCTTCACGCCGTCTCCAAGATCCAACTCAACATTTCCTCCATCTGCAGCTCCCTCTGTGCACACCTTACATTTGAATGTAGCTGCCACACTGGTTAATGACCCTCTCAGACCACTACATTTTAGATGAACCCACTCAGCGCACATTGTACATTGAATGGAGTTCACTCCGACACCCTTCCTGCACACAGCACATGGCCACTTCCCAGTTCTTTCCACCTCACCACATGCTTTACCACTTGCCATCACCTTTGTCTTTCCTATATTCACATTCAGACCTTTTGTCTCCATACATTCCTTCCACTTGTTCATCTCTTCCTTCAGTCCATCCATACGTTCAGCAATCAACACCAGATCATCTGCATACAACAACTCCCACGGTAAACCCTCCTTTACGTTCTGAGCCAGCACCTCCATCACAGCTTCAAATAGTAGTGGACTTAGTACCGACCCCTGATGCACTCCCACCTTCACCTCAAACTCACCACTGTTCCCGTCCTTCGTCCTTACAGCTGTGCGCGCTCTTTTGTATATTGCCATCACTACTCTGATCAACCATTCCTCCACTTCTAACTTCCTCAATGCCCATGTCAATACTTCGCGTGGAACCCTATCGAATGCTTTCTCCAGATCAACAAACCCAAGAAACAACTTCTTCCTCTTCTCCATGTACTTCTCCTGCAACTGCCTCACAATAAAGCGCGCGTCTGTCGTTCCTCTTCCTGGCATAAATCCAAACTGCATTTCGTCGATCTTCACCTTCTTCCTTCTCCTCCTCTCCAACACCTTTCCAATACCTTCATTCCATGCTCCAATAACTTTATCGCTTGGTACGAGCCACACTCCAGAGGGTCACCTTTCCCCTTGTATAGAGGGACGAGGGTACTCAGTTCCCAAACCACCGGAATGCGGCCTTCTTTCACCACCAGATTACAGATCTCTGTCATTCTCTTCACATCCCAACTTCCTGCTGCCTTCAACATATCTCCCACAACTCCCGTCGGCCCTCCCACTTTTCTACTCTTCAATGCTTTTATCGCTTCCTCAACTTCCTCCTGAGTTATCTTCTCTGCCGGTCCTAAAACTGGGTTACTCTCTATGTTGCCATCCCATTCATTCTCTGTATTCAACAGCATTTCCATATATCTTTTCCATCTTCCTTTAATTCCATCTGGGTCCACAACGATTTGTCCCACTTCATCCTTCAAGCAACTCACCCCCATCACATCACACCTCTCTTTCGCTATCTGCTTTGCAATCCTGAATACCGCTCTCTGACCCTCTTCAGAATCCAAGCGTTCTCCGAACATTTTCCTACATGCCTCCTGCACCTTTGCTACCTCTTTCTTTGCAGCCTTCTTGGCTGCCTTATAACTTTCATGCTCTGCATTTTCTGCTCCCATACCCTTCACCTTCTGCCACTCCTTGAACTTCTTCCTCTTCTCGTCAATCCTCTTTCCAACTTCATCATCCCACCACCATGTTTCCGAGTGCCTCGGTGGTCCTTTTGTCCATCCACATACCTCACCAACGGCTCCCAACAGACTATCTTTCATTGACATCCAACCACGTTCAAGCTCAACCACATCATCCTCTACCCTACTCAGCCTCTCTTTTAATGCCTCCCTTACTGTCACCTCTTTCAACCTCCACACCTTCATTGTCGATTGGTACTTCACCCGCCGAGCTCTCCTCGCACCTTTCACCCTTATGTCGCAGACAACCAAGTGGTGCTGTGAAACAGCCTCCTCCCCCGGGATCACCTTTGTGTCCCGGAAGTGCCGCCTATCTCGCCTACGCACCATCAGGTAGTCAACGGTTGTCGTCGACCCACCTGACGTGTATGTAACAAGCTTATTATCCCCTTTCTGGAACTGAGTGTTACAAATCAACAAATTAGCTCGATCAGCAAACTCCAAAATCCTTTCACCTTCTCCATTTCTCACACCATATCCGTAACCCCCATTAACTCCCTCAAAACCGTCCATACTCTTTACCACATGTCCATTTAGGTCTCCTCCTACCACAACAACTTCATCTTTCACGTTTTCCATCAGCTTCTCTATCGCACACCAGAACTTGGCCTCTCTTCATCGCTCCGACCAACCTGCGGAGCATATTCCGAGATGACGTTCACCAAGAGCTTTCCAATCATCATTTTCACCATCATCAACCTATCAGTAACTCTAGTCACACTCACCACACTGTCTACAAACTCCTCAGAAAACAGGACACCAACACCATTCACGCCCTCCAGGCACCCATGCCACACAAACTTGTATTTCTGTCCCTGCCTACCCTTCACCATTCTCACACCACTTCCCTTCCATTTCATCTCTTGCACACAACATATGTCCACTCTTCTTCTGACCAATACTTCCACCACTTCTCCTGATCTCCCTGTCATTGTCCCTACATTCCATGTCCCAAACCTCAGAAACTGATCTCCACTTCGGGCTGTACCCTGCCCATATGTAGTTGTAATTGTCATGGTTCTCTTTTTGAGGCAATGTTTTTATGGCCGGATGCCCTTCCTGACGCCACCGAATGCTGTTCTAATTTTCTATCTGCTACCACCTTCACATGTGATGTTGCGTCAGTGTTCTTGTATATAAACAACAATAATAAACAATGATTTGTTCTCCATCCCAGTTGAGTTGACCTCTTCTTAGCCATTCCAGTGATCCTTCTTTGTCTATCCCCAATCTGTCCAACTCTTTTTTTTTATTTCCATGCTTTTTTGTCTTTCTCCCAGTTGTCACTATGGATCTGCTGGTATTTCATCTTGTATTTTTATTTTGTCTTTTTTTGCAATCGTTGGGGCTGTATTCTTTGCTGTTTCAGTGTGGTGCGTGACACCTTCCAATTGCACCTATTTTTGGAAGTTTTTTGCAAGGTGAGTGAGAGATACCTTTTTTGGCTTGTTGTGTTCATGCTTGTACACAAATTGTATTCAGTAGTCTGTTGAATTTTTCATATTACTACATGAGCTTGGACTCTGCTAATGCTACAGTCGTTGCTTTGTGCACTTTATTGAGTTGAATCAGGCCGACACCTCCTTCTTTTCTCGGCAGGTACGTTCTTGGAATGCACTGATTTTTGTAGAACATTTTGTGGATAGTGAAGAGTTTCCTTGTTTTTCTATCTCGTTTTTTGATATCCGCTTGTGGCCAGTTTACTATTCCGCAGCTTACTGGAACACTGGTACTGTGCGATGGTTTATGGCTTTGAATTTGTTTCTTGGTGTGAGATGTTTTCAGGATAAGCCTCGTTCTATGCTGATATTCTTTGGTAATTGCTTTGCGCATTTTTGTGTGACAAATTTTGTGGCCCTCTTGTACTACAAAGCATTTGGAAGATTCTTCGTTGTTTAGCTCCTGTATTGTTGTAACGAGGTCGATTTTTATGTTGTTCGTTTTTGATTGTCCCTGCACGAATGTCCAGTTGGCACACTTATCTCGGCCAAATTCCATTTGAATGTCATTGGAGAACCATTTCACTAATTTCAATTGTTCTGCCAATTTTTCGTCGTTTGGTGGAAAGACTTTTGACACATTGACATATTCTGCTTCCGTTTCCCTCGTTCATAGTAGAATCTTTTCTGGTTGTTTTCAAACATATGGGCTTGTTTTCTCCTCATGTTCGCCTTGTCGTAGTTTTTATAAATTTTCCTTGCTTTCATTTCAATTTTCAACCATTACCTCTCGGTGTTTGTTTTAAATTTTATATTTGTATTTATCTTCTGGATTCTCCTCCTTTGTTTTGGGTTTTGATTTCTTCTTGGGAATTGCTGTATTTGTCCTGTCTCCTTTCTGAACATCTCCCTTCCTCTCTTGAGTCGTTTAAGTTTAGTGTGTTTGTGTATGTGCCACTGTCACTTGTATTAACAGGAAACGGTACAAACTTGACACATCACATCCACGGATATGTCTTGTGTGTCCTATATTTCCATGTTACTCCTTCATTTAAATGCTGAAATGTATGCCTAAAACACTGTTTTACTTAAATTTTGCGCTCGCAACGGCAGGATAAAATTAACATAGCAATACCCCTGGGTGCTCACCTGGTAGAATAAACAGTGTACTTACTGCACTGACTAAAGGTATTTTAAACCAATTTCAACGGTTGCTAAAGGATAGGACAGCATGAAGAATCATACAAACAAACTTTGGTACATCACAAGTGCTGAAGGTTGTGGTCAAGTTTCATCGAAATAGTGTTGATAGTATCAGAAAAGAAAGCAAATACTTATTTTGGTGGGTCAAACCTGGACCTATTTTGACCCCCGTAGAACCTCTTAGACTTCGATTTTATTTGTGTCATGAACAAACTTCGGTACATCACGGGTGATGAAGGTTGCGGTCAAGTTTCATCAAAATAGTATGTGTAGCTTCCGAGGAAAAAGCAAATTTCTATTTTTGGGGGTCAAACGTGAATCCACTTTGATATCCGGTAGACCCCCGAATATTTTAATGCCGTGAACAAACTTTAGTCACAACATAACAAATATAATTTGTGCCAAATTTGGTCACAATCCCATCAGCGGTTTCGGCGAAGAAGTTGCAAGTGTTTATGAACGGACGACGCCCCATTGCATAAGCTCCCTGGAACGAAGTTCGACGTTCCAGGTGAGCTGAAAATCACTGGTGAGCAAAAGTGTGATACTGCTAATGGACACAAAACACACATACAAGGCTTCATTTGCGTTCATACATCATTTTGAAAATCCCATATTCATCACAATAACAAATTGGATTTACACACTAAGTGAAACAGTATTCATGGACACATTACCTTGTCATTGATGTATTTGCTCTTGTAAACATTCGTCACATCTTTTCCAACTTCTGCGCATGCCTCATCACAGTGGGTAAGAATGGCAACCTGTGGAATTCCTGGAAGACAAAGAGAGAAACTGTTATTGTCATGTCGTTCGAAGGACAGTGTATCTGCTTGCTTCGCATTCCATTCATGAAAAGAAAATACTTTTCAATTTACCCATAAAAAAGTGTTTCTGAAACATCTGAAAGTTGTCTTAATCAGTGTTTCTGATAAAGACAAATTTCAGAATTTAAGGAATAACCAAATCATTCCATTGTTTTCAAGTATCACTTTTGGTTCACGTTTCCATGAGGTTTCTGAAACTGGGATATTGAATTTTTTGCAGATGTACCATTGGATTACTTTACATAATTGGCTGTGCCTTTAGATGTACAGCTGTTCTGACATGTTTTTTTTACACCCCGATAGGAGGTGGCTCGTTATTTCTGTTTCTATTTTGCAAAACCTCCACCTGTCCAATTGAGGGAGTCTTGCCATTTTCTGAAAGCCACTGGTATGGTGTCCTTGGTCTTGGGCATTTACAATGAGTCGTTCTCCATCCCAGTTGAGCTAATCTCTTCTTTGCCATTCCAAAGAGTCTTCTTTGTCTTCTTTGTCCAATCTGTCCATCTCTTTTTTATATGTCTCCCTGCTCTTTTACCATTCTCCCAATTGTCGTATATCTGTTGATATTTCACTTCATATTTTTCTTTTGTCTTTTATGCAGTCGTTGTGGCTGCATTCGCTGCTATTTCAGTTTCATGTGTGACATCTTTGGTGACAATGTCTATTTTCTGCAATTCTGAAGGGAGGACGAATATAAATGTCATGGGGACATGGACAACTGAAGGAAGGTGGCAGTGTGAATGTGATGATTGGAAATCTGTCATTGAGATGGCTGAGCAGAGTAAAGATAAGAAATCACTCATACGGATCAGAGGCTAACAATAATTTGCATGTGAAGTGAAATACAGTGCCTTCAGAAAGAATCCACACCACTTTACTTTTTAGCCTGCACTCGCGAAGTGAAAGGCAGGGTTGAGCAATCGATTGCGGGCATATGTACGTGTGGCGTAGGTGCGTACGTATGTTGTATGTGCCTGTCTGCATTTTTAGAAAACATTTTCTCGGCAACCGTTGGTCCGATTGATACAAAATTTTCAACATAGTAGAGCCTCTGTCTGTAGAATTATTTTATTCATAATTATATGTTATCGGTCATATGGTATGGACGCCATCTTGGAAAAACGTTGCACCTCTATATCTCCGAAACTGCTCAGTGGAAATAATTGAAACATGGCTCATTTTCAAGTACTCCCCATGGGGAATAAGATATGTTAATTATGTGCCTTCATTATGACGTCATAATTCGACAAGTACAATGCTTGGTCCGATTCGTATGAATTTTTTGTCTCTGCAACTGTTGGTCTGATGGACACTAAATTTTCACCACAGGAGTGCCTCCCCCTCTCAATTTTTTTTAGGACAATTATGGCGTCATAGGTCATGTGGTACAGGAACCATCTTGGAAAAACCGAAAAACGTTGCACTTCTATGTCTCCCATTCTGCTCCATGGAAAAAAATGAAACACGGCTCATTGTGAAGAATTCTGCATGTGGAAATAAGTGTTGTTAACGATGAAGTCATTGGTGCCTTAATTATGACTTATAATTTGACAGAGACAACACTTGGTCTTATCAGTTTGAAATTTCTTGAGCGTGATCTACACATCAATCTATATTATAATAGGCTACGGTGACTGTCTGTCTGTCTGTCTGTCCGAGGGTGTGGCTTACTCCGTTTGCAGAGTAGCTCCACCCATTTTTGGAGAGGCTTCATGTAAACAAATATCCACCATTTTATTAACTCAAATAGCTTTGAGGCCTGTTTAGTTAGGCCCGTGCTGTCTTTCTCTCTCACACAGGTTTATTTCAACTCGAATTCGATATATCATTTCATTTTTAACAGTCGCTAACATAGTTTTAGACTCGGTTGAAAAAAAACGGGAAGAGAATCCCATGAAAGTTTCCGTTTCTAGAACGAAATGATTTCTCAAAGGCCTGTAAAATAAAGCCCATTCATTGAGTCACCCTCACGATTTTATCGAATTCACCATCTGATTTAATTTTTATCGATGGTTTTAGACTCGGTGTCAGAAATAATTGAGAACATTTATGCACACACGGGAAATTGCCGAGATATATATTTTTAAAATTGCGGCACGGTCGGCCATATGCCGCCTAAAATAACAGACAGGAAAATGGCGAGATATATTAAAAATTCGTGGCGGACTTTTCCATTTGATGACAATTGTCACGATTAAATATTTAATTTATATGTCATCACAATAATGTGGAGAGAGGGGCATAGCTTCGTTCACGTATCGCCACAGACGGGAAATTGTCGACAGATATTTCTTCGTTATTATTTCATTCATCATTATTATACGGAAGTAAAGGTAATCCTGTTTAAACTGGCATTCATTCCAGCGAGGGGTTGGAGAAAGAGCGGGGGGTTGGAGTGGAGCGGGGGGTTGGAGAGGAGCGGGGGTTGGAGAGGAGCGGGGGTTGGAGAGGAGCGGGGGTTGGAGAGGATCGAGGGGTTGGAGAGGAGTTAGATGTTGGAGAGGAGCTCGGGGTTGGAGAGGAGTGAGGGGATGGAGAGGAGCGAGGGGTTGGAGAGGAGTTAGAGGTTGCAGAGGAGCTCGGGGTTGGAGAGGACCTAGGGGTTGGAGAGGAGCAAGGGGTTGGAGAGGAGCGAGGGGTTGGAGAGGAGCGAGGGGATGGAGAGGAGCGAGGAGTTGGAGGAGCGAGGGGTTGGAGAGGAGTTAGGGGTTGGAGAGGAGTGAGGGGTTGGAGAGGAGCGAGGGGTTGGAGAGGAGCTAGGGGTTGGAGAGGAGCTATGGGTTGGAGAGGAGCGAGGAGTTGCAGAGTGAGGAGCGATTGGAGAGGAGAGTGAGGAGCGTTTGGAGAGGGGAGTGAGGAGCGATTGGAGAGGGGAGTGAGGAACAATTGGAGAGGGGAGTGAGGAGCGATTGGAGAGGAGAGTGAGGAGCGATTGGAGAGGTGAGTGAGGGGCAATTAGAGAGGAGTGTTAGGATGTATTGGAGAGGAGTGTGAGGATGTATTTGAGAGGAGTGTGAGGAGGTATTGGAGAGGAGAGTGAGGAGGGGTTGGAGAGGAGCAAGGGGTTGGAGAGGAGTGAGAGTTTGGAGATGGGCTAGGGGTTGGAGAGGAGCGAGGGCTTGCAGAGGAGCGAGGAGGAATTGGAGAGGCAAGTGAGACACGATTGGAGGGGAGTGTGAGGAATTGGAGAGGAGTGTGGGGGATTTTGAGAAGAGCGTGAGGGATTGGAGAGGAGCGTGAGGGATTGGGGAGGAGTGTGAGGGATTGGAGGGGAGTGTGAGGAATTGGAGAGGAGTGTGGGGGATTGGAAGGGAGTGTGAGGGATTGGAGGGGAGTGTGAGGAATTGGAGAGGAGTGTGAGGGATTGGAGAGGAGTGTGAGGGATTGGAGAGGAGTGTGAGGGATTGGAGAGGAGTGTGAGGGATTGGAGAGGAGTGTGAGGGATTGGAGAGGAGTGTGAGGGATTGGAGAGGAATGTGAGGGATTGGAGAGGAGTGTGAGGAATTGGAGAGGAGTGTGAGGAATTGGAGAGGAGTGTGAGGAATTGGAGAGGAGTGTGAGGAATTGGAGAGGAGTGTGAGGAATTGGAGAGGAGTGTGAGGGATTGGAGAGGAGTGTGAGGGATTGAGCGATTGTATAGGCGAGTGAGGCACGATTGGAGGGGAGTATGAGGGATTGTAGAGGAGTGTGAGGGATTGGAGAGGAGTATGAGGGATTGGAGAGGAGTGTGAGGGATTGGACAGGCGTGTGAGGAATTGGAGAGGAGTGTGAGGAATTGGAGAGGAGTGTGAGGAATTGGAGAGGAGTGTGAGGGATTGGAGGGGAGTGTGAGGAATTGGAGAGGGGCTAGGGGTTGGAGCGGAGCGAGGGGTTGGAGAGGAGCTAGGGGTTGGAGAGGAGCTAGGGGTTGGAGGGGAGCTCGGGGTTGGAGAGGCGCTAGGGGTTGGAGAGGAGCTAGGGGTTGGAGAGGAGCTTGGGGTTGGAGAGGAGCTAGGGGTTGGAGAGGAGCGGGGGTTGCAGAGGAGCGAGGGGTTGGAGAGGAGTGTGAGGGATTAGAGAGGAGCGAGGGGTTGGAGAGTGAGGAGCGATTGAAGAGGCAAGTGAGGAGCAATTGGAGAGGCGAGTGAGGAGCGATTGGAGAGGCGAGTGAGCGATTGGAGAGGTGAGTGAGGAGCGATTGGAGAGGGGAGTGAGGGTCGATTGGAGAGGCGAGTGAGGGGCAATTGGAGCGGAGTGTGAGGAGGTATTGGAGAGGAGTGTGAGGAAGTATTGGAGAGGAGTGTGAGGAGGGGTTGGAGAGGCGTGTGAGGAGGAGTTGGAGAGGAGCAAGGAGTTGGAGAGGAGCAAGGGGTTGGAGAGGAGCAAGGGGTTGGAGAGGAGCGAGGGGTTGGAGAGTGAGGGCCGATTGGAGAGGAGAGTGAGGAGCGATTGGAGAGACGAGTGAGGAGCGATTGGAGAGGCGAGTGAGGAATGATTGGAGTGGAGTATGTGGGATTGGAGAGGAGTGTGAGTGATTGGAGAGGAGTGCGAGGGATTGGAGAGGAGTGTGAGGAAATGGAGAGGAGTGTGAGGAATTGGAGAGGAGTGTGAGGAATTGGAGAGGAGTGTGAGGGATTGGAGAGGAGTGTGAGGGATTGGAGGGGAGTGTGAGGGATTGGAGGGGAGTGTGAGGTATTGGAGAGGAGTGTGAGGATTTGGAGAGGAGTGTGAAGAATTGGAGAGGAGTGTGAGGAATTGGAGAGGAGTGTGAGGGATTGGAGAGGAGTGTGAGGGATTGGAGAGGAGTGTGAGGGATTGGAGAGGAGTGTGAGGGATTAGAGTGGGGTGTGAGGAAGTATTGGAGAGGAGTGTGAGGAGGTATTGGAGGGGAGTTTGAGGAGGAGTGGGATTGGAGAGGCTTGAAGGTGGAGAAAGGAGAGTGTCAGGTGGAGAGGAGTGAGGGGTTACATATTATGTGAAATAAATAAATTGTGTTCACCACAGAATTTCTGGATCTGATGAATTGCCAGTAACCATTTTGTAAAATGTAATGTGCAGAATCTAAATCAAGATGTCCAAATGTCACACACGTCCATTCCCCATGGGATTCCCATGGGTGACCCCACTACTATATTATAGTAGGCAAAGGTGATTCTGTCTGTCTGTCTGTCTGTCTGTCTGTCTGTCTGTCTGGGGGTGTGGCTTACTCCATTTGCAGAGTAGCTCCACCCATTCTTGGAGAGGCTTCATGTAAACAAATATCAACCATTTTATTAACTCGAATAGCTTTGAGGCCTGTTTAGTTAGGCCCGTGCTGTCCTTCTCTCTCACACAGGTTTATTTCAACTCTAATTCGATATATCATTTCATTTTTAACAGTCGCTGACATAGTTTTATACTCGGTTGAAAAAAAACGGGAAGAGAATCCCATGAAAGTTTCCGTTTATAGAACGAAATGATTTCTCAAAGGCCTGTAAAATAAAGCCCATTCATTGAGTCACCCTCACGATTTTATCCCGCATTCACCATCTGATTTATTTTTTATCGATGGTTTTAGATTCGGTGTCAGAAATAATTGAAAACATTCACGCACACATGGGAAAATGCAGAAATATATTTTTAAAACTCGCGCCACGATGATGCACGAAAATACACCGCCTAAAATAACAGTCGGGGAAAATTTCGACATTTTAAAAATTCGCTTTTTCTTTTCCGTTGAGATATATTACTTTTACTTTTGATGACAGTCGTCACAAAACGACATATATTTCTTCGTTCTTATTTCATTCAACATTATTATCCGGAAGTAAAATATGTTTCAGGAAATTACGGAGAGATATTTCTTCGTTTTTTATTATTAGATATGTGCGCATACACTTTAAATAGGTTTATTTGAAATCTTTAATTTTCACAATGTAATTTACTTGCCATTTGTCATTTGATGATTACGAGACACTTCCTCTTGAGGATCGTGACAATTCATGCGTTGCGTGGAAACTTCCATTTCCAAAATGAATGAGACGGGAGAGGAGCGAGGAGCGAGGAGTTGGGGAGAGAGGAGCGAGGGGTTGGAGAGTGAGGGGCGAGGGGTTGGAGAACGGGGAGCTAGGGGTTGGAGAGCGAGGAGCTAGGGGTTGGAGAGTGAGGAGCTATGGGTTGGAGAGTGAGGAGCGAGGTGTTGGATAGCGAGGCTTGGAATGCGAGGAGCGAGGGGTTGGAGAGCGAGGAGCTAGGGGTTGGAGAGCAAGGAGCGAGGGGTTCGAGAGCGAGGAGCGAGGAGTTGGAGAGCGAGGGGTTGGAGAGCGAAGAGCGAGGAGTTGGAGAGCGAGGAGCGAGGGGTTGGAGAGCGAGGCGGTAGGGGTTGGAGAGCGAGGCGCTAGGGGTTGGGGAGAGAGGAGCGAGGGGTTGGAGAGTGAGGGGCGAGGGGTTGGAGAACGGGGAGCTAGGGGTTGGAGAGCGAGGAGCTAGGGGTTGGAGAGTGAGGAGCTAGGGGTTGGGGAGAGAGGAGCGAGGGGTTGGAGAGTGAGGGGCGAGGGGTTGGAGAGCGAGGAGCTAGGGGTTGGAGAGTGAGGAGCTATGGGTTGGAGAGTGAGGAGCGAGGTGTTGGAGAGCGAGGCTTGGAATGCGAGGAGCGAGGGGTTGGAGAGCGAGGAGCTAGGGGTTGGAGAGCGAGCGGTTGGAGAGCAAGGAGCGAGGGGTTCGAGAGCGAGGAGCGAGGAGTTGGAGAGCGAGGGGTTGGAGAGCGAAGAGCGAGGAGTTGGAGAGCGAGGAGCGAGGGGTTGGAGAGCGAGGCGGTAGGGGTTGGAGAGCGAGGCGCTAGGGGTTGGAGAGCGAGGAGCTAAGGGTTGTAGAGCAAGCAGCGAGGGGTTGGAGAGTGAGGAGCTAGGGGATGGAGAGCAAGGACTGAGGGGTTGGAGAGAAAGGAGTTAGGGGATGGAGAGCGAGGAGGGGTTGGAGAGCGATGAGCGAGGGGTTGGAGAGTGAGGGGCTAGGATTTGGAGAGTGAGGAGCGAGGGGTTGGAGAGCGATGAGTGAGGGGTTGGAGAGGGATGTGTGAGGCGTTGGAAAGCGAGGAGCTAGGGGTTGGAGAGCGAGGAGCTAGGGGTTGGAGAGCGAGGAGCGAGGGGTTGGAGAGCAAGGAGCGAGGAGTTGGAGAGCGAGGAGCTAGGGGTTGGAGAGCGAGGAGCTCGGCGTTGGAGAGTGAGGAGCGAGGAGTTGGAGAGTGAGGAGCTAGAGGTTGGAGAGCGAGGAGCTCATGGTTGGGGAGTGAAGAGCTAGGGGTTGGAGATTGAGGAGCGAGGGGTTGGAGAGCAAGGAGCGAGGGGTTGGAGAGCGATGAGCGAGGGGTTGGAGAGCGAGGGGCAAGGAGTTGGAGAGTGAGGAACGAGGCGTTGGAGAGCGAGGAGCGAGGGGTTGGAGAGCGATGAGCGAGGGGTTGGAGAGCGATGAGCGAGGGGTTGGAGAGCGATGAGCGAGGGGTGGGAGAGGGATGTGTGAGGGGTTGGAGAGCGAGGAGCTAGGGGTTGGAGAGCGAGGAGCTAGGGGTTGGAGAGCAAGGAGCTCGGGGTTGGAGAGCAAGGAGCGAGGGGTTGGAGAGCGAGGAGCTAGGGGTTGGAGAGCGAGGAGCTCAGGGTTGGAGAGTGAGGAGCGAGGATTTGGAGAGCGAGGAGCTAGAGGTTGGAGAGCGAGGAGCTCAGGGTTGGGGAGTGAGGGGCTAGGGGTTGGAGAGTGAGGAGCTAGGGGTTGGAGAGGAGCGAGACATTGGAGAGGAGTGAGGGGTTGGAGAGTGAGGAGCTAGGGGTTGGAGAGTGAGGAGCTAGGGGTTGGAGAGTGAGGAACTAGGGGCTGGAGCGGAGCAAGAAATTGGAGAGGAGCGAGAGGTTGGAGAGCGAGGAGTGAGGAGTTGCAGAGCGAGGAGCGATGGGTTGGAGAGTGAGGAGCTGGAGTGTGAGGAGTGAGGGGTTGAAGAGTGAGGAGCGAGGGGTTGGAGAGCGAGGAGCAAGGAGCGAGGGGTTGGAGAGCGAGGAGCTGGGGGTTGGAGAGCGAGGAGCTCGGGGTTGGAGAGCAAGGAGCGAGGGGTTGGAGAGCGAGAAGCTCAGAGTTCGGGAGTGAGGCGCAAGGGGTTGGAGAGTGAGGGGCCAGGGGTTGGAGAGGAGCGAGACATTGGAGTGGAGTGAGGGGTTGGAGAGTGAGGCGCTAGGGGTTGGAGAGTGAAGAGCTAGGGGTTGGAGAGGAGCGAGAAATTGGAGAGGCGCGAGAGGTTGGAGAACGAGTAGCGAGGGGTTGCAGAGCGAGGGGAAACAGGTTGGAGAGTGAGGGGCGAGGGGTTGGAGAGCGAGGCACTAGGGGTTGGAGAGCGAGGAGCTAGGGGTTGGAGAGCGAGGTGCGAGGAGTTGGAGAGCGAGGAGTTAGGGGTTGGAGAGTGAGGGCCGATTGGAGCAGAGAGTGAGGAGCGATTGGAAAGGAGAGTGAGGAGCGATTGGAGAGGAGAGTGAGGAGCGATTGGAGGGGAGTGTGAGAAATTGGAGAGGAGTGTGAGGAATTGGAGAGGAGTGTGAGGGATTGGAGAGGAGTGTGAGGGATTGGAGAGGAGTGTGAGGGATTGGAGAGGAGTGTGATGGATTGGAGAGGAGTGTGAGGAATTGTAGAGGAGTGTGAGGGATTGGAGAGGAGTGTGAGGGATTGGAGAGTGATGAGTGAGGATTGGAGAGGGATGTGTGAGGCGTTGGAGAGCGAGGAGCTAGGGGTTGGAGAGCGAGAAGCTAGGGGTTGGAGAGCGAGGAGCTCGGGGTTGGAGAGCAAGGAGCGAGGAGTTGGAGAGCGAGGAGCTAGGGGTTGGAGAGCGAGGAGCTCGGGGTTGCCGAGTGAGGAGCGAGGAGTTGGAGAGCGAGGAGCTAGGGGCTGGAGAGGAGCAAGAAATTGGAGAGGGGCGAGAGGTTGAAGAGCGAGGAGCTCAGGGTTGGGGAGTGAGGAGCTAGGGGTTGGAGAGGAGCGAGACATTGGAGAGAAGTGAGGAGTTGGAGAGTGAGGAGCTAGGGGTTGGAGAGTGAGGAGCTAGGGGCTGGAGAGGAGCAAGAAATTGGAGAGGAGCGAGAGGTTGGAGAGCGAGGAGTGAGGGGTTGCAGAGCGAGGAGCGACGGGTTGGAGAGTGAGGAGCGACGGGTTGGAGAGTGAGGAGTGAGGGGTTGAAGAGTGAGGGGTGAGGGGTTGGAGAGTGAGAGCAAGCAAGGAGTTGGAGAGCAAGGAGCGAGGGGTTGGATAGCGAGGAGCTAGGGGTTGGAGAGTGAGGAGCTCGGGGTTGGAGAGCAAGGAGCGAGGGGTTGGAGAGCGAGGAGCTAGAGGTTGGAGAGCGAGGAGTTCAGGGTTGGGGAGTGAGGAGCTAGGGGTTGGAGAGAGAGGGGCTAGGGGTTGGAGAGGAGCGAGACATTGGAGAGGAGTGAGGGGTTGGAGAGTGAGGAGCTAGGGGTTGGAGAGTGAGGAGCAAGGGGTTGGAGAGGAGCGAGAAATTGGAGAGGCGCGAGAGGTTGGAGAACGAGGCGCGAGGGGTTGCAGAGTGAGGAGCAACGGGTTGGAGAGTGAGGAGTGAGGGGTTGGAGAGTGAGGGGTGAGGGGTTGGAGAGCGAGGAGCAAGGGATTGGAGAGCGAGGAGCTAGGGGTTGGAGAGCGAGGAGCTCGGGGTTGGAGAGCGAGGAGTTAGGGGTTGGAGAGCGAGGAGCGAGGAGTTGGAGAGCTAGGGGTTGAAGAGTCAGGAGCTCGGAGTTGGGGAGTGAGGAGCTAGGGGTTGGAGAGGAGTGAGGAGCGATTGGAGAGGCGAGTGAGGAACAATTTGAGTGGAGTATGAGGGATTGGAGAGGAGTGTGAGGGATTGGAGAGGAGTGTGAGGGATTGGAGAGGAGTGTGAGGGATTGGAGAGGAGTGTGTGGGATTGGAGAGGAGTGTGAGGGATTGGAGAGGAATGTGAGGGATTGGAGAGGAGTGTGAGGTATTGGAGAGGAGTGTGAAGAATTGGAGAGGAGTGTGAGGGATTGGAGAGGAGTGTGAGGGATTGGAGAGGAGTGTGCGGGATTGGAGAGGAGTGTGAGGGATTGGAGGGGAGTGTGAGGGATTGGAGGGGAGTGTGAAGAATTGGAGAGGAGTGTGAGGAATTTGAGAGGACTGTGAGGGATTGCAGAGGAGTGTGAGGGATTGGAGAGGAGTGTGAGGGATTGGAGAGGAGTGTGAAGAATTGGAGAGGAGTGTGTGGAGGTATTGGAGAGGAGTGTGAGGAGGTATTGGAGAGGAGTGTGGGGTTGGAGAGGGGCTCAGGGTTGGAGAGGAGCGAGGGGTTGGAGGGTGAGGGCCAATTGGAGGAGAGTGAGGAGCGATTGGAGAGGGGAGTGAGGAGCGATTGGAGAGGGGAGTGAGGTGTGATTGGAGGGGAGTGTGAGGGATTGGAGAGGAGTGTGAGGGATTGGAGAGGAGTGTGAGGGGTTGGAGAGGAGTGTGAGGAATTGGAGAGGAGTGTGAGGAATTGGAGGGGAGTGTGAGGAATTGGAGGGGAGTGTGAGGAATTGGAGAGGAGTGTGAGGAATTAGAGAGGAGTGTTAGGGATTGGAGAGGAATGTGAGGGATTAGAGAGGGGTGTGAGGAATATTGGAGAGGAGTGTGAGGAGGTATTGGAGGAGAGTGTGAGGAGGAGTGGGATTGGAGAGGCGTGAGGGTGGAGAAAGGAGAGTGTCAGGTGGAGAGGAGTGAGGGGTCACATATTATGTGAAATAAATAAATTGTGTTCATTACACCATTTCTCGATCTGATGAATTGCCAGTAACCATTTTGTAAAATTTAATGTGCAGCATCTAAATCAAGATGTCCAAATGTCACACACGTCCATGCCCGTAGGATTCCCACGGGTGACCCCACTAGTATATTATAACAGGCGAAGATGATTCTGTCTGTCTGTCTGTCTGTCTGTCTGTCTGTCCGGGGGTGTGGCTTACTCCGTTTGCAGAGTAGCTCCACCCATTCTTGGAGAGGCTTCATGTAAACAAATATCCACCATTTTCTTAACTCGAATAGTTTAAGGCCTGTTTAGATAGGCCCATGCTGTCTTTCTCTCTCACACAGGTTTATTTCAACTCTAATTCGATATATCATTTCGTTTTTAACAGTCGATAACATAGTTTTAGACTCGGTTGAAAAAAAACGGGAAGAGAATCCCATGAAAGTTTCCGTTTATAGAACGAAATGATTTCTCAAAGGCCTGTAAAATAAAGCCCATTCATTGTGTCACCCTCAGGATTTTATCCCGCATTCACCATCTGATTTAGTTTTTATCGATGGTTTTAGATTCGGTGTCAGACATAATTGAGAACATTCACGCACACACGGGAAAATGCAGAAATATATTTTTAAAACTCGCGCCGCGGTGATGCACGAAAATACACCGCCTAAAATAACAGTCGGGGAAAATTTCGACATTTTAAAAATTCGCTTTTTCTTTTCCGTTGAGATATATTACTTTTACTTTTGATGACAGTCGTCACAAAACGACATATATTTCTTCGTTCTTATTTCATTCAACATTATTATCCGGAAGTAAAATATGTTTCAGGAAATTACCGAGAGATATTTCTTCGTTTTTCTTTATTAGTTATGTGCGCATACACTTTAAATAGGTTTATTTGAAATCTTTAAGTTTCACAATGTAATTTACTTGCCATTTGTCATTTGATGATTACGAGACACTTCCTCTTGAGGATCGTGACAATTCATGCGTTGCGTGGAAACTTCCATTTCCAAAATGAATGAGACGGGAGAGGAGCGAGGAGCAAGGAGTTGGAGAGTGAGGCGTGAGGGGTCGGAGAACGAGGAGCTAGGGGTTGGAGAGCGAGGAGCTAGGGGTTGGAGAGCGAGGAGCTAGGGGTTGGAGAACGAGGAGGCTAGGGGTTACGGAGCGAGGGGTTGGAGAGTGAGGGGCAAGGGGTTGGAGAGCGAGGGGCGATAGCGAGGGGTTGGAGAACGAGGCGCTAGGGATTGGAGAGCGAGGAGCTACGGGTTGGAGAACGAGGAGGTAGGGGTTGGAGAGTGAGGAGCTAGGGGTTGGGGAGAGAGGAGCTTGGGGTTGGAGAGCGAGGAGCTATGGGTTGGAGAGTAAGGAGCGAGGGGTTGGAGAGTGACGATTGGAGAGCGAGGAGCTAGGGGTTGGAGAGCGAGGATATAGGGGCTGGAGAATGAGGAGCTAGGGGTTGGAGAGCGAGGAG
Organism: Myxine glutinosa; assembly: GCF_964187855.1. NCBI lineage: Eukaryota > Metazoa > Chordata > Myxini > Myxiniformes > Myxinidae > Myxine > Myxine glutinosa. The sequence goes on from NC_136261.1 coordinate 34,200,601, forward strand.
CTAGGGGTTGGAGAGCGAGGAGCTAGGGGTTGGAGAGCGAGGAGCTAGGGGTTGGAGAACGAGGAGGCTAGGGGTTGAGGAGCGAGGGGTTGGAGAGTGAGGAGCAAGGGGTTGGAGAGCGAGGGGCGATAGCGAGGGGTTGGAGAGCAAGGCGCTAGGGATTGGAGAGCGAGGAGCTAGGGGTTGGAGAACGAGGAGCTAGGGGTTGGAGAGTGAGGAGCTAGGGGTTGGGGAGAGAGGAGCTTGGGGTTGGAGAGCGAGGAGCTATGGGTTGGAGAGTAAGGAGCGAGGGGTTGGAGAGCGACGATTGGAGAGCGAGGAGCTAGGGGTTGGAGAGCGAGGAGATAGGGGCTGGAGAATGAGGAGCTAGGGGTTGGAGAGCGAGGAGCTAGCGGTTGGAGGGGCGAGGAGTGAGGGGTTGGAGAGTGAGAAGCGAGCGGTTGGAGAACGAGGAGCGACAGCGATTGGAGAGTGAGGGGCGAGGGGTTGGAGAGCGAGGAGCGATAGCGAGGGGTTGGAGAGCGAGGAGCTAGGGGTTGGAGAGCGAGGAGCAAGGGGTTGGAGAACGAGGGGCTAGGGGTTGGAGAGTGAGGGGCTAGGGGTTGGGGAGAGAGGAGCGAGGGGTTGGAGAGTGAGGAGCGAGGGGTTGGAGAACGGGGAGCTAGGGGTTGGAGAGCGAGGAGCTAGGGGTTGGAGAGTGAGGAGCTATGGGTTGGAGAGTGAGGAGGCGAGGTGTTGGAGAGCGAGGCTTGGAATGCGAGGAGCGAGGGGTTAGAGCGCGAGGAGCTAGGGGTTGGAGAGCGAGCGGTTGGAGAGCAAGGAGCGAGGGGTTGGAGATCGGGGAGCGAGGAGTTGGAGAGCGAGGGGTTGGAGAGCAAAGAGCGAGGGATTGGAGAGCGAGGAGCGAGGAGTTGGACAGCGAGGCGGTAGGGGTTGGAGAGCGAGGGGCTAGGGGTTGGAGAGCGAGGAGCTAAGGGTTGGAGAGCAAGCAGCGAGGGGTTGGAGAGTGAGGAGCTAGGGGATGGAGAGCGAGGAGCTAGGGGTTGGAGAGCGAGGAGCGATAGTGAGGGGTTGGAGAGCGAGGAGCTTGGGGTTGGAGAGCGAGGAGCTATGGGTTGGAGAGTGAGGAGCGAGGGGTTGGAGAGCGACGATTGGAGAGTGAGGAGCAAGGGGTTGGAGAGCGAGGAGCTAGGGGTTGGAGAGCGAGGGGTTGGAGAGCGAGGAGCTAGGGGTTGGAAGCGAGGAGTGAGAAGTTGGACAGCGAGGAGTTAGGGGTTGGAGAGCGAGGAGTGAGGGGTTGGACAGCGAGGCGTTAGGGGTTGGAGAGCGAGGAGCGAGGGGTGGGAGAGTGAGGGGCGAGGATTTGGAGAGTGAGGAGCGAGGGGTTGGAGAGCGATGAGAGAGGGGTTGGAGAGGGATGTGTGAGGCGTTGGAGAGCGAGGAGCTAGGGGTTGGAGAGCGAGGAGCTAGGGGTTGGAGAGCGAGGAGCGAGGGGTTGGAGAGCAAGGAGCGATGAGTTGGAGAGCGAGGAGCTAGGGGTTGGAGAGCGAGGAGCTCGGGGTTGGAGAGTGAGGAGCGAGGAGTTGTAGAGTGAGGAGCTCGAGGTTGGAGAGCGAGGAGCTCATGGTTGGGGAGTGAGGAGCTAGGGGTTGGGGATTGAGGAGCGAGGGGTTGGAGAGCAAGGAGCGAGGGGTTGGAGAGCGATGAGCGAGGGGTTGGAGAGTGAGACGCAAGGAGTTGGAGAGTGAGGAGCGAGGGGTTGGAGAGCGAGGAGCGAGGGGTTGGAGAGCGAGGAGCGAGGGGTTGGAGAGCGATGAGCGAGGGGTTGGAGAGCGATGAGCGAGGGGTTGGAGAGCGATGAGCGAGGGGTTGGAGAGCGATGAGTGAGGGGTTGGAGAGGGATGTGTAAGGGGTTGGAGAGCGAGGAGCTAGGGGTTGGAGAGCGAGGAGCTAGGGGTTGGAGAGCAAGGAGCTCGGGGTTGGAGAGCAAGGAGCGAGGGGTTGGAGAGTGAGGAGCTAGGGGTTGGAGAGCGAGGAGCTCGGGGTTGGAGAGTGAGGAGCGAGGATTTGGAGAGCGAGGAGCTAGAGGTTGGAGAGCGAGGAGCTCAGGGTTGGGGAGTGAGGAGCTAGGGGTTGGAGAGTGAGGAGCTAGGGGTTGGAGAGGAGCGAGACATTGGAGAGGAGTGAGGGGTTGGAGAGTGAGGAGCTTGGGGTTGGAGAGTGAGGAGCTAGGGGCTGGAGAGGAGCAAGAAATTGGAGAGGAGCGAGAGGTTGGAGAGCGAGGAGTGAGGGGTTGCAGAGCGAGGAGCGATGGGTTGGAGAGTGAGGAGCTGGAGTGTGAGGAGTGAGGGGTTGAAGAGTGAGGAGCGAGGGGTTGGAGAGCGAGGAGCAAGGGGTTGGAGAGCAAGGAGCGAGGGGTTGGAGAGCGAGGAGCTGGGGGTTGGAGAGCGAGGAGCTCGGGGTTGGAGAGCAAGGAGCGAGGGGTTGGAGAGCAAGGAGCTAGAGGTTGGAGAGCGAGGAGCTCAGGGTTGGGGAGTGAGGAGCAAGGGTTGGAGAGTGAGGGGCCAGGGGTTGGAGAGGAGTGAGACATTGGAGTGGAGTGAGGGGTTGGAGAGTGAGGAGCTAGGGGTTGGAGAGCGAGGAGCTAGGGGTTGGAGAGCGAGGTGCGAGGAGTTGGAGAGCGAGAAGTTAGGGGTTGGAGAGTGAGGACCGATTGGAGCAGAGAGTGAGGAGCGATTAGAGAGGAGAGTGAGGAGCGATTGGAGGGGAGTGTGAGAAATTGGAGAGGAGTGTGAGGAATTGGAGAGGAGTGTGAGGGATTGGAGAGGAGTGTGAGGGATTGGAGAGGAGTGTGAGGGATTGGAGAGGAGTGTGATGGATTGGAGAGGCGTGTGAGGAATTGTAGAGGAGTGTGAGGGATTGGAGAGGAGTGTGAGGGATTGGAGAGCGATGAGTGAGGATTGGAGAGGGATGTGTGAGGCGTTGGAGAGCGAGGAGCTAGGGGTTGGAGAGCGAGAAGCTAGGGGTTGGAGAGCGAGGCGCTCGGGGTTGGAGAGCAAGGAGCGAGGGGTTTGAGAGCGAGGAGCTAGGGGTTGGAGAGCGAGGAGCTCGGGGTTGGCGAGTGAGGAGTGAGGAGTTGGAGAGCGAGGAGCTAGGGGCTGGAGAGGAGCAAGAAATTGGAGAGGAGCGAGAGGTTGGAGAGCGAGGAGCTCAGGGTTGGGGAGTGAGGAGCTAGGGGTTGGAGAGGAGCGAGACATTGGAGAGGAGTGAGGAGTTGGAGAGTGAGGAGCTAGGGGTTGGAGAGTGAGGAACTAGGGGCTGGAGAGGAGCAAGAAATTGGAGAGGAGCGAGAGGTTGGAGAGCGAGGAGTGAGGGGTTGCAGAGCGAGGAGCGACGGGTTGGAGAGTGAGGAGCGAGGGGTTGGAGAGTGAGGAGTGAGGGGTTGAAGAGTGAGGGGTGAGGGGTTGGAGAGTGAGGAGCAAGCAAGGGATTGGAGAGCAAGGAGCGAGGAGTTGGATAGCGAGGAGCTAGGGGTTGGAGAGTGAGGAGCTCGGGGTTGGAGAGCAAGGAGCGAGGGGTTGGAGAGCGAGGAGCTAGAGGTTGGAGAGCGAGGAGCTCAGGGTTGGGGAGTGAGGAGCTAGGGGTTGGAGAGAGAGGGGCTAGGGGTTGGAGAGGAGCAAGACATTGGAGAGGAGTGAGGGGTTGGAGAGTGAGGAGCTATGGGGTTGGAGAGTGAGGAGCTAGGGGTTGGAGAGTGAGGAGCTAGGGGTTGGAGAGGAGCAAGAAATTGGAGAGGCGCGAGAGGTTGGAGAACGAGGTGCGAGGGGTTGCAGAGTGAGGGGCAACGGGTTGGAGAGTGAGGAGTGAGGGGTTGGAGAGTGAGGGGTGAGGGGTTGGAGAGTGAGGAGCAAGGGATTGGAGAGCGAGGAGCTAGGGGTTGGAGAGCGAGGAGCTCGGGGTTGGAGAGCGAGGAGTTAGGGGTTGGAGAGCGAGGAGCGAGGAGTTGGAGAGCTAGGGGTTGAAGAGTGAGGAGCTCGGAGTTGGGGAGTGAGGAGCTAGGGGTTGGAGAGGAGTGAGAAATTGGAGAGGAGTGAGGAGCGATTGGAGAGGCGAGTGAGGAACAATTTGAGTGGAGTATGAGGGATTGGAGAGGAGTGTGAGGGATTGGAGAGGAGTGTGAGGGATTGGAGAGGAGTGTGAGGGATTGGAGAGGAGTGTGTGGGATTGGAGAGGAGTGTGAGGGATTGGAGAGGAATGTGAGGGATTGGAGAGGAGTGTGAGGTATTGGAGAGGAGTGTGAAGAATTGGAGAGGAGTGTGAGGGATTGGAGAGGAGTGTGAGAGATTGGAGAGGAGTGTGCGGGATTGGGGAGGAGTGTGAGGGATTGGAGGGGAGTGTGAGGGATTGGAGGGGAGTGTGAAGAATTGGAGAGGAGTGTGAGGAATTTGAGAGGACTGTGAGGGATTGGAGAGGAGTGTGAGGGATTGGAGAGGAGTGTGAGGGATTGGAGAGGAGTGTGAAGAATTGGAGAGGAGTGTGTGGAGGTATTGGAGAGGAGTGTGAGGAGGTATTGGAGAGGAGTGTGGGGTTGGAGAGGGGCTCGGGGTTGGAGAGGAGCGAGGGGTTGGAGGGTGAGGGCCAATTGGAGGAGAGTGAGGAGCGATTGGAGAGGGGAGTGAGGAGCGATTGGAGAGGGGAGTGAGGTGTGATTGGAGGGGAGTGTGAGGGATTGGAGAGGAGTGTGAGGGATTGGAGAGGAGTGTGAGGGGTTGGAGAGGAGTGTGAGGAATTGGAGAGGAGTGTGAGGAATTTGAGGGGAGTGTGAGGAATTGGAGGGGAGTGTGAGGAATTGGAGAGGAGTGTGAGGAATTAGAGAGGAGTGTGAGGAATTAGAGAGGAGTGTTAGGGATTGGAGAGGAATGTGAGGGATTAGAGAGGGGTGTGAGGAATATTGGAGAGGAGTGTGTGGAGGTATTGGAGGAGAGTGTGAGGAGGAGTGGGATTGGAGAGGCGTGAGGGTGGAGAAAGGAGAGTGTCAGGTGGAGAGGAGTGAGGGGTCACATATTATGTGAAATAAATAAATTGTGTTCATTACACCATTTCTCGATCTGATGAATTGCCAGTAACCATTTTGTAAAATTTAATGTGCAGCATCTAAATCAAGATGTCCAAATGTCACACACGTCCATGCCCGTAGGATTCCCACGGGTGACCCCACTAGTATATTATAACAGGCGAAGATGATTCTGTCTGTCTGTCTGTCTGTCTGTCCGGGGGTGTGGCTTACTCCGTTTGCAGAGTAGCTCCACCCATTCTTGGAGAGGCTTCATGAAAACAAATATCCACCATTTTATTAACTCGAATAGCTTTGAGGCCTGCTTAGTTAGGCCCGTGCTGTCTTGCTCTCTCACACAGGTTTATTTCAACTCTAATTCGATATATCATTTCATTTTTAACAGTCGCTAACATAGTTTTAGACTCGGGTGAAAAAAACCGGGAAGAGAATCCCATGAAAGTTTCCGTTTATAGAACGAAATGATTTCTCAAAGGTCTGTAAAATAAAGCCCATTCATTGAGTCACCCTCAGGATTTTATACCGCATTCACCATCTGATTTAATTTTTATCGATGGTTTTAGATTCGGTGTCAGAAATAATTGAGAACATTCACACACACACGGGAAAATGCAGAGATATATTTTTAAAACTCGCGCCACGATGATACACGAAAATACACCGCCGAACATAACAGTCGGGGAAAATTTCGACATGTATTAAAAATTCGCTTTTTCTTTTCCGTTAAGATATATTACTTTTACTTTTGATGACAGTCGTCACAAAACGACATATATTTCTTCGTTCTTATTTCATTCAACATTATTATCCGGAAGTAAAATATGTTTCAGGAAATTACCGAGAGATATTTCTTCGTTTTTTTTTTATTAGTTATGTGCGCATACACTTTAAATTGGTTTATTTGAAATCTTTAGTTTTCACAATGTAATTTACTTGCCATTTGTCATTTGATGATTATGAGACACTTCCTCTTGAGGATCGTGACAATTCATGCGTTGCGTGGAAACTTCCATTTCCAAAATGAATGAGACGGGAGAGGAGAGAGGAGCAAGGAGTTGGAGAGTGAGGAGCGAGGGGTTGGAGAACGAGGAGATAGGGGTTGGAGAGCGAGGAGCTAGGGATTGGAGAGCGAAGAGCTAGGGGTTGGAGAGTGAGGAGCTAGGGGTTGGAGAACGAGGCGCTAGGGGTTGGAGAGCGAGGAGCGGGGGTTGGAGAGCGAGGAGCGACAGTGAGGGGATGGAGAGCGAGGAGCTAGGGGTTGGAGAGCGAGGAGCTATGGGTTGGAGAGTGAGGAGCGAGGGGTTGGAGCGACGATTGGAGAGTGAGGAGCAAGGGGTTGGAGAGCGAGGAGCTAGGGGTTGGAAGCGAGGAGTGAGGGGTTGGAGAGCGAGGAGTTAGGGGTTGGAGAGCGAGGAGCGAGGGGTTGGAGAGCGAGGGGTTGGAGAGCGAGGAGCTAGGGGTTGGAGAGCGAGGAGCTAGGGGTTGGAAGCGAGGAGTGAGGGGTTGGAGAGCGAGGAGTTAGGGGTTGGAGAGCGAGGAGCGAGGGGTTGGAGAGCGAGGAATTTGAGAGTGAGCAGCAAGGGGTTGGAGAGTGAGGAGCGAGGGGTTGGAGAGCAAGGGGTTGGAGAGCGAGGAGCTAGGTGTTGGAGAGTGAGGATTGAGGTGTTGGAGAGCGAGGAGCTAGGGGTTGGAGAGCGAGGAGTGAGGGGTTGGAGAGCGAGGAGTGAGGGGTTGGAGAGCGAGGAGCGAGGGGTTGGAGAGCAAGGGGTTTGAGAGCGAGGGGCAAGGGGTTGGCGAGTGAGGAGCGAGGGGTTGGAGAGCGAGGGGTTGGAGAGCGAGGAGCTAGGTGTTGGAGAGTGAGGAGCGAGGGGTTGGAGAGCTAGGAGTGAGGGGTTGGAGAGCAAGGAGGGAGGGGTTGGAGAGCGAGGCGGTACGGGTTGGAGAGCGAGGAGCTAGGGTTTGGAGAGCGAGGAGCTAGGGGTTGGAGAGCGAGGAGCTAGGGGTTGGAGAGCAAGCAGCGTGGGGTTGGAGAGCGAGGAGCTAGGGGTTGGAGAGCGAGGAGCTAGGGGTTGGAGAGCGAGGAGCGAGGAGTTGGAGAGCGAGGAGTTAGGGGTTGGAGAGTGAGGATCAATTGGAGCAGAGAGTGAGGAGCGATTGGAAAGGAGAGTGAGGAGCGATTGGAGAGGAGAGTGAGGAGCGATTGGAGGGGAGTGTGAGAAATTGGAGAGGAGTGTGAGGAATTGGAGAGGAGAGTGAGGGATTGGAGAGGAGTGTGAGGGATTGGAGAGGAGTGTGAGGGATTGGAGAGGAGTGTGAGGGATTGGAGAGGAGTGTGAGGGATTGGAGAGGAGTGTGAGGGATTGTGGAGGAGTGTGAGGGATTGGAGAGCGATGAGTGAGGAGTTGGAGAGGGATGTGTGAGGCGTTGGAGAGCGAGGAGCTAGGGGTTGGAGAGCGAGGAGCTAGGGGTTGGATACCGTTGATAACTACCGCACTGCTGCCGCTATTCCCCGCTTCAACCCCGGACAAACCCTGCCCGAAAGCCATCGAACGGGACGCTACTTCAGGCCGTGCAAATTATTGCGGCCCAGCGTGCTCGCCCTCTCGTCTCCGCGTGCCACGCTGGCTCGACAGGCCGAGGACGACTTTCGGTTTTGCCAACGAACCGCACGCGCCCGAACCAATTGATGACGTCACCGACTAATCACGCGTTTGCTCTACGGCGTCATTAACGTAATTGCGTGCTTCACGCGATCTCATCATCGGGGATTCGTTTACATTTCCATGTACCTTGGTAAACTACGTACCAAATGTCCTTTACGTAAACTACGTAACGCGGCGCTACCTCAAGGTCGCGTGCCCGCGCCGTTTAGGGAGTACACGGTGACCTCGTGAAATGGTGACATTGAGCGTCGCGCCCGACTCCCTTGTCACCTGCGTAACTAACGGGGGCACCGTACTGCCTGCTCGCCCTTGACTCTGGGCTTGTTGTTTATCGGACAGAGCTCTTGGCTCATATCCACGCACATTTCGAGACTGCGAGACGCCTCGTCTGATTCCATTTTCCCTCTGCCCCAGACTGACTGTGACTCAGACTGACCCAGACTGTGAAGGTCGTCTGACTTCGGTATGCGGCACACCGCTGCAACCTCGGTGGGGGGGGGGGGGGGTGGGATCCCAGGAGGTTGGGCAATCCATCCGCGATCCGGATGCCGCGATCCGGATGCCGTTCGGTATAACGCCTCCCACCTCACCCCTTGTGGGGACCCAGAATGGACAATCCATCCGCGGTCCGGATGCCGTTCGGTATAACGACTCCCACCTCGCCCCTTGTGGGGACCCAGGATGACGTCCATGGATGTCTTTGTGTCTTTGAGTGAGGATGGTCGATCCGAGCCATTCAATGAAGGCATTGAATGGATGGATCGGTCGGACATCCATGGATGGACAATCCATCCGGGACATCTAGCATGGATGGACAGTCCATCCGGGGCGATGGCTGTCTTTGGGTCTCTGAGTCTTTGCGTCCGTGGATGGTCGATCCATCCGCGGTCCGGCTGGATCCATGCCATGCAATGAAGGCGTTGAATGGATGGATCGGTCGGACATCCGTGGATGGCCAATCCATCCGGGACATCTAGCATGACAATCATCTCGACATCTAGACAATCCATCCGGGACAACGCTGAGACAAACAAGGTTTGTCCAGCCGGGACTCTCTCTCGGTTTGTGAATGGGACAATTCAATTCGCTTTGAATGGGACAATCCTTCCATCCGGGGCATCCTCTCGGTAGCCGGTATAGCCGATCTTCTCCGATCCTCCGAGCGCTGTACAGCAGGACAGGATTGCCATATGCATCCCGGAGGTTCTGCGCGCTTCGCTGGAGAGGCGCGTTCCGGTCGTTTTGTGCGTCGTCGTAATCAGCCATGCCGGTCGTCCAGGCAGCCTTCAGAGGCCGCTCGTGTCTCGTGCGAAGGATCGCTGCCAACGGTAGATTCACGTGCCGGAACAAGAGTTTGTAATGCGTATGAGCTGCCGTCAGAGGACGCTCGAGTCTCGTGATTCAACAGGGCCGCTGCCGGTGTCGAGTAACTCTCGTTATGGCTCTCATCGATTCTCTCCCTCGGCAATTCCATGACATGGACCTAACATGGATCGATCATGTACCCTTGGGAGCCTAGGCAGGTACAGACTGCAATTGACTTCCTGTAATGGCCTCCTGTCATGTCATCTTACTTACTGTTACAGCTTACTGTAATTCTTTACTGTACTTGCTTACTGTAATTCCATGACATGGACCTAACATGGATCGATCATGTACCCTTGGGAGCCTAGGCAGGTACAGACTGCAATGGACTCACTGTAATGGCCTCCTGTCATGTAACCTTACTTACGGTTACAGCTTACTGTAAAGAGGCTTACTGATTTACACATGTGTTGCATTGCGACGAATGGACATTCGCTCTTCGCCAAGGTACAACGTATCCTATCTAGCTACTGTGCCGACGACCCCGCTGTAAGACTAGACTATTGTGACCCACGTGACCGTCCCTCCCTTCGCCTGATACACCCCTGCCTGAAGCAGTGAAGGCACTGAGGTGCCCCTCCGACACCTGCCTCCAGCGGCTACTCCGAAGCAGGGAGACTCCGGGCTTGGGGATGTCGTACCCGGTAGTTTCCGACCCTGAGTTGGCAGGGTAATTTCGCCACCCTGACCGCTATGGAAGGACCGACTGACTTTATAGGGAAATATGTCTTTAACACCCCAAGAATAAAATGATGACTTCCTCAATCCATTAATGCTGACACGCACTCGCTTCCTGCCGAGCGGCAGTATAGTTCTAACGGTGGGGAGAATGTGGTGAAATTGTACCAAAGTTGAACCCAGGTTTGGTGCTCCCTTAAACCGCTGGGCGGTGTCTATAAGACCTCGGACGTCCGCGACTCGAGGCCACTCCTGCGACATCATTATACAATGCCATGTAGAATTGAATGGTACGTACCCGCCTATATTCTAGGTTTGCTTGCATTGACTGATATATTCAATCTTCTCATATGATGCCTAGATCCTGACATGTATGTTGCTTGATGTACTCTACAGGATGATGTACAGATCTGATTGAGATTAAACCATACATATGGAACACGTTGTAAATCTGGTTGATTTCCATAACAGCCCCCTCAACCTGTTAGATAATGGCCCACTTTCATTTTTAATGGTCTTAATGTGTTCCTTGCCCCCAAAAACCTAGGGATAGACACCAAGATCATCAAATTTGAGTTGATAGTTACATAGTTATGATCATTAAGAGGTTTCGGTGGCCATCTTGGACGCCATCTTGAAAAAAACACTTTTCCGGGGGTCCTCCTTTGGTAAACTTTTAGTATGTTATAAAGTACACTAAACCCTACCAGAATCAGTTGAGAAACCTTTTGTAGCAATTTTTTGGGGGTTGAGGGGGTATTTTCCATATATCGACCTTACTATTGCTCATGTGTGTAAAGTAATCGACACAGACATTCTCAAAAGCAAGATTATGATCAAACTAATGGATCTGTACAAGACATACATCAGTAGCTTACAGCTCACATACTTCCCAAACCCCAACTTCCGGAGTGAGAACCTCAAAATGAAGTTGAGAAACATGAGGAATACTAGAATGGTACTCGGTAGGTTACATACCTCTGCCAGGCTGAACAGTTTCGTTTTGTATCCAACTGACCTAAACCAAAACCGAATCAGCTTGTTTTTGTCGTCTACGAAACTCATCTACCAAGTTTTTTTTCATAATCTGTCCACCACTTTTTCCTATACTTTGAGATAATAGTATTTGGACTTGTCTCTCAATGCTGAAGAATCACTTTAAGAAATTATAGTATCCAGATCCGAATCGACATCAAAATCTCATAAATTTGTCCTTGTCACACACCCAACCTGACCACTAAGATTCGTCCGAATTCATCCAAAACTTTTTGAGATATCCTGCACACAGACAAACAAATAGACAAACAGACAAACAAGGACTAGAACGGCACTTGACAGAGTGCACACCACCAGGCTTCACAATTTACGTTTTGGAGCCCACTGATGGGCCATTTCTGCATCCGTGCCAAAACCAAAATCTAATCATCTTGTTCTTGTCACCGACACCCAACTCATCCAGCGAGTTTTGTCATAACCTTTCCACCACTTTTTGGAAATATCATGCTATATATCTTTTTTGGCCCATCTCAATGATGAAGAATAACTTAATTTTGTTTTTTTTATTCCCATACCCGGATCCAGATCCGTATCTTCACCAATATCTAATGAACTCGTCCTTGTCAGACACTCAACCCGTCCACCAAGGTTTGGCCGAATCAGTTAATAACTTTGTGAGGTATTATGCAATACTGCCAGACCTCCACATTCGCAGTCCCAACATTTGTGGACCCCACGTATTCGCGGTTAACAAAATGCCACATGCTTCTGCATTCACGGCCCTGCGCTTTGCGTATTCGCGTTTATTGTGGTCATAAAAACATATCTTCCACGAGCTGCGAGCATGACCTGCTTATACATTTGTGGCCATGTGCTTCGCGTTTTCACGGTTTTTCATGGGCGCATAACATTTTTTTGTTCCGCCATCTGCACTATATAAAAACCTAGCTGCATGGCAAGTCCCACCATTCGTATTAAAGAGACGCTCCAGCGTATCAAACAGCTGCTGCATAAGACGTCATCCCCCGCGAGTTACACAATCAAAACCCTTCACCACATCTATTACCAGCTGCTGAAGACTGCATCACCTGCCAACATTCCCCACAAACAATGGGCAGAATAATCACCCCTCCTGCAGCGACGCACAATGCCCGCATGACTACTTATGTCCAGCAGGTTCTGGGTCTGAATCGCCCTTCTTGTCCCACTCCCTTGACCTGTGTTTTGCCTCTCGCTCCACTCATTGATAAAACATGATGGATCTGGGCATGAGTGATGCTGTTCTGGGCATGATTGATAAGGATAACTGCAGGTATGAGTGGCCAAAATCCATTCCAAGCAAGCAGGTGATCGTTTGACTGCTACAAGAAGCGGTACGGTCTCCGCAACATCAAACTGTTAAGTGAGCATGAGTCCGCGGACCACGAGGTGGCTGAAACGTTCCCTGCCCAACTCATGTAGCTCATCATTGAGAAGGGGTACCTGCCAGAGCCAGGCAGGCAGCTCTTGATAACGCATTTCCTTCGTCCTGGGCCCTCCACCTCAGGAGCATCTGCACTCTCCCCTGCCTGGCCAGTGGCCATCCTCCTGCATCCCCCTACGTGCACATCTCATCAGCGACCTCACCAGCATTGGCTTCAATGCCCTCATCTACATTCGTTTTGGTGCACAACTCATCAGTGACCTCATCAATGTCGTCTTCAGAGGAGTTCATCGAGTTCACTGGATTTTAATTCTTCATCATCATTTGAAAAGTTCTGGGCTGGACCTGCCTCACACCGAGCTCGGCTTCACACTGTAAAAACCATGGCTTTTAGAATCATTGGTATCTCCCATGATTAAGCTGATTCTGACAACCTTTCACTGTCTCACCATACCGAAAATGCAATTTTATTCTACTCACATTGTTATCAAGTAATCACATTATTGATATTCTTCACATTTAATAATCACATTTTTCATTGATGATCTCTCTGACTCTCTGGAAAATCCTCTGTATGTTTTTGCTGATAACTCCACCCTCTGCCACTCCATATCTCAACCCTCAGATCAGCAGGCAGCAGCCTCTTCACTCTCTGCAGACCTGGATAACATCACAGACTTGTCAAACAAGTGGAACATGTCTTTCAATCCGGACAAATCTCACATTCACTTTGTCTCTCTGAAAAGACCGTCTGGATAACCCTCCCATCTACTTTCTCAACAATCCTCTCAAAGAAGTTCTGTCACTCAAGCTTTTGGGTCTCACTATCTGCCATGATCTTTCTTGGGAAAGCCACATTTCCAAGCTGGCCTCCAAACCCAGTCACCGAATGGGCATCCTCCGTCATGTGAAGTCCTTTCTTGGCACAACAGAGCTGCTCACCACCTACAAAGCTTTCATCCGCAGCTAGATGGAGCACTGCTCTCCCCTCTGGGCCGATGTTCCTGTCTCACACCTAGCTCGGCTTCACGCTGCAGAAACCAAAGCTTTTAGAATCATTGATATCTCCCGCGATGAAGTTGATTCTGACGGCCTTTCACTCTCTCACCGCAAGCAGGTTGGTGAACTTTCTGTCTCTTCTACAGAATCCTCTCTAGCCCAGCTCCCCCTGCTCTGTCTGTGCTCTGTCCCCCAAATATTCCTGCAGGACACACAAGATCTGTCAACAACCCTCTTCTGGTGAAACTGCTAAATTCAAGACTCTCTGCTCACGTTCACTCTTTCATTCCTCTTTTTCCCACCTCTGGAACAAACTTCCACACTCTATTCAATCCCACTCCTCCTTCAAGGTCTTCAAAACAGCTGTTCACCACCATCTCTCATCTTCCCCCATCCAAAACCTTCATCATTTCTACCCTGTTACGTTAATGCACCCAAAATCCACCTTTTTCAAATTCAGTTTTCTTTCCAAAAACTCCTCGTACTGTCCATCTGTTTTATACTGTGTACCCTGCACCAGCACTCTCCCTTCCACAGATCTCCCAATGTCCCTGTTCTTCACAGTTGCTGTGTTCTCCACAGTTGCTTTCCTCTCTCTCTGCCCCTCTTATCTCCCGCTCCCTTTATTCGTTGTTTCATGGGTGTTTCTGTTTGTTTTGATGTGTTTTGTGTGTTCGCTCTTACAAGAGCCTCGACATTATATACAAAAAAGTGTATATTCATACTAGGTAAACAAACAAAAATACACAACATGAAATTGACCTAACTACAGCAATACAGGAGGTGGACAAGGAAGCATCTTACAAATACTTCTCTTTCATCTAATTCTTCCTTTTTTTTTTCTTTTTTTTTCTTTTCCTTTTTTTTTGTATACTGAATCGAGGCTCGTGAAATAGCTAACATTTATTTCACAAACAAATCAACCAGACAAACAAAATATATAAAAAGAGGGAGCGGAAAACAAGATGGGGAGAGAAGGGGAAGCACACAACCACAACATTTAAGAGCAGGGAGAAGTGTGGGAGGGAGAGGGCTTGGGGGCAGGAGGCGTGGGAAGGGGAGGGGGGTGGGGGGAGAGGTATAAAACACAAGGGGACCGAAATTAGCGGGGGTAGAAAAGATCAAGGTTTTGGATGGGGGAGGATAAGAGATGGTGGTGAACAGCTGTTTTAAAGACCTGGAGGGTGGAGTGGGATTGAAGAGAGTGAGGGAGTTTGTTCCAGAGGTGGGAGAAAGGAGGAATGAAGGAGTGAAGGTGAGCAGAGAGTCTTGATTTCCCTCCAGATCTTCAAAACATATTTTCACCACCATTTGATATTCCCACAACCAAAACATGATCTTTTCTACCCCTTTCAAACCGCCCCGTCCTCACTCAAGCCCACCTATTGCCTCACTCTAATCAAGCTTCACTCAAGCCCACCTGTTTCCTCACTCTCACCTCTACTACTCCTCATCCTTCCTCTATTTTGTCACTCAATCCTGCTGTTGGTGTGTTTACCTCTTCTCCATTTTCCTCTTTCTACTATTTTTGTTTTCTGCTTCCTGGTTCGTTTTATGTTCCAGCTCTTTCAGGAACCTTGACTTTGTCTACAAAAACCACATGCATACCACATAAGGAAGGCAGATGACAATCCTGAGGCCATTAATGAACCTGATAATGTTTTACCAACAAATCAATAGCAACATGCTAATTCTCCTGAGACGATCTCACTTTGCAGAATCTTCAATTCCAAACCCATAACACCAGCTCTTGCAATGAAAATTGAACCCTTAATCACTCTGTGATAGGTATAATCACTATATATATATATGTATATAATCACTCTCTGATAGGTATAATCACTATATATATATATGTATATAATCACTCTCTGATAGGTATAATCACTATATATATATATGTATATAATCACTCTCTGATAGGTATAATCACTATATATATATATGTATATAATCACTCTCTGATAGGTATAATCACTATATATATATATGTATATAATCACTCTCTGATAGGTATAATCACTATATATATATATATATATATATGTATATAATCACTCTCTGATAGGTATAATCACTATATATATATATGTATATAATCACTCTGTGATAGGTATAATCACTATATATATATATATATATATATATATATATATATATGTATATAATCACTCTCTGATAGGTATAATCACTATATATATTGTTACAGACGTGGCTTGGATGTTATTTACCGAGCGGTTTTATGGTATGACCACGTCTGCACAAGTTACCCCGATTGCACCCGGGGTTGACTAATCGCGCTATGCTAGACCAATGAAGGAAAAAGAAGACACACGGCTGGAATTAATACGACACGACACCAGGGATACGGTTCTCAAAGGTTGTTATTACAATAATGCGGAAGGTTTAGATTACAGGGACAAGAGGGAAACATAGGAAGGTGGGCACTTAAACACGCTTATATTAACCCCAACAGACGACAAATAAACGGGACAAGGCTCACTCACACGGGGGTTTGATTGCAACGAAAGCGGGTAGCGATCGCTCCAGGTGCACCTGGGCTCAGGGCAGGATCACGTACGGTCCAGTTCGGTCCAAAGATGCGGGGAGGTATCGTCGCGCTGGGGGTGGCGGTGGCTTCTCTCTCCAAGCTGAGGCGCATCTCACGTCACGTCCGGCAAGCGGCTGCGTATATCCGGCGGGGAGTGACACGCCCTCGGCTCGTTAGCTCCGCCTCGTGGAATCGGCACGTTGCTTCTCATTGGGTGCTTGCGGGGGGGGTTACTGGCTCCGCCCCTGACGAGGAGCTGACAGCCAGCCCCTTCGGGGTGACCCCGTGGAGCGCATGGTCTGGAGCTAATCGAGCCGGTGTGAGGACGCCTCCTCCCCCGCTCCGCCGCCATCTCCTCTGTTGTTGTTGTAATTGTTGTTGTAGTTGTTGTTATTGTTGTTGTTTGGGGAAGAAGATGGGAGGAGGTATGGGAAAGGTCCTAAACTCACTACTGATGCCATATAATCACATTCTGGTGCAACGAAGAGTCATAATTAATGGAGACGAGGCCTTAACTGACATAGAATAAGAATAACTAGGAAGATGTCCGAAAGTTGTCTACCTGTGGTGCGGTGGACCTGGGCACGACATTTAATGGGGGAATAAGGGGAAGGTCGGCTCTACTGATTGTTATTTACATGCAATGGGACTAGGGAATGGGGGATCGGGGAAAGTTGGGGAGTATTGGAGAAAATAGGGGAATATTTACAAGCGGATATGGAGGCCAAATTCCATATTCGCAACATTGCACCCTTCTCTACCCTCGGGGCGTCCCGACCCGATAAATTTTTACCTACTTTAGTGTGGCACGCAATGTAGTTCCCTCTACTATTAACTCTACCCTGAGTGCGACAGTTTTACAGATATTCACAAATGAGTAAATATGTCCCCCTGCGACGTTGCACCCTTCTCCTCACAGAAACACACCCACAGGATAACCGAATCCGGAAAGAATTCGCAAACTAAACATACAGCCGGTAGGGAGCATTATTTACAAGACTATGCTGCTATTTACACTACGATCCAGGACCTGTTTTTGGAGGAACACATGCAGATGTTATGCATAGAGAGAGCGCGCTTGCCAGCATCGATACACCAACCCACGAGTGCTCTGTGGCCGACGGCCTTTAATAACGTGCAGAGCACCCTTCCCGAGCATCAAAAGCACCACCCCACCACCAATCGGTGCAGTCACCATTGTTCATTGGAATAAAAATAAATTCGACAACCCCTAACCCTGCAGGTGTCTCTTGCTCTTCTTGTGGTGCACTTGGTGTTAATTAACAGTGGTTCACCTTTATGGCATAGGTGCCACGTTGACCCATAGGTCCTTCCACGGGTGGTGCTTGGCCGCAAAAGAGCTGCGGTCCATTGTGGGTGGCCACAAACATTGCGGTCCATATGGTGTATCGATCCAGGCAGCCAACAGCGAAAGTGCAGGCCCACAACTGCGTAGCCAGCACCTCTCTCTCCTCTCTCTCTACCCCAAAGCCAGATCCTCGGAGGTGGGAGACAAAAGAAGAAACAAGTGAGTAAGGTGGTAAGGGCGCAAAAGTGCACGCAATATAAGGTAATGCACACTGGGGGCACATGGGAACCAGGTGAGACAGGTACGTTCCTATCGTACGCCCCCCCCCCACCAGGTAACCTACATGGCCCCTCCCTTACCCCTTACTGTATCCACAAAACACAACACTACCCATAAACATCTACTTTACAAATCAACAAACATCCCTACTGTCTTCCCCGTTCCTCCCATAAACCAAATTCGTCTTCTCTCCCTCCTAACCAATCAAATTTGCCATTTTCAACTCTCATCAAAATTTGCCATCTCCAACTCAACATCATAATTTGCCATTACCAATTCATCATCAGTCCCTCCTAGGGAGGGAGAGATGGAATCACCCCAATGTCTCATCCACGTCGTGATGCGTCTCACAAATCCACACAGCGATTCATCTCCTGCAACAAAACAAAGAAAACACAGGTGTGGAGTCATCATCATCACCACAGGTAAGTGGCTGCGTATGGTGCGACAGGTTCTTCAATCCTAACTATTTCCTAAATGACTTTAACAACTTTACACTACCCGGGGTCTTTCTCCGGCCAAACCATTGGCCCTCTTACTCTATGGGTTCTAAAAACCAATTCCCATTGGCCAAACTGTGGTGCTCTTCAATTTGGGGTCTCACTCCCCCGATTCATCTCCCGGTGCCCTCGTACAATTTCTGGGCTGTGGCGTGTACCTCTCCCAGTGGGTCTACCCACCTGCACACCTCCACCACTGTAGTTGCCTCCGAGCTTACCTGCTCCTTACCCTAACCTATCTACCTGGGGAAGGCCCTCTGGCGCTCTCCCCACTCCGTGCCCTCTCTGGCACTGGGCTACCCGGGTCCATCCTCCGGATCCTCGGGCCCCATCCACAACTCTACCGGCTCCCAGAGCCCACCTGCGGCCTCACCTGGCCGACATCCTCACAGTGGTGGAGTGCCCAACCAACTACACACACTAACAGGCTACACGCCCCGCCATTTCCACAACACTAATGCACCCATTCACAACACCATTCTGCAACCGCACCACAGATGCCAATATCCAACCACAATTTACCTGTACCCTCTACCTAACACTTACACTACCCGCCCCGGGTATCCGTGATGGGGGTCCACTCTTCCCCCATTCACACCTTCGCACCATGCACACCACTCCGTACCACTTACTCCAACTCTCTCCACACACCTGTACTTGCACACCTGTGCTCTCACACCTGGTGCCACCTGCACCCTTCTCTCCCCAAGCGCATTCGCGCTGATCCACACACTCACTACTCACACACTGCTCCACACACCTGTCCAGTTGCACACCTGTGCAATCACACCTGTTCAATTCTCACACACACAGCATCATCTCAGCTAACTACTCCCTTCTGAAACTTGCGCTTCCCAGTCGTCCCTTTAAACTATTGCGCTCCCTCGTCATTATCAACCACACTAAACTACCTGCGTCCCCACTACAGGTATCAGTCACTAACTAAACTTAACGTTACCTACTGTCATCTTCGCTAGATCCCTATCAATATAACCTCAATATAACCTAACCCACCCGGGCTAGTTTTCACTGCCATACACCCCATAATCTAGTGCGCATTTGCCCCCACTTGGGCAGGGTGGCAGGGATGCCATCCCACCCCATCGGGGGTCTCTCACTACCAATTTTGCACATCAAATTTCAACAAATCAAAAATTTGCCAATCACTGCCCATCATCTGCCAATCACCACTGCCAATCACTGTACCATTACCAATCATCACTCTGCCAATCCTTTGCCAATCATCAAATTTCGCCTTTTTCTAATTTCGGGGCCAAAACACTAACCTCATCACCCAGTCTACTCACTACTGCCTCTCGGTGCGCCAATTCCTGTCCAAAGCCCGGCTTCGTAAAGCCAAGCAATGGATGCTGGTTGTTTTGTGCCTGCGGCTGGATGCGTCCGGCACTCGGTGCAGGGACGGGGGCTTACCCGTGCCGAGATCCCACACACCACCTCGGCGTGGAGCCATCCAATGCCCCGATCTAGACCTGCCGGCACGTCTCACCAAAAAGTGGTCGCCATGACGACCCTTCCTATCCAGCTGCCCGCTCCACCTAGTGGAGCCTGGACGCGGCCGTTCAAAGCGAGGCCCGGCACGCACCGAGGGCCCGCTTCGGCTAAAAGTCGCTCTAACCTCTAACCCGTGTAACGTCGATGCTTCACCTGGACGCTTACACCCCGCAGCCCGTTCCTTGCTCACACATCCAGCTGTGCCCATGCTCCTCGTACCCTTCCTTACACACCCAGGTACACCCATTCCACTCACAGCCTTGGTCACACACCTGACCACCGAACACTTTGGCACACATTCGTTGCTCGCACACCTCACCAATACACCGCTTCGCACCCCCTCCTCGGTCACCTGCTCTGTGACAATCACAGGTGTGCTCTCATTCGCACACCCAACCACGTGCCTCACCACCAACTCCAGCGTGCATTCCCACTCACGCTCTACCATTCCAGGTGTGCATCCTTCCATCCCAGGTGTACATCCTCGCTCACCTGTCACAACTAACTCACGCTCCATGTCACTCCCACTACTTTCACCTCCATTCCTGACAGCGCACTCACCCTTACTCTTGACAGCGCACTCTTTCCTCATGCACCTGTCCGTCACACACCTTTCTCGCGCACACTCTCCCGTTACACCCTCTGTAACACTCACCACAGGTGGACACTCTTCCTTACTTCTGACAGCGCACTCTTTCCTCATGCACCTGGCCGTCACACACCTTTCTCGCGCACACTCTTGCGCACACTCTCCGGTCACACCCTCTGTAACACTCACCACACCACGCTTCCATGTGCTCCCTCGCACACGCGCTACGACCGACTCACTCCCGCCAGCACACTCACTCCTTGGCACGCACTTTTTCCTCACACACCCCAGAGTCGGACTTTCTCGCACACCTCCTCTTTCGCACACCAGACCTGTCGCACACTTCACCAACGGCCTCTCACGAACACCCGGGTCTATCTCGACCCCCAAGCTTCTTAAATCCCCTGGCGCATCATACGCACGACCATATTGGTCACCACTTACACCGGGTCCTCTTCCTCTTCGCTTCTCCTCCATCACCTGCGAATCCCTCATCCGGTTAATGAGCACATCACGATCCAAACACAGACTTTGGACCAATTCTTTTATCTCCTCTTTTATCTCCTTGTTATCTCCTCTCCGTCGCTTCTTAATTTCGCTCACCCCTTCTTCCACTTCTTCTAATTTGTGCCTCACCTCTTTTATTCCCCGGTACGTCTCCTCAAGCTCGTCCTCCAAGGCTACCTTGACCGTTTCCATGTGCGTCCTCACCTGCCGGTCCTTCGTCTCCATTACCTCTATCACCTCGTCCAACCTCGTTGTCAGTCCCTCACGTACCATCTGACATTCCCTCTTTGTCGCTATCAAGTCGTTTTTTATGTCGTTTTGTGTCGCTTTCAACCCTCCTAATACCGCAGTGTTCCTTTGAACCTGCTCCACTAACTCCGTCTGTCCCACCGTCAGCTGCTCCACCTCCTGCGTCAGGTCCTCTATGCCCCCTTGTAACTTTACAGTCCCCTTTCTCACCTCTTTCTCCATGCGCTCCTTACAGTGCCTCACCTCCTCGCGCACTCCTCCGACCTCCTCACTCACTCCTCTTCTGATCTCCTCTCCCATCACTTGCATCTCCTGCCCAGATGCCACCCTCATCTGCTCCATTTCCTCCCTGTGAGCATCCAGTTTGGTTTCTACCCCCATTCTGACCCCCTCTATCTGCTGCCCCATTTGGTTAACTTCCCTTTCCGCTTGGTCCCTCATGTCCCTCAATTTGCCTTCCATACTGTTTTCTAACCCCTCTAACCCTTTTTGCATCCCTTCCATTTGATTCTCTTGAGCGGCCATTCTGTTTTCTACCCCCGTTAACCCATGTTTCACTCCCTCTATCTGATTCTCTTGAGCGGCCATTCTGTTTTCTACCCCCGTTAACCCATTCTTTACTTCTTTTATCCCGTTGTCTAACTCCTCAAAATTATTGTCTAACTTCCCAATTTTCTTGTCTAACTCCTCAAAATTATTGTCTAACTTCTCACTGGTACCCCTCGCTTCGTCCCTCATTACCCCCATTTGGTTTCCCATTACCCCCATTTGGTTTTCCAATCGCTCACTATTCTTTTCCATAAGGGCCGTCATTTGTATAAAAAAAAGTTCCAATCTTCCCAGCGGCGCTACTTCGGTCGCGGGCACGGTGACCAGCGAGGCGCCATTTTGCGCGCCCGCTTCTTCGTGCGTGACGGCGCTATTTTGCGAACCTGCCGCCCTCACTGCTTCGCTCTCCTCCTGTCCCTCATTTTGGTCCTGGATCGACCCTACCTCACTCTCCTTTACCGGACCCCAGCTGTCTTGATCCGCCATAGCGCGACTTTCAAAATTCGGTTTTTATTTTTTATTTTCGTAAAACAAATTGAAATTTCGCCGTTATAATTTCGCGCGGGAAACGCGCTCCGAATCGATTTTCCCTCCCAAAATTTGGGCCTAACTAATTTAGTCCCGGGTTCGAATTCCACTCCTCGACACCAATTGTTACAGACGTGGCTTGGATGTTATTTACCGAGCGGTTTTATGGTATGACCACGTCTGCACAAGTTACCCCGATTGCACCCGGGGTTGACTAATCGCGCTATGCTAGACCAATGAAGGAAAAAGAAGACACACGGCTGGAATTAATACGACACGACACCAGGGATACGGTTCTCAAAGGTTGTTATTACAATAATGCGGAAGGTTTAGATTACAGGGACAAGAGGGAAACATAGGAAGGTGGGCACTTAAACACGCTTATATTAACCCCAACAGACGACAAATAAACGGGACAAGGCTCACTCACACGGGGGTTTGATTGCAACGAAAGCGGGTAGCGATCGCTCCAGGTGCACCTGGGCTCAGGGCAGGATCACGTACGGTCCAGTTCGGTCCAAAGATGCGGGGAGGTATCGTCGCGCTGGGGGTGGCGGTGGCTTCTCTCTCCAAGCTGAGGCGCATCTCACGTCACGTCCGGCAAGCGGCTGCGTATATCCGGCGGGGAGTGACACGCCCTCGGCTCGTTAGCTCCGCCTCGTGGAATCGGCACGTTGCTTCTCATTGGGTGCTTGCGGGGGGGGTTACTGGCTCCGCCCCTGACGAGGAGCTGACAGCCAGCCCCTTCGGGGTGACCCCGTGGAGCGCATGGTCTGGAGCTAATCGAGCCGGTGTGAGGACGCCTCCTCCCCCGCTCCGCCGCCATCTCCTCTGTTGTTGTTGTAATTGTTGTTGTAGTTGTTGTTATTGTTGTTGTTTGGGGAAGAAGATGGGAGGAGGTATGGGAAAGGTCCTAAACTCACTACTGATGCCATATAATCACATTCTGGTGCAACGAAGAGTCATAATTAATGGAGACGAGGCCTTAACTGACATAGAATAAGAATAACTAGGAAGATGTCCGAAAGTTGTCTACCTGTGGTGCGGTGGACCTGGGCACGACATTTAATGGGGGAATAAGGGGAAGGTCGGCTCTACTGATTGTTATTTACATGCAATGGGACTAGGGAATGGGGGATCGGGGAAAGTTGGGGAGTATTGGAGAAAATAGGGGAATATTTACAAGCGGATATGGAGGCCAAATTCCATATTCGCAACAATATATATGTATATAATCACTCTCTGATAGGTATAATCACTATATATATATATATATATATATGTATATAATCACTCTCTGATAGGTATAATCACTATATATATATATGTATATAATCACTCTGTGATAGGTATAATCACTATATATATATATATATATATATATATATATATATATATATATATGTATATAATCACTCTCTGATAGGTATAATCACTATATATATATATGTATATAATCACTCTCTGATAGGTATAATCACTATATATATATATGTATATAATCACTCTCTGATAGGTATAATCACTATATATATATATATATATATATGTATATAATCACTCTCTGATAGGTATAATCACTATATATATATATGTATATAATCACTCTCTGATAGGTATAATCACTATATATATATATGTATATAATCACTCTGTGATAGGTATAATCACTATATATATATATGTATATAATCACTCTCTGATAGGTATAATCACTATATATATATATATGTATATAATCACTCTCTGATAGGTATAATCACTATATATATATATGTATATAATCACTCTCTGATAGGTATAATCACTATATATATATATGTATATAATCACTCTCTGATAGGTATAATCACTATATATATATATGTATATAATCACTCTGTGATAGGTATTCAATATCTTCACCACATGGCAATTACGAATCGAAAAATACCTTTAAGATATTTTCTTTTCTGTATTTTACACGAGTGTATTCATTTGAAAAAAAAAATTCTTACCTTCATTGCTGATGTGTTGACGAACGTTTTTGTATTTCGCTAAAACGCGTGCTCCCAAAACAGCGATGTGACGACAGTTGATCACATAAACAACACAATGCACTCGATCTCCCAACGTTGTCTCACTTCTGTATTTTGGATCACTCTTCGAAATCGCACAATCTGGTTTGTACTGCAAAGGAAAAGTAAAAAAGAAGGAATATAATTAAGTTATGTGTGGGTCGAATACGTCATGTCAAAGCAGTTTAAATGCCAAAACATATGAGACATGGAAATGCAACTTCAATGTCGACCATAAATCATCAATTGATATGCAATAAAGATAAAAGCAAGTCACCTGCCAAAACAACACGAAAACATTTATTGAGCCTGAATGATGACGCAATGCCATGAAATGTCATATTTCTCAAAGAAAATAACGTTTCGAAGTACATTCACAAATGAAATGCTAAACGGAGTCTTTCTTTTCCACCCTCTCTCTTCCCACCCCTTCCATTCACAGATACTATGAGAATGAAAAATATCATATGTTAAAAGAGAAACTATCATGGACCATTAATTTCCATTTGGAGAGGATTTCATAAACAGAATGGTGAACAACAATAGGATAACATCAAATAAGTCTAAACAAGCTTTATATGGCCACCAAGCTTCCTTCTTCGAAAGCATATTACAACGGAAAACGATCCTGGATCCCACCCAGTCCTGACACCAAATATATCGCAGGACAGAGAACCTGGGTCCTATCCAGTTTGATGGAGTCGGATCTTGCAAGCTTAATCGAGCAGTTTGAGATCGGCTTGTACAACCACAAAAATAATAGCTCCGATCAGCAGGCGACATGATGCTTTTTTTTTTTTTAACATAGGGGCAATACCCCTGGCGCTCATCTGGTAGAATAAACAGTATACTGCACTGACTAAAGGTATTTTAAACTACTCTCAATGCTTGCGACAAGACAAGGCAGCATGTAAAATCATACTAACATAATCACAAGACATTAAACAAACAAACAAAAAAATACCTATTTCGGGGGGTAACCCCCCCCCCCCCCCTCCCACCCCGCGTGTACCTCCTCAGACCCGAATTTTTCCATTGCCTTGAACGAGCATTGGTACATGACGGATGTTGAAAGATATGGTGAATTTTCATTACAATTGTGTGTGTCGATTCTGAGAAAAAAACAAATACCTATTTGGGGGGCAAGCCCCCCCATGAACCACCTTGCACCCCGATTTTATTTTAATGCCTTGAACTAACTTTGGTACATCAAGGGTGGTGAAGGTTGTGGTAAAGTTTCATCGAAATAGTTTGTGTAGTTTTAGAGGAAAAAGCAAATTCCTCTTTTAGGGGGTCAAACCTGGATCTACTTTGACCCCCGGTAGACCCCCTTAGACCCCGCCTTTTTAAATGCCGTGAACAAACTTTAGTCAGAACATAACCAATATCATTTGTGCCAAATTTGGTCGCAATCCCATCAGCGGTTTCAGAGAAGAATTTTCAAGTGTTTACGGACGCAAGGAGTGACTGACGACGCGCCATCGCATAAGCTCCCCTGAACTTCGTTCCATGTGAGCTAACTAGATGGTATTTATTCATAGAATACTTACCCCGCACAGTCTACTTCGAGCGAGCCAACTCTCTACACTCCAACTCACACTCTCTCTACTAATTTCTACAGGAGTAGGCATGGTGAAAATTTTGAAATCTCCATGGTGAAAATTTTGAAATCTCCATGGTGAACATTTTGTGTCCTTCGGACTAACAGTTGAGATTTTTTTTTCATTCTGATCGGATCAAGCGTTGTACTTATCGAATTATTACGTCATAATGAAGGCACAGATGACATCAACATTAATATATTTTATTCCCCATTGGGAGTACCTGACAATGAGCCATGGATATTTTTTTTCAAATGAGCGATTTCGGAGATATAGAGGTGCAACGTTTTTCTAAGATGACATCCGTACCACGTGACCTATGGCGTCGTAATTACACGAAAAAAATCTACAGGCGGAGCTGCTCCAATGGTGAAAAGTTTGTGTCAATCGGACCAGCGGTTGCCGAGAAAATGAAAAAATGCAGACACACACGTACAGTACTTATGGAAAGTCGACACCTACTTTCAAAATTTTCACCTTTTGTTGGCTTATAGACTGGAATTAAAATGCATTAAATTAGACTTTTTTTTCCACCTTCATTTACACATCATAAACCATAACTTCCAAGTGAAAAACAAATGCTACAAATTTTAGAAAATTAATTTAAAATACGAAACTCAAATATCTTTAATATATTAAGTATTAAGTACAGATTTGTAGGCCTAAATTTACTTGGCGAAAGAAGTTTCTAAAAATCACCCCCAAATCGTGAATCACTGATCTACCTATTAAATAGGACCCTAAGCTCAGCCTAAGTCCTCTGATGCAACTTATGCAACCTAATCCTATCAAAATTTTATGAAACACCTAACAGTATTTTTTGCTTGTTTGTTTGCTTTTTCTTGTTTTTTTCAAGTTTTGTGACCCTCAAAATATGGGTTTATGGGCTTTATTTGTGCGTTATGTGGAATATTGGCCAAGATATGCCAAAAAATTGATTTTTCGCTAATGGTGGCTCTAATTTGCATATTATGACGTCATGGAGATATCTGGTCGCTTCAAGAATTGTTTAGTCATGATATTTGACCCTCAAAATGGGTCTAGATATTCTATTTGTGCAGTTATCTACAGTATTGGTTGAGATATAGTGAAAATTGTATTTTTCTGTAATGGCGACACTAATTTGCATAAATTTGCATTAAAATGATACGTGGGATACTTTTTGAATTTTTTAACATAGCTAATCGTTTTCTATGCATTTTTTCTGATATAGAGACTTTCATTAGAAGTTGATTCCAGGGGGGTGCACAGACCCCCCTTCTACCCACTAGACTAGTAGGGATGGTGTTCTTTGGATGATGTGCTATGTTGGGTTTTGCCAAATGTAACGTTTTGCATTTAGGCCAAAAAGTTTTGTCAGACCACAAAACTTTTTGCCACACAGCTTCAGAATCTTTGGAGTGGTTTTTTTGCATACCTCAAACAGGACTCAAGGTGTGGTTTTTTGAGTAATGGCTTCCTTCTTGCCACCCTACCGTACAGGCCAGACCTGTTGAGTGCTAAGGATATTGTGACATGCACACAGTGATCAGTCACTGAATGGCGAATGCAACTATTTTTGAGGTCAAAAGGTCAAAGGTCAACTCAAGGTCAAACTTCTAAAATCATCAATTTTCATCCGGTGAATTGAGCTTTGATTAAGATCGTAAATAATATGACCTTACTGCAAAGCCGCAATGAGCCGGCGAAGCCAAAGCCAAAGCCTCCTAGTTTACAACAAACAAACAAAATAACAAAACAAAATACAAAACAAAACAAAACATACAAAACATAACAAAACATACAAACAAAACAAAATACAAAACACAAAAATACAAAACCTGACAAAAAATATTTGACGCCGTTTTCAGCCTCCGAAACGCGGTAATAAGGTTTTTTTCAAATATTTTTTCAAATGCTCGAATCTCATTGGTTCTGGTGTTTCGTGAACATCTTCGTTGAAGATAACCAGGGCCCGTGCAGGCCTGGGGAACGAGGTTGGTCTTAAAGTATTTAATTACAAATTAGAGGTGCATAAGATTGTGAAACAAACTCCTATTGAACCTTTTCGCAATTTTTTATGCATACTTCCGCATCCGCAAGATGGCGGCCTCCATGGAGCGATTTGGTGCATCAAAGCTTCGAAATTCTAAAAAGGATCCAGCAAAATCTGGCTTTTCAACATAATACGTACGCGTTCATTCACAACACCGGCTTCGCCGGCTACTAGTACCTGACTGCAAAGCCGCAATGAGCCGGCGAAGCCAAAGCCTCTTGCCACTATTTTACCCATCACTCTGGCATCAGTAGGTTAGGTAGTTGGTAGTAGGTAGGTGTAGTAGGTACCGTACCTAGTTCAAAATGACACCATTTGCATTCTGGATGAGATTAAAATTTATATAATTTACTTCTTGTTTAATTCGGTGAATTCCGTCTCAACTTCGGATATTTCCGGCCGTGAAAAACTATCCCCTACGGCCGCGAGATTTCTAAAAAAAATAATTCTTCGTCAATTTTAGAATATTTGACGCCGTTTTCAGCCTCCGAAACGCGGTAATAAACTTTTTTGAAATATTTTTTCAAATGCTCGAATCTCATTGGTTCCGGTGTTTGGTGACGATTTTCATTGAAGATAACCAGGCCCGTGTGGGCCCGGTGAACGGGGTTGGTCTTAAAGTATTTTAATTACAAATTAGAGGTGCATAAGATTGAATCAAAAAAAAGACGGGTGAAACAAACTCCTATTGAACTTTTTCTCAAATTTGTATGCATACTTCCGCATCCGGAAGATGGCGGCCTCCATTGAGTGATTTTGTGCGTCAATGCTTGGAAATCTCAAAGGATCCAGCATAATCTGCTTTTTCAACATAAACTCGTAAGTTGGTGCACTCTCGTCAGAAAGAAAAATACGTACGCGTTCATTCACAACACCGGTTTCGCCCGCTATAAATCTTAATGAAATGGACAATTTGATGTATCCATGGCAACTCTTTTTTGGAGGGGAGTGAGATAAAGGTGGATTTTTGTAACTATCGTGCTCTGCATGATATCTTTATTGTTTTCTTGTTTGCTTGTTTTTCAGGGCAATATTTCCGCCATCCTTTTTGCTAGGAAGCTGAAATTTGGGCTCAATAATGAGCAAGCGCTTTTGCAAAAACATCGTTTAATTTTTCGATTAATCAATTAATGATTTCCATAATTATTATCGAATCGTTAAGTACTTATTTATTTTCTCTCATCTGGGCAATACCTCAGGCACCATTTAAGCTTGAAAGCTGATATTTGGACACGACAGTGACCAAGTGATTTGGATGTAAAGGGAATTTTTGATTTATTGATTAATCAATGTAACGATTATTTAAGTTTTCGAATAATTAACCGCTTAATCAATTTTCAAAAAGTTACAGACTCAGCTGAAACGGTGGTGGTTTAGGTATGCGATTAGCCAATTAATTAAGAAACTAATAATTTTACGATTACTATTTATTTTAATTGTGCAATTAATCATTCAATAACTTATTTTCTTTCTTGTCTGGCAATATTTCAGGCACATTTTGAGCTGGGAAGCTGATATTTGGGCATGACAGTGACCAAGTGATTTGTCTATAAACGATATTTTTACCCTGTGCTCGTGAAGCGAAAAGCATGGTTTATTTTATGGGTTTTTTTTGTATGCAAGATCAAGGCTCGTGTAAGAGCTAACATTAATCCTTTGTGTCTTTGGGGTGTTTTTGGGTCTTCGGGGTCTTTGGGGTCTTCAGTGTTTTCAGGGGCTTTTGGGTCTTAAGGGACTTTTGGGTCCTCTGGGTCTTTAAGGGTCTTTCGGGTATTTAGGTTATTCGGGGTATTTAAGGGTGTTTTGGGTCCAAAGGGTCTTTAAGGGTCTTTGGGGTCTTCAGGCTGTTTTGTGTCTTCGGGGTGTTTTTGGTCTTCTGGGTCTTTTGGGTCTTCAGTGTCTTAAAGGGTATTTTGTGTCTTTGGGATCTTTGGGTTCTGCAGGGTCTTTTGGGTCTTCAGGGACTTTGTGGTCTTAAGGGTGTTTTGGGTCTAAAGGGTATTTAAGGGTCTTTGGGGTATTCAGGGTGTTTTGGGTCTTTGGGGTGTTTTGGGTCAAAAGGGTCTTTAAGGGTCTTTGTGGTCTTCAGGGTGTTTTGGGTGTTTGGGGTGTGTTGAGTCTTCACGGTGTTTTGGGTCTTCGGTGTGTTTTGGGTCTTCACAGTGTTTTGGGTCTTCGGGGTGTTTTGGGTCTTCAGTGGCTTTTGGGTGTTAAGGGTCATTTGGTTCCTCTGAGTCTTTAAGAATCTTTTGGGTCTTCAGGGTGTTTTGGTTCTTCGGGGTATTTTGGGTCTTTGGGGCCATTTGGATCCTCAGGGCCTTTAAGTGTATTTTGGGTGTTTGCTGTCTTCAGGGGCTTTTGGGTTTTCTGGGTGTTTTTGGTCTTCAGGATATTTTGGGTCTTCAGGGGTCTTCGTGGTCTTAAGGGTATTGGGGGATTTTAAAGGGTCGTCAAAGGTCTGAGTGGTCTCAGCAGTCTAAACATAATTATAAGAATTCACGGACTGTTTTCGGTGTTGGGCTAGCGGCTAGGGTGCCGGCTTAGGATCCAAGGATCCTGGGTTCGAATCCCGGTCGATTGCTGAATTAACGCCAGGGGGGTTGACTCAGCCTGTCATCCTTCCGAGGTCGGCTAATTGAGTACCAGTTCACTGGTAAATCCCTGTTTGTCGTTAAAGGCGGCAAAAAGGGTTGGCGTCAGGAAGGGCATCCGGCCGTAAAACATTGCTTCAAAAAGGGGACCGAAAAACAACAACAACCACGGTTCCCGAAAAAGGCCAACCCCCGCTTTGCGGGGAAAAATGGCCTCTAAAGGTGGTTATTTTTACGGACTGTTTTCGGTGTTAATTTCATTTGAAGAAGAAGAAGAAGAAGATGCAGAAGAAGAAGACGTTTTGGTCGCATATAAACAAACAAACAAACAAACAAACAAAGAAGACAACGTCATGTAGAGCACGACACTTGCAAAATACACCCCTCCCCCCAAAGGTTGCCATTAATCCAGCAAATTGTCCATTTCATCAAGATTAAAATTGACAATCTCGATCAAAGCTCGGGTCAATAGGATTAAAAGTGACGATTTTTCAGATGAAAATTGATGATTTTAGAAGTTTGACCTTGAGTTGATCTTTGAACTTTTGACCTTAAAATAGTTGATTTCCCAATTCAGTGAGGGACTATGCAAATGCTGTTACATTTTCAAGTCAATCGGATGAAAATTGATGGTTTTTCAGATGAAAATTGATGATTTTGGAAGTTTGACCTTGAGTTGACCTTTGACCTTTTCACCTCAAAAATAGTTGGTTTCCCAATTTAGTCATTCGATATACAAATTGTGTTCAATTTTCAAGTCAATCAAATTAAAAATGGCGATTTTGGAAATTTTACCTCCAGATGACCTTTGACCTCAAAATCAATAGACTTCTCAATTTGTGACGACCTCTGCAACTTGGTGAAGTTTCATGACGATTGACGGACTCCAACATTAGGTCATCCGGTACACAGGAAGTCTGTCTATTTTTCTGGGTCCCTCGGGACAACCAACAACAACAACTAACAACAACAATGTAGTTGCTTCTTAATTGCAGGCACTTAAAACATACATTACATCTATCCCCTCAATAAGGAAAAGTGCAGTGACCAAGTTATTGTTACACGAGCAAATAGTGGGGATGCAAACCAATGCAGTAAGAAAAGTAAAAGCAGAGACCGCTTGCAAAGTCCAA
This sequence comes from Myxine glutinosa, assembly GCF_964187855.1. NCBI lineage: Eukaryota > Metazoa > Chordata > Myxini > Myxiniformes > Myxinidae > Myxine > Myxine glutinosa. Next base: position 34,231,789 of record NC_136261.1, read on the forward strand.
CTTAGTCCAAAACCAAAAACAACAGATCAAACACGTAAATAAATGCACATTACATTGCAACAAATCAAATCCAACTCAGTATTAGAAAAAAACATCGAATATTGGTACGGACAGGCTCGAGTCGGGAAAATGGCCTTAAAATGCCTGTTGTTGTGTTGTTGTATTGGTACGGACAATATTTACAGTTCACTACAAGTTGAGTCTGTCTGGTTGACGACTGATACCACCACTTCGTGTACGAGTTACACAAGGAGTAACTGACCGAGCTGCAGACACTGGCTGGGTGACTGTTCTGCCAGGCTCATCCAGATCTACAGAAGGTGCAGTATCACAAGCTGGAGGCTAAAAGTCTGACAAACAGCTTCAGCCATCATGGACCTCACAGGTAGCGTTATCAGTATCAACGAAAGACCGATCAAGGGTAGCACCCTCAATGGCTACGCTGGTGCTCTTACGTAAATGTCGACGGTTACGGGACCAAACAATGTACGAACGTGCCTCTGAATGCTGCTTTACAATTACACCTGGTATCCACCGTTTGGAACCTGTAGAAGGCTCCTCTGACATCTGACAGTTATAGTGTGCACCTTGGAAGTTTATCGGTGTTTTAATCGTCTGTTTGCCGCGTCGCGAGCAAGACCTTTGCCGCGTCGCGAGTGATTTGAAATCGAAGTTAAGTAATTGTTCCCATTTGTATTTTCGTTATAACTGTATTTATTTTATGGTGTGTGTACGTATATTGTGTCCCGAGGAAGATTTTCGGTGCAAATCTTTCATACCTGTATTGAAAATCGTGTTAATTTGTGTCGTGTCTTGAGGCCTTGTACAGTGTACAATAGGGTGGTCCTCAAATGTAAACATTAACTTTTCTAAAGTGCTTTTCCATTTTTTAAATTACACCTCCAGAGAGAACAAATTGGGTAAAATTCCATTTCATTTTGAAAACTTTTACCACTGTCACATGGCCCCTGATAATCTGCTAATCAGCACTATACAGAAATTATTTCGGTTTGTTTCAGTTATGATGGCGAGTGCAAGTACTTCAAGAAGAGCAACCAGAAAAAAGAACCATGTGTGGCTGATAGGCTGCCATATTGAAAAACTACCAGAAACTCGGCTCCCATCTTGGCAAGATTCTGCAGCGATACTTTAAGCTACATCATGCTGAGAAATTGGACATAAGCAGTGCCGCAACAACTGTTGTTCGTGAGACATTATGCATCTGGGAGAAAGCACGGATCCCCACTGCTGATGAGCTGAATATCATTGCAAAACTAGAGAGAAAAGTAGAACAATACAGATCCATCCTGAAAGGAAAGAGCCGGCGATCTGTCCCTCAGATAAAGAAAGAAGAGCCGTTTCAAACCGGTCTTCGTGACTTATTTGACATTGCTCATGTTGATGTCCTTGATCTGATCAAAATACCAGAGGACCGTGAATTTCTTAAGGAACAACGGGAGCCAGGTCGACGGGGCTTTATGGTTGGTGTTGACAAGGTGCTAGCAGGAAAAGAGGAGCGGACACATCAACGCGACAAGGTGTTGACAAAGAGAGCAGCATCAAAAAGAGAAGCAAGCAGCCCGAGAGGAGACTCTTGAGCTAGCATCATCAACAGACAGCAGTGCTGAAGCCAGTGATCATGACGACTCTGCTGTTCTATCTGCTTCAAAGAGGCAGAGCCGAAAGCGTGCAAGTAGCATTGTTACACCGGAACTAACAGCAGCTCTCGACCGCACCAAGGTTAGCGATCGATCAGCTGTTCACATCTTGTCAGCAGCAGCCTCTGCTCTGGGACACGACCCTTCAGAGCTGGCCATCAACCGCGCATCGATCAGGAAATCCAGGCGGATCCAACGGAAGACAATTATTGCAGGTGACATCCAGGCATCCTATGCTCCAAACACAAGTCTGGTGGTTCATTGGGATGGCAAACTCCTTCCAGACGATGGGACTAAAAAAGTTGATCGCCTTCCTGTCATTGTCAGTGACCCACAAGGAACTGGAAAGCTTCTGGGTATGCCAAAGCTGCCAGCAGGAACTGGACTAGCAACAGCTGCTGCTGTTATGCAATGCCTCGAAGAATGGCATTTGCAAGACATGGTGGCAGGTATGAGCTTTGACAGGACAGCCAGCAACACTGGTTCAGCACTTGGTGCATGCACTATTTTGCAGCAAAAGCTTGGACGACCACTATTACATTTTGCATGCCGGCATCACATTCTGGAACTAGTGGTAGAGGCAGCAATGGCAGCATTCAAACCATTTCTTGGTCCATCAAAAGGACCTGAGATAGCCATCTTCAAGCGTTTCCAGTCAAACTGGAATTCCATTGACCAAAGCAAGTTTAAGCCAATGATGCCTGATGACCTGGACTCTGTAGTTTCAGGTGTATTTTTAAGATGCAAAGAAGATGCCGTTTCATTCTGCATCCAGAAACTGGAATCGGGCCAACTACGAGATGACTACCGTGAACGTCTTGAGTTGACTATTATTCTGTTTGGTGAGCATCCTCCGAGAGGATTCAGGTTCATGCAGCTAGGAGCCATGCATCGGGCAAGATGGATGGCCCGTGTGATTTATTGAATCAAGATCTACTTGTTCCGTGATCAGTTTCGACTGACCCCAAAGGAACTCACTGGCATAAAGCGTTTTACAGCATTTGTTGGAGCAGTGTATACCAATGCCTGGTTCACCGCTCCATCTGCCATTGGTGCTCCCGCTGGAGACCTAGCTCTCTTAAAAGCACTCATTTTCTATCCTGATTCAGTGATTGCCGAAGCCACCAGCAAAAAGCTTTCCAATCACTTGTGGTACCTCAGCGAAGAACTGGCAGGACTTGCTCTGTTTGACGATAGTATTGAGCTTGATGTCAAGCGAATGATAGTAGCTGCTCTTAAATAAGAATGCCAAGAGAATCCTCAACCACGGGTACATGTGGATCTTACAGCAAAAGAAGCCATCGCTGCCAAGACTGTTGCAGATTTTGTTTCCTCTGCCTCACTGCGAATTTTTACTGCATTCAAAGTCAATACTGACTTCCTAGAAAAGGACCCTGGTGAGTGGGCCGATGACCCATCATTTCAGTCATCACAGCAAGTCTTGCGCGGTATTGCCACTGTCAACGACTTTGCAGAACGTGGTGTAGCATTAATACAGGACTACAATCAAATCTTGATAAAGGATGAACAGCAGCGCCAGTACCTGTTGCAAGTTGTTGAGTGGCATCGCCATCAGTTCCCCGACGCAAAGAAGATAAGGAGGAAATAATTTACTGAAGGAGCAGTGCTCCTGCTTGAGACGGACGAAGTGACGGACAAGACACAAACTCGTCCGAGAAGATGTTTAATGTATAATCAACTCGGGAACTCTGAAAGCCCGTTTATCGGGTTCGCATACATATAATCCAAGCCAAAAAGCATACGTCAGAACCAAAGCCATGCCTCTCAGGCGAGGCACGCTTTGGTGGTCATGTGACTGACAGGTGCAAGCAATTATAACCTCTGCGCCGCGGTTTGTCCGCCGGTTACGTCACCGGCTGGGGCAAGGAGATTATGTTGCTGGTCTCGAGCTTTGGGGGACCCATGGGTCGCTATACACACCCCCCCAGGATCGACTTGGTCCAGGAAGGTCAACCTGAGGGGGGTCCGGATGACCTGACCGAAACGACCCCTGGCTGGTCGCGGGGGCGGGGGGGTCCAGTGTGGTGGTGGGTGGCCGGGCGGGGGGTGCAGTGGACGGGGGGCGGCTGCGCCGCAGTGGGAGAGCCAACCGTGGCGGCTGGCCGACGTCCATGTGGGCCGGCTTGAGGCGGTCCACCGAAATCCGGTCCGCCCGGCCGCCGATGCTGACGACGAAGGACTTGTTGTCCCGTCGTAGGACCCGGAAGGGTCCGTCGTATGGTGGCCGGAGCGGCCCCCGGTGCGCACAAAGACATACTCCGCTGTGCGGAGTGCTGGGGGGACGTAGGATTGGGGGTCGCCATGGCGGGACTTGGGCACCGGGGCGAAACTTTGGGCGGCCTCCTGGAAGTCCGTGCGCTGGCACGCGGCGGACCAGGGGCTGGTGGCGTCGGGCATGAACTCGCCCGGGACGCGGAGGGCCTGGCCGTACACCAGCTCGGCGGTGGACGCCTGGAGGTCCTCCTTTGGAGCCGCGCGGAGGCCCAAAAGGACCCACGGGAGCCGGTCGGCCCAGCCGTCGTCCTGGAGGCCGGCTATGAGTGCGGCCTTCATGGAGCGGTGGAACCGCTCGCACAACCCGTTGGCCTGGGGGTGGTAGGCCGTGGTGCGGTGCAGGGTAATGCCCAACGTGCGGGCGACCGCGCCCCACAGTTCGGACGTGAACTGTGGGCCGCGGTCCGACGAGATGTCCGCCGGTGCGGCGAAACGCGCGACCCAGGTGGCGATGAACGCCTGGACGACGTCGGCGGTGGTGGTGGAGGCGAGGGGCACGGCCTCCGGCCACCTGGTGGTCCTGTCCACCATGGTAAGCAGGTGGGTGAACCCCTGCGATGGGGGAAGGGGACCCACCAGGTCCACGTGGACGTTGTCGAAACGTCGCTCGGGCACGGTGAAAGGAGCCAGCGGAGCCTGGGTGTGACGGTGGACCTTGGCCCGCTGGCAGGGTGTGCAGGCGTTGGCCCAGTCGCGGACGTCCCGTCGCAACCCGTGCCAGACAAAACGTGCCGACACCAGCCTCTGGGACGCCTTCTGGCCCGGGTGAGAGAGGCCGTGGAGCGAAGCAAAAATGCGACGCCGCCAGGTGACCAGCACAACGGGGCGAGGTCGGCCTTGGGAGTCGTCACAAAGCAGGACCGTGTCCGCGAAGGGGACGTCAGCCAAGCGGAGGCTCGTGTCCGCCACCCGGAGCGCCTGCACCGTGCCGTCGGTGGCCTGGTCCATCGCCATCAGGGCGAAATCGACGCCGAGGTGGACGGCGTTGGCGCCGGCTCGAGAAAGGCAGTCGGCCACGTCGTTGTCCTTTCCGGCGACGTGCCGGATGTCCGTGGTGTATTCCGCCACTGCGGAGAGGTGGCGCTGCTGGCGGGCCGACCACGGCTCCATGACCTTGGCCATGGCGAAAATCAATGGCTTGTAGTCGACAAAGGCCATGAACGGGCGGCCCTCCAGGAGGTGGCGAAAATGGCGGACGGCCAGGTACAGCCCGAGGAGCTCGCGGTCGAAAGTGCTGTACTTCAACTCGTTGGGCAGGAGTTGCCGGCTGAAGAATGTGAGTGGCTGCCAGGCCCCGTTTACCCATTGTTCATGAACTGCGCCCACGGCGTAGTCGGAGGCGTCCGTGGTGAGGGCGATGGGAGCATGGGGTACCGGGTGGGCCAGCAGCGTGGCGTTGGCGAGGGCCAGTTTCGCGCCGGTGAAAGCAGCGTCCATGTCCGTGGACCAGACGACTTCACGCTTCGCCGGCTGGCCGCGGAGGGCGGTGTACAAGGGCCGCATGAGTTGCGCCGCTCAGGGCACGAAGCGGTGATAAAAGTTCACCATCCCGAGGAACTCCTGCAGCGCCTTGACGGAGTGGGGGCACGGGAAAGCGGCGATGGCCTCGACTTTGGCCGGTAGCAGCACGGCGCCGTTTCGGGTGATGCGGTGGCCCAAAAAGTCGATCGTCGCCGCACCAAAGTGACATTTGGCCGGGTTGACGATCAAGCCGTGCTCGCTGAGGCGGGCGAACAGCGTCCGGAGGTGGAGGAGGTGCTCGGCTCTGGACGTGCTGGCGACGAGGATGTCATCCAGGTAGGTAAAGAGGAACGGCAAGTCGCGCAGCACGCCGTCCATCAGGCGCTGGAACGCCTGTGCCACGTTTTTGAGGCCGAAGGGCATCCGGAGGAATTCGAAGAGGCCGAAGGGTGTAACAACGGCCGTCTTCGGGATGTTGGCCAGGCGGACCGGCACCTGGTGGTACCCCTGAATCAGGTCCACTTTTGAAAAACTGGTCCGCCCCGCCAACCGGGCGGAAAAATCCTGGATGTGCAGGACAGGGTACCTGTCGGGGGTAGTGGCGTCGTTGAGGCGGCGGTAGTCGCCGCATGGCCGCCATCCGCCCCCCGGCTTCGGGACGATGTGCAGCGGCGAGGCCCAGGTACTGTCGGAGCGCCACATGATGCCGAGGCGGTCCAGCGCGGCGAACTCAGCCTTGGCGACGGCGAGTTTGGCTGGGTCGAGACGGCGAGCTCGGGCGTACACCGGCGGGCCCAAAGTGGGAATATGATGCTCGATGCCGTGACGCACCGCGACGGCCGAAAACGTCGGTCGCGTGAGGGCCGGGAACTCCGCGAGGAGACGCGCGAAGTCGTCTGCCAACGGGAGGACGCAGGAAAGCTCGGTGGGCGCGGAACGGCTCAAGGCGCACGCCAGCGAGCTGAAAGTTTCGGCATTGACGAGACGCCAGCGTTTAACGTCGACCAGCAGCCCATGGGCGCAAAGGAAATCGGCACCGAGCAAAGCCATGGGGACGTCCGCCGTCACGAACTCCCAGCGAAAGAGCTGGCTGCCGAAGCGGAGGGCGACGGTGCGTGGGCCGAAGGTGCGGATGGCGGAGCCGTTGGCCGCGATTAAGGAGGGGCCGCAAATGGCGGCCCGCCTGTCCTCCGCCGAAGCGGGAATGATGCTCAGCTGAACGCCGGTGTCGCAGAGAAAACGCCGCCCCGACGCTTGGTCCGCGATGAATAGCAGGCTTCCGGAACGGCCGGTGCTCATGGCTGGTAGTGAGCGCCGGCCCGACCGTTTCCCGACTTGCCGAACGTGCACGGGGGTCGACATGATCGGGCCCGCCGCCCGAACCTGGCGTGGAAATAACACCAGGCCGGGTCTGGCGGGGGCTCCGGTCGACGTGTCGGGATCGGGCTCCCGGCAGCCACCCCGACGAGCTGGCTTGCCGAATAGATCTTGTCGGCCTCCCTGGCGAGGTCGCGGGGGTTCGCGATGGTCGTGCTTGCCAGGGCGACCCGTACCTGGGCCGGGAGCTGGCGGAGAAAAAGCTCTCGGAAAAGGAAATCCGAGGGGTGCTCGCCGAGCAACGCGAGCATGTATTCCATACGTTCGGACGGGCGCGTATCGCCGAGCTCAGGAAGGTCGAGCAGGCGTCGTGCGCGTTCAGCCGGGGAGAGGGCGAAAGCGCCCAGAAGAAGTGCCTTGATGGTGTCGTACTTGCCATCAGCGGGCGGGCTCTGGAGGAGGCTCAGGCAGCGGGCGGCGGTCACGGAGCCGAGCACGGCGACCACGTAATGGTATTTAGTGGTGTCCTCCGTAATGCCACGCAGGGCGAACTGGGAGTCCGCCTGAGTGAACCAGACGGCGGCATGTGCTTCCCAGAATGTGGGCAATTTGAGGGACACTGCCGTGTCCATCGCGTGTCGTAAACTCGGGGTCACCAGTGAAGGAGCAGTGCTCCTGCTTGAGACGAACGAAGTGACGGACAAGACACAAACTCGTCCGAGAATATTTTAATGTATAATCAACTCGGGAACTCTGAAAGCCCGTTTATCGGGTTTGCATACATATAATCCAAGCCAAAAAGCATACGTCAGAACCAAAGCCACGCCTCTCAGGCGAGGCACGCTTTGGTGGTCATGTGACCGACAGGTGCAAACAATTATAACCTCGGCGCCGCGGTTCGTCCGCCGGTTACGTCACCAGCTGGGGCAAGGAGATTATGTTGCTGGTCTCGAGCTTTGGGGGACCCATGGGTCGCTACATTACCACAGAACTTATTAATGAGGAATCAATGGTCTGGAGGACTCTTACTCTGTGTGTTTATGATGATTGTCATACATTCTTACTGATTTGGGATTACATCTGAGTGTTAGTTTATTAAAAACAATTTCGTGTGTCGATACTGAAACATTGTAATTTTCAACCCATGTGTGACAGTAGTAAATAAAGTCGTATAGAAACCATCTTTGGCACATGTCATTTTTTCACAATAAGGAACAATTTTAGCAACAAGCACCTGAAAAAAGTCCAATTTTATTTTTTGGTGTACATTTGAGGACCACCCTAGTGTACAACCTTGAGGCTTTGTTTTTCTCTCAGCGGTCCGTCGCTTGTGATCCAATAACTTTCGTTCTCTGTTTTCCCAGTCTTTTCACCCCATAGCCTACTTCCTTGTGTAAATCTCAACAAAAAAAAAATTAAAAAAACATTTCCTTCTCTGTTCTTATTCTTGTTCTCATTCGTTTATTCATTCTTTAGTCAGGTTCACTGTGTATTTTCGTTGGTTTTTCTTGGAGATTTGCAAAACTATACTTTATTGGAAACTTTATAGTATAACCAATCGGAAAAGTGATGTTTTCATTTGCATGGAAGGTTCCATGGCGCCCATCTTGGATTTTCAAAATGGCCGCGCTAAAAATTGATATTTCTCAATATCTTGGCTTCTACATGACCTAGGGTCTTTATTTTAACAGCTAAACCTACATTTTCTGGGGCAAGGAATCCAATCGTACCAAGTAAAATAAGCTAAAATAATCATAGAGCCAAATATTATGTTGACGAATGTTTTATTCTGTAGTACAAAGAAGATAACCTGCATGGAGAGTTGTGAATTTCAGGAATAGGTAACCTCAAGCATTAATTTTAGGGCAACCTCTTGGATGCTATGTACCTGGACTTCAGCTAAAAATCAGCTTGAATATCATGGCGTAGGAGAACACATCAGATCAAGTATTTATATAGGGACTAATCGATTACAGCGTCTCTGACAATAAACACGTTTACACATCGTCATCACTCTCATCAGACAACATCACATCGTGGGAGTCCTCATCGTTCTGGCACTGGGTGCTGCACTGACAGAGGTCTGTGCATGTTAAGTTCTTTGATCTGCAAGAACATCTGGAAGATGAACAGTCTGCCTTGCATTGACATCTAACCATCTCGATGATGGCCTTGGGGGCTGGGAGGACCTCAGTTGTGGTGGGCTTGACCTGACCATCTGTGTCCTTGTAGAAGCCACTTTTCAGTGGATCCAGGAACTCCTGCTCAGGGATACTTGCCTGACCCCATACTCTGGCCTGGATGTGGACTCTGAGGATGTGCTGCTTGAGAGCCCCAAGGGTAGGAGGAAGTTTGTCACTTTCTGCCATGTGCTTACAGAAGAGATGCCATCGTAGCTCTGGGATCGCCTCGATGTGAATGCCCTTTGGTGAGTATGCAGCACATACAAATGTAGATAATGTAGAGAGCATATCTTCAGTCACCTCAGTGGCATCTTCTAGCATCTGCAGAGCCTTGATGACATCTTGATGACATTTGATGTAGACTTGCAGCCATGTTGCCTTACCTATTCTAGAGAATCTCCCAGGAATTGTCTGCCCCCGTGAATGCATGGAAGGCGGGCAAAGCCTTCGCTCTTTCGGGACCTAGAGCTGTCCATATTGGCTCTACTTGGACAACTCCAGATGTCATCGAAATTGATGTGTTTCTCAGCAAGAGGCCATAATTTGCTATGACCAGCACTAGTACGTCTGTGTCTGGAGAGAAGAACATCAACTCTGCATCACGTGGGTTCCGATGTGATGCCAGCACTGCCTGTTGGATCATCAGTGTGTCTGCTTCTTCGTGATTGTTGTCCTGAAAGAGGAGCTCGCTGTTGCTCCTAGTGCGTCCTGAAGCAGATGTGATGACCAGCTTTGACGAGTCTATGTTGCACTCAAGGGTTTTTGCTGCCAGATCAGCCTTTGTTTTGTCATGGGAAAGGAACCGGCTCATTGGAATGTGTTTGATGTTGGTGTCATCTCTGACCTGATATTTGATTGGATCCTTTCCTTGCCTCCTTTTCTCCCTTGTGGTACTCTTCAGGGAGTCAGCCTTGTAGGTATCGAACACGAGAATAATCTCGTCATATTCTCTGGTTGGAGACATCAGTCTCCCATTGAAGCAGTCACTGAGATCTTTGACTGTCACTAAGGTGGCTGGTTTCTTGGTGAGCTTCTGCACAACCACCATCCCGTCCACCACTGCAATTTTCCGACATGCATGAGGAGGTTCACTGGATGTGAAGTCCATGGTTTCTACATCTGCTGCATCTGGGTGCAGAGCACTTGCAGCTTGCATGGCTGCTGATCATCATGGGGGGGTTATGCTTGTGGCAACTTCCCCAGGAGGTGGATTAACTTTGATTTGTCAGTACATGGCAGCATTGCCCCATTTGGAGCGAAGAGTGCTCTCGGTGTCAAAGTGAACTCATAGTTCCCAATTGCATGTTTCTGGTCGATGTCTCGGTTTGACCTGGCCAGGACCATCAGCCGTCCATAGAGATCCTTGGTCTCTTTCAGATCTACAGTCTTGTCTCGGAGTTTCACAGTGGCTTTCCTGTTCCCCGACATGAACATTTTGTTGTTGTGTTTTTTCACTGGTGCCCAGAGGCTGGTGTCCCCATTGATTCTCTCTGACACATAGTCTTCATAGAGCTGCTGACCAGTGACATCAATGTTCAAGATTGATGGAACATACTCCTGTGGGATGTAGGCATGTCTGATCAGATTGTGCAACTGGTCACCTTCTGTGGCAAATGGATTGCCATGACTGAGTATGGCAGCCTTGATTTTGTCGATTGCATCATGGTCCTTCTTGACTGCACTTGGTCCCAGGTCATGATGCTCTGTGACCTTCCCAGCTTCCACATGAAACGGACCCTTGAATTCTCTCGACAGGCATGATAGTTCTGGTGTGGCCATGAAGAATCTCTGTCTAGCATTGGCATTGTTAGAGATGCCAATCAGTCCAGAGCGAACCTTCATCAGTTTGTTGATATGTTCGCATGCGTGGTCTGCACCAATCGATAAAAAGGGAATCTCGTTCTTGGTGACTGATATGTTGCCTGCTGCAAGTTCCCTCCAGGTGTCTGGGTGGTTGGTTCTTAGGTCATACATGTCTGCGATGTAGCGGGGCCAGAGCTGCTTGTACTTGATGCGGTCGAAGGCAAAGAATAGCTTGCTCAGTGCTTCTCCAGCTTCGAGATGCAGCACCAGATCATCATTCCGAGATGCTGCCACAAAGAACAGGATCGTCTCGACTCGGTGTAGGTAGTTCATCATGGATTTGAACATGGCGTTCTTGGATCTCTGTTCCTCCTAGTCGTGGAATGTCTTCACCACATCAGCAGTGGCAAAGGCCTGAAGGAGGTTGCAGTTGGCTTGTTTCACTGATTCGGCCTTCATGGATTTGTTCCCCTCACGGCAGGCAGTTTCTACTTCTTCTGTGGCAACCAAACAAACGTCTTTCAGTTGTGGATTGTCTCTGAAGAACTCCTCCAGTGCCATCTCATACAGTGCTACATATGAATAGATGTGAGCACGGAGAGCGCGCTTGTAATGCGTGCATTTCAGGATTTGCCTGGTCGTGGCAGAACATAGACATCACCCTCCATCCAGGCGTCATCGATACCTGAGTTCTCCATGGAGGTTCCAATAGCCCTCAGAGCAGCCATCACGACATGCAGTTCACCCAGTCTGGGAACAACTGTGCGTTTCAAGTCAGGTCTGGCATCTAGTAGCTGCACCACTTTCTCGTACAGAGCCATGTCAAATGAAATGACAGTAGGATGATCTTCACCAACTGCCAGTCTTCTCAGCTGACTTGCTTGCATGATCACAGTCAGTAGTGTTGACCACTCATGTGCCACCTCTGGGAGTAGTGGTAAGGCTCCAACCTGAGTTACCGACTGGCCTACAGACAGCAGCGAGTTGTAGCCTGCCCAGCCAGGAATCTTGCTCGAATGTCCTCCGTCTTGCATCCTCGATACAGCAGAAGCGACCAGCCATCCCAGGTGTGTCAGCTGATATGATCCTGAGACTCCAACCTTGTTGATGATGAACTCCTCTGTCCTCTTGGTTACTTGTGGTTTTGGCTTGTCACAGTGCAGCATGTCCACATGGTATGGAGTGACTGATAGACTCTGTGCTTCACCTATGATCAGAGGTGGTGCAATCTGCTCTCCCGGAACATCAGCTTTCTGGTACACTGCAGTGATAGTTCCATGAGTGGTTCCTTTCCCATCAGCAGTGTCCTCAGCAAAGTCCGTGTTGTCAGCAGCAAAGAACACGAAGGCGCCCTTCTTCAGGAATGGTGGCACATACAGGCCTTGGAACTGTCTCGTGTTTTCTACGACAGCATTGGCAAGAGCAGTTTCGAGGAGCAGGGTGCGACCATGTGAGACACAGTGCATTGAGAAGACCCATCAGCATTTTGCTTCGTGTATCATGGTGCACAGTCAGTGCCAGTCCCAGAACTTGGGGGTTTTCTCTTGCATGTTGTGGCCTGAATGTTGCAGAATCACTGCTTGGATTGAACTTCACCTGTCTGGTAGACTTGAATCCATACATGATGTTTTGGCTCAATGTGAGTGCCGTTCTGTCAACAACACTGGTCTTCGCTTCGGTCTCCAGCTCATCCACGGGCCCCACCATGATCCAGCGGATCATGGTGTATAGTTCAGCTGGAACATCATCGATGTTGCTAGACACTGGTATGGCACATTCTGGCTTGTCCTTCTTTGTGAAGTCTGTAATGCTCTTGCGTATCACCTGTGCTGATTTGTAGATAGCCTTCATGTTCTTCACGTCATCCTCTTCACTTGTGATATCAGCATGGACCATGTCTTCCTCACATGCGTCTGGAGAGTAGAGTACGGCTGATTTCCTTCGATTCTTCTGTAGAACAGACTTAACGGTGGGCAGCTCAGTGAGGATCATTTCCTTCAGCCAGCGTCTAGTGAATGCAGGGTAATGGTGGTCAAGGCCTTCTGCACCAAGCATGTTGACATAGGTGGTTTCAATATCGTCCATTGAGAGGTAAGCTTGGTTTTGAGTTTGAAAATCGATGAGGTTGATCAGCTCAATCAGACTTGCCCTTTGCCTGGTACCAGATATTCTGCCACTTGTTTCATTGATTTATTTGCTAGCTGTACCATTACATGGGTCTCAACAAATGTATATATTCATTACTGTGTGGGAGCATGAATCTACGCCAAAGACCAATGTCAGGCATAGGACCACGTGGCTAAACTTGCGACAATCCAAAATGCCACAATTATTGACAATGGGCAAAACATACAGTACTCTGGTCCTTGCTGGACCAGTTGCAACGGTAGTTGTCACTACACTCACTTGGTGGCACTGCAATCACATTACTGCACATCTTATGATTAGTGTGGAGTTTATAATAGGACCAGGCATCATAATAGTGATGTAACAAGTGTAATGGTCTAATGGACAGTGGAAACACGATACATGCATATCAAACTATGGAAAAAATAGTAGGACAAAAGGCATAACTGACCGTAACTGGTCTAGGGATGGGTATATGCCATTTTACTTGGTACGATTGGATTCCTTGCCCCTGAAAATGTAGGTTTAGCTGTTAAAATCAAGACCCTAGGTATTCTAGAAGCCGAGCTATTGAGAAATATCAATTTTTAGCGCGGCCATTTTGAAAATCCAAGATGGCCGCCATGGAACCTTCTGTGCAAATGAAAACATCACTTTTCCGATTAGTTATACAATAAACTTTCCAGAAATGTATAGTTTTGCAAATCTCCAAAGAAAACCAACGAACTTAAAAATCTGAACATAGTGAACCTGACTACTTATTCGTTCGTTCGTTCTTCGACCACGTGTTTCTCCCCCATTTCCCCAGATAGTTTTCACTGTTATTAACCTTCAATGTTTACACTTTCCCCTCAAGTTCTGTATTCCGTCATATATTATAACACCTTTTTCTTCTTCTTCTTTAAAAGGCTGCTTTCGACTTGCTCACCAAATCTATTCATCCCCCAAAAAAATTCCATCTCCTATCGTGCCTTTTTTAGACATTCCCTAAACTCTCCTGCACTCCATCCTCCATCCAGCGTCCTTAAACGTATTTTTAACTCGAAGGTCACAAGAAACTCATTTTGCAATAAATGTTCGTTTCCCATTAATCGTACACTTTCTAAAATCCAATCTCACCCCTCCCCTCAAAATCTTCCCCATAACCCCTCCCCTCCAAATCTTCCCCATCACCCCTCCCCTCCAAATCTTCCCCATCACCCATCCCTTTCAAATCTTCCCCCTTTCCCCTCCCCTCCTAATCCTCCCCATCACCCATCCCTTTCAAATCTCCCCAGTTGCCCCCTCCCTCCTAAACTACCCCTCACCCCTCCCCTCCAAGACTCCCCCTCACCCCTCCCCTCCTAGACTCCTCCCTCACCCCTCCCCTCCAAATCTCCCCCATATCCCATCCCTTTCAAATCCCTCCCCTTGTCCCTTCCCTCCCAAACTCCCCCCTCGCCCCTCCCCTTCAAATCTCCCCACCCTCATTTCTTCTCAATTTCCCCCCTCTCACTCCGCCTCCTCAAAGCGTCCTCCCCGCTTCTTCCCCCTTCCAACTCTCACCTCCATCTCCCCAAACCTTCTGCCTCGCTCTTCCCCCTCCTCAAATAACACCTCATTGTGCCTCACCCAATCACCATCAAACCTTTTGTCTGCCCCATCCTTCCCTTTCTCCGAGCTATTCTGAAATCTCTGGCACACCTTCAACAGCTCTCCCTACCTCTTCCACGTCTTACCCTACCCCTCCTCCCCCCTGTTCTGTATCCGATGCTCCCCCTTCCTCTTCATTAACGGTATGGACCTCAAACATCCGGGGCCTTCGTTCAAACTTAACTGATCTCTCCATACAGGTGGCTTCTGTCAAACCAGACGTGATCTGCTTAACAGAAACTTTCCTCCTTCATGATGTCTCTGATTCCTTAGTATCTCTCCCGGGTTACTCCCTCCTCTGGTATGATAGACCTGAGCCTCGTCCTGGAGGTGGGGTTGCTATCTTTATCAAAAACTCTCTTCCTCACTAGCCCTGCACTGCACTCTCTCCACCTTACCCCCCGGAATGCCTCTGGCTACGGCTTCCCCTTCGCTCCCACCTCTTGTTCATATGTGTGTTGTACCGTCCACCAAACAGTGATGACTCCATCTACATCTCGCTGTCTGATAATATGGACCAACTTCTATCTACTCATCCCAACTCTCTCTTCCTCATATGTGGCGATTTCAATATTGTCACCATGCCAGTTGGCTGGGTGTGGGTACCTCTCTCACCAGCCATGGCTCCTCAGCAAAGGACTTCTGCGACTCACTGGGACTGACAAAATCTGTCAATTTCCAGACCCGGATCTCAGTCAACGGAGCATCTTCTCTTCTGGACTTGGTTAGGACTAACTTCCCTGAAAATGTCTGCTGCTCTTCTTCTGCTCCAATCGGATCATCTGATCATGTCCTTGTTAAAGTGGACATCTCTCTGACCATTCTCCGGGAGCCTGCTCAGCGTCGACGAGTCTGGCATTTCACTCAGGCCAACTGGCACGGCCTTCAAGCAGCCATCAATCATCTTGACTGGTCTCCCTTCTCTACCACCTCTGACATCAACTCATCCTGGGAATTCTTTCAAAGTAAATTGCTCTCTCTCATGCACAGATTTATCCCATCTCGTCTTCAGTTGTCATACCCTTCCTCCCGTCCATGGTACACGGAATTGTGTGGTGAGGCTGTTGCCCAGAAACAACTTGCCTTCGTCTCCTGGAAAGCAAATCCAACGGAAGGAAATCTCATTTCCTTTCACAAAGCCCGAAACAAGTGTGTGTCTACCCTCAGGAGAGCCAGGAAACAATATCTCTCCGTTCTCAAGACCGAACTCTCTTATCTGTCTCCCTCTTCCAAATCCTGGTGGCGTCTGGTCAAATCTGTTTCTGGTGTTTGTTCCCCCTCCATCCCCTCCCTTACCTCAAACGGCTACACAGCTGACTCCGCACGTGAAAAAGCTGAATGCCTCAACTCTGTGTTTGCCTCTAAATCTAGTGTACCAAACCCATCCCTCTCTGTACCCACCATACCCAGTCATACCCAGCTGCTCCTGGACTCCGTGTCCTTTCCTCCTGACAAGGTGGAAAAGTTTCTGTCAACCCTCGACTCTGATTCTGCAACTGGACCTGACGGCATCAGCCCACGGGTCCTAAAATCATGTTCTTCCGCCCTTTCACTCCCTCTCTCTGTTCTCTTCACCCTCTCTTTTGCTCAAGGTCAACTGCCATCTGCTTGGAAATCAGCCAACATCACCGCTTTGAACAAAAAAGGTGCAAAAACAGATCCTAGCAACTACAGACCAATCAGCCTTCTCCCAATTATCAGCAAAGTCATGGAAGCCATCATTGCTTTGGATATGAAATCTTTCCTCTTCTCCAATGGTTTGATCTCTGATCATCAATTTGGTTTCAGACCAGGTCACTCTACTCTGGACATGCTGCTTCTGCTGTCTCAACAATGGATGGAGGTCCTCAATGCCAAACAGGAAATTAGAGCTGTCTCCCTCGATATATCACGTGCCTTCGATACGGTCTGGCACCCCGCTCTGCGCACCAAACTCTCCTCCTTTGGTATCCATGGAAATCTCCATGCATGGGTGGTGGACTTCCTCTGTAGTCGTCGTCAATGTGTGGCCCTGAATGGGTTTCTCTCATTTCCTCTTCCTGTTCAGGCTGGAGTTCCCCAAGGCAGTGTTCTGGGCCCTGTGCTTTTTCTGGTCTTCATCAATGATCTCTCTGACTCTCTTGAAAATCCTCTCGATCTCTTTGCTGATGACTCCACCCTCTGCCGCTCCATTCCTCATCCCTCAGATCGGCAGTCTGCAGCCTCCTCACTCTCTGCAGACCTGGACAAAATCACAGACTGGGCAAACAAGTGGAACATGTCTTTCAATCCTGACAAATCTCACACTCTTACGATGTCTCTCCGAAAAGACCGACTGGACAACCCTCCCATCTACTTTCTGAATAATCCTCTCCAAGAAGTTCTGTCACTCAAGCTTTTGGGTCTCACTATCTGCCATGACCTTTCCTGGGAAAACAACATTTCCAAGCTGGCCTCCAAAGCCAGTCGCCGACTGGGCATCCTCCGTCGTGCGAAGTCGTTCCTTGGCACACCTGAGCTCCTCACCACATACAAGGCTTTCATCCGCAGCTCAATGGAGTACTGCTCTCCCCTCTGGGCTGGTGCTCCTGCCTCACACCTAGCTCGTCTTCACGCTGTTGAAACCAAAGCGTTCAGAATCATTGGAATCTCCCGCGATGACGCTATCTCCGAGGGCCTTTCACTTAAATCACCGCAGGCAGGTTGGTGGTCTTTCCGTCTTCTACCGACTCCTCTCCGGCCTTGCTCCCCCAGCTCTCTCTGGGCTCTGTCCCCCAAATATTCCTGCAGGTCGCACAAGATGTGCCTGCAACCCTCTTATGGTTAAACTGCCAAAATCAAGACTCTCTGCTCACCTTCACTCCTTCATTCCTCTTTTCTCCCGCCTCTGGAACAAACTCCCTCACTCTCTTCAATCCCACTCCTCCCTCCAGGTCTTTAAAACGGCTGTTCACCACCATCTCTTATCTTCCCCAATCCAAAACCTTGATCTTTTCTACCCCCACTAATTTCACCCCAAATCCACTTTTTTGAGGTGACTTTCGACTTCTTTCCTGGAAGTCCTTGGTGTCCTTGCGTTTTATACCTATCCTGCCTCCCCCCAGGCGGTCTCCCTCCAAAAACATCTCCCGATGTCCCTGCTCTCAAATGTTGTGTTTGTGTGCTTCCTCCCCTTCTCTCCCCATCTTGTCGACCGCTCCCCTTTTTATATACTTTGTTTGCTTGTTTGTTTGATTTGTTTGTTTGATAAATGTTAGCTCTTTCACGAGCCTCGACTCTGTATACAAAAAGAAAAAAAAAGTCTATCTTCATCATTCGGATGTAATGGTGGAAGATCTTTGAGCATGTGACGATCATGGGAGAACTTCTGTTTTGCTTTTTCCATGTCGAAGTGTCTTTCAACAGCATCATGGTCGTAAGCCAGAGCCACCAAAAGACCTCGGGCAATGGGAAGGGTATTCATCGGATGTCTTCTGTGGTAGAATAAATCTTTATACTATGTAACTAGTTATGAGATTGGTAGATCTCAATTGTGGTAGAATAAATCTTTATACTATGTAACTAGTTATGAGATTGGTGAGTGAACCAACAGGTGGTTGTAAGAATGTTAGGAATGTATCTCACTCTGTTAAACCTGGGAGTTGCTTTGTCCACCTGTATCAAGGCCCCGGGCTAACACACATTCCCAAGCCTTCACTATTGACTTGGGACATCGGGATGCAAAGAGGGTGAAGGAACTCCACAGCAGGGAGGCTAGCATGCATGACCTCGGGGCATTTGCGGAGAAGGGATTAGCGCGACGAGGCCCATATAAACCAGAGCAAACTTTGAGTCATGATCACTTGCCATCAGAAGCCCTGCCCAATGGATGAACGAGTACGGCGCTGCGGAGGAACATCGGCTGAGAAAGAGGGACTATGCGGATAGAGTTATCTGGTCCATTGAGTTAACGGTAGTTATTAGTATTTGATACAAGTGAACTAGCAGTTAATAAAGTTGTGATCTTTTGTAAACCTGTGACATCATTGGAGTCTTGAGTCTCACCACACTACCACGACAATCTGGAGGCACCGCTGGATTTCGAGTGGACTTCGCCAAGGTAAGCATGGCGTCTTGGGGATGGTCCATTATGAAATATGAACCTGTGTTTAATTCTGAACATGGTGGAGGAGGTGGTGGTGGGCTTCCCTGTGCACCGATGCAGCGATATAGGTAACGATAATCCAAGGAGTGTAAACATATTTTTGTCACGACTGTCCGAGGTAAAAGTCACGGATGGAACGTTTTAAATGATTCTATTATTCGTGTGTTTGCGAGGATGCGTACGTTATACGCTGGGTGTTAAGAGCCTTACTCTGGCCTGCAGGCAAATCGGCTCATGAAGTGCACCATGAGGCGATTTGTTTGCCGGTTCGGTAAGGTCTGTACACGTGTACAATCGTGTACACCCGTTTTAAATAAATAAATAAATAATTTTTTTTCAGTTTTCCCGCCATGTCTAAAACTCGTTCGATTAACATATAAATTAATGACAGACAACGCCATCTCATGCCGGTCCAGAAATATTGTGAAAGATGGCGATTGGATGAAAATTGCATACCGACACTCCCTCACTGTCCCTCATTTCCATTCCGGCTACCTGTCTCTCGTTCCCATTGGCGGATGCTTTGCAAGAAGCAAAGCGTTTGTGTGAACCCTCAAGCTCAACCTAAATTGAACTTGTTGGTGCAGTGGTGTTGTTTTTGTGTTTTCTCTTCTTCCCGTGCTCGCAGATTTGGTTGGTACATATATTTTTATTGAAAGCTGAAAGATTTATCTGCGATTAAGCTTCAAAATATAAAAAATTGATCTGCTTGGTGTTAGTTTAAGGGCTGTTCCAAATTTATCCTGGTTAAACACCAAAATCTGAATCAAATTTTGTCCAGGTCCATCACTAAGCTTTTGAGACTTCACGGTTAAATGAAAGACAATAATTAAGCGCTTTGGGGAAGGCAATGGCAAACCACCCAATGTCGTACACGATATTTTCAGCACGATCATGGATTTGAGAATGCATGTAACTTGCAGTGTTGAACAAACAGACATAGAAAGAGACATAGAGAGAGACAGAAAGAAAGAGAGAGAAAGACATAGAAAGAGACAGACAAACAGATATTCAGACAGACAGAGAGAGACAGAGAGAGACAGACAGAGAGTCAGACAGACAGACAGACAGATAGACAGAGAGAGAGACAGACAGAGAGAGATTCAGACAGACAGAGAGAGAGAGACATAGAGAGACAGACAGAGAGAGAAATAAACAGAGAGACAGACAGAGTCAGACAGACAGACAGACAGATAGACAGAGAGAGAGAGACAGAAAGAAAGAGAGAGAGACATAGAGAGAGACAGACAGAGAGTCAGACAGACAGACAAACAGATATTCAGACAGACAGAGAGAGAGAGACAGAGAGAGACATAGAGAGAGACAGACAGAGAGTCAGACAGACAGACAGACAGATAGACAGAGAGAGACAGAAAGAAAGAGAGAGAGAGACATAGAGAGAGACAGAAAGAAAGAGAGAGAGAGAGACATAGAGAGAGACAGAAAGAAAGAGAGAGAAAGACATAGAAAGAGACAGACAGACAGATAGACAGTGAGAGAGAGACAGAGAGAGACAGACAGAGAGTCAGACAGACAGACAGACAGATAGACAGAGAGAGAGAGAGACAGAAAGAAAGAGAGAGAGAGACATAGAGACAGACAGAGATAAAGATGATATTCAGACAGACAGAGAGAGAGAGACAGAGAGAGAGACATAGAGAGAGACAGACAGAGAGTCAGACAGACAGACAGACAGATAGACAGAGAGAGAGAGACAGAAAGAAAGAGAGAGAGAGACATAGAGAGAGACAGAAAGAAAGAGAGAGAGAGACATAGAGAGAGACAGAAAGAAAGAGAGAGAAAGACATAGAAAGAGACAGACAAACAGATATTCAGACAGACAGAGAGAGAGAGACAGAGAGAGAGACAGAGAGAGAGACATAGAGAGAGACAGACAGAGAGTCAGACAGACAGACAGACAGATAGACAGAGAGAGAGAGAGACAGAAAGAAAGAGAGAGAGACATAGAGAGAGACAGAAAGAAAGAGAGAAAGAGACATAGAGAGAGACAGAAAGAAAGAGAGAGAAAGACATAGAAAGAGACAGACAAACAGATATTCAGACAGACAGAGAGAGACAGACAGAGAGTCAAAGAGACAGACAGACAGATAGACAGAAAGAGAGAGACAGAGAGAGACAGACAGAGAGTCAGACAGACAGACAGACAGATAGACAGAGAGAGAGAGACAGAGAGAGACAGACAGAGTCAGACAGACAGACAGACAGATAGACAGAGAGAAAGAGACAGAAAGAAAGAGAGAGAGAGACATAGAGACAGACAGAGATAAAGATGATATTCAGACAGACAGAGAGAGAGAGACAGAGAGAGAGACATAGAGAGAGACAGACAGAGAGAGATTCAGACAGACAGAGAGAGAGAGACATAGAGAGACAGACAGAGAGAGATAAACAGAGAGACAGACAGACAGACAGAGAGTCAGACAGACAGACAGACAGATAGACAGAGAGAGAGAGAGAGAGAGAGACAGAAAGAAAAAGAGAGAGAGAGACATAGAGAGAGACAGAAAGAAAGAGAGAGAGAGAGACATAGAGAGAGACAGAAAGAAAGAGAGAGAAAGACATAGAAAGAGACAGACAAACAGATAGACAGAGAGAGAGAGAGACATAGAGAGAGACATAGAGACAGACAGAGATAAAGATGATATTCAGACAGACAGAGAGAGACAGACAGAGAGTCAGACAGACAGACAGACAGATAGACAGAGAGAGAGACAGAGAGAGACAGACAGAGAGTCAGACAGACAGACAGACAGATAGACAGAGAGAGAGAGACAGAAAGAAAGAGAGAGAGAGAGACATAGAGAGAGACAGAAAGAAAGAGAGAGAGAGACATAGAGAGAGACAGAAAGAAAGAGAGAGAAAGACATAGAAAGAGACAGACAGACAGATAGACAGAGAGAGACAGAGAGAGACAGACAGAGAGTCAGACAGACAGACAGACAGATAGACAGAGAGAGAGAGACAGAAAGAAAGAGAGAGAGAGACATAGAGAGAGACAGACAGAGAGAGATTCAGACAGACAGAGAGAGAGAGAGAGACATAGAGAGACAGACAGAGAGAGAGATAAACAGAGAGACAGACAGAGAGACAGACAGAGAGTCAGACAGACAGACAGACAGATAGACAGAGAGAGAGAGAGACAGAGAGAGAGACAGACAGAAGTTGAATAAATAGATTGTTGCAACGTTTTGCTCCAACGTTTTGGAAACATTCAAATGTTGGGTTTTGCAAACGTTTCCACAACGTCGCTACAACGTTTCACTTTCGTTGTTGCAACGTTCTGCTCCAACGTTTTGGAAACATTCAAATGTTGGGTTTTACTGACGTTTCCACAACGTCGCCACAACGTTTCACTTTCGTTGTTGCAACGTTTTGCTCCAACGTTTTGGGAACATTCAAATGTTGGGTTTTACTGACGTTTCCACAACGTCGCCACGTTTCACTTTCGTTGTTGCAACGTTTTGCTCCAACGTTTTGGGAACATTCAAATGTTGGGTTTTGCTGACGTTTCCACAACGTTGCTACAACGTTTCACTTTCGTTGTTGCAACGTTTTGCTCCAACGTTTTGGGGACACTCAAATGTTAAGTAAATCGGATAAGAATTCACGAGTTATTTAATTATTAGCGATTAATGAAGTACTTATTTAATTAATTACATTTCTTATTACATTACAGTAATTACATTACAGTAATTACCTGAGGTAATTACAGTAATTACAGTTCCAGTAATTACAGTAATTACAGTAATCATTACAGTAATTACAGTAATCTTATTACAGTAATTACATTACATTAACTCAGGCACCTTTTGAGTAAGGAAGCTGATATTTGGACATGACACTGACCAAGTGATGTGGCTGTCAAGGGAAATTTTGATTTATTGATTAATCATTTAATAAATTAACTCGTTGATTTATAAATGACTTATTTAATTAAAATTCCTCAGAGATAAATCTTCGGATGAAATACTTGCAGATTGGTTATGCTATGAGCCAATTGATTAAGGAAAATATTTTGTGATGGCCATATTGGAGTTCGTGGCAACTCAGTTAGTGCCACTGGACCTTTAAAATGCATCCCTGCATTCATTTTTCGATCGATTGAGTTGAAATTTTGAACAATCGGATCTGGACTGTCGTTGTTAACGACTCTAGCACGCACCCGTCCAATCAGGATGGAGCGGTATGGTCCCCGGATCATCACTGCCCGCAGTTTTAATTAGTTTTACTTTTTCTCTTGGTCATATAATTTTGAAGACATGCATGTCATGATATAGGAAATGTTTGTTCTGTTGAACGGAAGAAATGTTGTTTATTTGTGTGGGTGTGTATTTTTGTGTATTTTGGATATATTTTCACGACTAATTCCAGTTAACATCCTGCAAAATTTGCTCGTTTTCTGGCCGAGTCGAAATTGCGTTGAGTTCCTATGGCATGCGCCATTAAAAGCGCTGTGTAATGGTTGAGCTCCCTTTATTTCGTTTTGGTCATGCGGATGAGCAGACAAAGTGACGAATGCTGCGGCTGGAGCAGTAGAAGCGATGTTTCTTTTTTTAATTGAAATGATGTAATTTAATTAAACGTGGGAGAGGGCAACACCACAAAGCATACCTCTTTTAAGGTGTGTATAAACCCTGGAATATTTCAGCAATCAATACAATGCTGAAACGATGTAATTTAATTAAACGTGGGAGAGGGCAACACCACAAAGCATACCTCTTTTAAGGTGTGTATAAACCCTGGAATATTTCAGCAATCAATACAATGCTGAAACGATGTAATTTAATTAAACGTGGGAGAGGGCAACACCACAAAGCATACCTCTTTTAAGGTGTGTATAAACCCTGGAATATTTCAGCAATCAATACAATGCTGAAACGATGTAATTTAATTAAACGTGGGAGAGGGCAACACCACAAAGCATACCTCTTTTAAGGTGTGTATAAACCCTGGAATATTTCAGCAATCAATACGATGCTGAAATGATGTAATTTACTGTGTAAGATGGTCGACCTTGGTTTTGTTTGGGTTTTGTTGTTTATTTTTGTGGGTGTGTATTTTTGTGTATTTTGTATATATTTTCACGGCTAATTCCAGTTAACATCCTGCAAAATTTGCTCGTTTTTCTGGCCGAGTCGAAATTGCGTTGAGTTCCTATGGCATGCGCCATTAAAAGCGCTGTGTAATGGTTGAGCTCCCTTTATTTCGTTTTGGTCATGCGGATGAGCAGACAAAATGGGCTGGAGCAGTAGAAGCGATTTTTAATTGTTCAATGATTATTCGATATTGTTATGACTTATTGTCAATAGGTATACTAAGTGGTCAGGAGGTAGCCTGTTGCTATGTAGTTTTATTCTATTGTTGATTATACCACATAGCTGTGGTGATAAAGGAAATGTTCGTTTTTAAATAGATGATTATGATAGGACCATGATTATAAAATCATGATGATTATTATGAATGATATCATAGGGTTCAAATGCAGAATGATTGCACGAACTTGGAAAAGAACTTTCAAGCCCTATGGGATAAATTGGGTATTACAAGCGATGGAGTTTCAAAATTTAGCATGATTGAAGGAATTTTACAGTCCCATTTCAGGAGTTTTACGAAATTTATATTGCCAAGAGATTTTGGGTACTATTAAAAGAAAAATGATGAGATATTTTTCCCAATGAACTTTAATATCTGCCATCCATTTTGGCTGTCTCACGAATGAAGGATGAGTTGCCTTTAGTGGTTGCAAAGAAAATTTGTGGAGACCAGGCAAAATGGGGAAATATGTCAGATATGACCCTAGGACAGAACAGTGATTCATCAATTGACATGAGGTATGAACCAGAGGTGACGACCGATGAGCTTCGATCTCAGTCAATGGATGGACCTGTCCTGACATCATTGGGGAAAGGGCTTATGCAAGGAGTCATCCAAAATGATTAATTTGATTTATTGATGAATATTGATGAATTAATTGAAATTGAATAATTGATTGAATTGTTGATTGATTGAATCTAATTGATTGAATTTAATTGAATAAATTTAACTGGATAAATTGAATTGAATAAATTGAATTGAATATATTGATCGTTTGATTGATGAAAATGCGGTCTCAAGAAAGAAGCTTTGATATTGTTGCGGATATGGGATTTACACCCATCCATATCCGCTTGTAAATATTCCCCTATTTCCTCAATACTTCCCAACTATCCCCAATCCCCCATTCCCTAGTCCCTTTTTTTTTTTTTTTTTTTTTTTTTTTTTGTATACAAGATCGAGGCTCGTGAAAGAGCGAACATTAATCACACAGAAAGACAAACCGACACATAAAACATATAACATAGGGAGCGGTAGACAAGAGGGGGAGAGAGGGGGAAGGACACAAACACAACATTTGAGAGCAGGGACCGAGAGACATGGAGACATCGAGAGATCTGAGAGAGGGCGAGGGCTTTGGGGGGGGGGCGTGGGAAGGGGGCAGTGGGAGAGGTATAAAACATATGGACACTGCCAGGACTTCCAGGAAAGAAGTTGGAATTTCAAACAAGGTGGATCTGGGGTGAATTAGCGGGGGTAGAAAAGATCAAGGTTTTGGATGGGGGAAGATAAGAGATGGTGGTGAACAGCTGTTTTAAAGACCTGGAGGGAGGCGTGGGATTGAAGGGAGTGAGGGAGTTTGTTCCAGAGGCGGGAGAAAAGAGGAATGAAAGAGTGAAGGTGAGCGGAGAGCCGAGATTTCGGCAGTTTAACCATCAGAGGGTTGCTGGCAGATCTTGTGCGATCTGTAGGAATATTTGGGGGACAGAGCACAGAGAGAGCTGGGGGTGCAAGGCCGGAGAGGAGTCGGTAGAAGACAGAAAGACCACCGACCTGCCTGCGGTGAGTGAGTGAAATGCCCTCAGAGATAGCTTCATCGCGGGAGATTCCAATAATTCTGAAAGCTTTGGTTTCAACAGCGTGAAGCCGAGCTAGGTGTGAGGCAGGAGCACCGGCCCATAGGGGAGAACAGTATTCCATTGAGCTGCGGATGAAAGCCTTGTATGTGGTGAGGAGCTCAGGTGTGCCGAGGAAGGACTTCGCACGACGGAGGATGCCCAGTCGGCGACTGGCTTTGGAGGCCAGCTTGGAAATGTGGTTTTCCCAAGAAAGATCATGGCAGATAGTGAGACCCAAAATCTTGAGCGACAGAACTTCTTGGAGAGGATTGTTGAGAAAGTAGATGGGAGGGTTGTCCAGTCGATCTTTTCGGAGAGACATAGTAAGAGTGTGAGATTTGTCAGGATTCAAAGACATGTTCCACTTGTTTGACCAGTCTGTGATTTTGTCCAGGTCTTCAGAGAGTGAGGAGGCAGCAGACTGCCGATCTGAGGGAAGAGGAATGGAGCGGCAGAGAGTGGAGTCATCAGCAAAGAGATAGAGAGGATTTTCGAGAGAGTCAGAGAGATCATTGATGAAGACCAGAAAAAGCACGGGGCCCAGAACACTGCCTTGGGGAACTCCGGCCTGAACAGGAAGAGGAGATGAGAGAAACCCATTCAGGGCCACACGTTGACGACGACTAGAGAGGAAGTCCGCCAGCCATGCGTGGAGATTTCCATGGATACCAAAGGAGGAGAGTTTGGTGAGCAGAGCGGGGTGCCAGACCGTGTCGAAGGCACGTGATATGTCGAGGGAGACAGCTCTAATTTCCTGTTTGGCATTGAGGACCTCCATCCATTGTTGAGACAGCAGAAGCAGCATGTCCAGAGTAGAGTGACCTGGTCTGAAACCAAATTGATGATCAGAGATCAAGCCATTGGAGAAGAGGAAAGATTTCATATCAGAAGCAATGATGGATTCCATGACTTTGCTGATAATTGGGAGAAGGCTGATTGGTCTGTAGTTGCTAGGATCTGTTTTTGCACCTTTTTTGTGCAAAGCGGTGATGTTGGCTGATTTCCAAGCAGATGGCAGTTGACCTTGAGCAAAAGAGAGGGTGAAGAGAACAGAGAGAGGGTGAGATAGAGCAGCAGAGCAGGATTTTAGGACCCGTGGGCTGATGCCGTCGGGTCCAGTTGCAGAATCAGAGTCGAGGGTTGACAGAAACTTTTCCACCTTGTCAGGAGGAAAGGACACGGAGTCCAGGAGCAGCAGGGTACGACTGGGTATGGTGGGTACAGAGAGGGAAGGGTTTGGGACACAAGATTTAGAGGCAAACACAGAGTTGAGGCATTCAGCTTTTTCACGTGCGGAGTCAGCTGTGTAGCCGTTTGAGGTAAGGGAGGGGATGGAGGGGGAACAAACACCAGAAACGGATTTGACCAGACGCCACCAGGATTTGGAAGAGGGAGACAGATAAGAGAGTTCGGTCTTGAGAACGGAGAGATATTGTTTCCTGGCTCTCCTGAGGGTGGACACACACTTGTTTCGGGCTTTGTGAAAGGAAATGAGATTTCCTTCCGTTGGATTTGCTTTCCAGGAGACGAAGGCAAGTTGTTTCTGGGCAACAGCCTCACCACAAGATTCCGTGTACCATGGACGGGAGGAAGGGTATGACAACTGAAGACGAGATGGGATAAATCTGTGCATGAGAGAGAGCAATTTACTTTGGAAGAATTCCCAGGATGAGTTGATGTCAGAGGTGGTAGAGATGGGAGACCAGTCCAGATGATTGATGGCTGCTTGAAGACCGTGCCAGTTGGCCTGAGTGAAATGCCAGACTCGTCGACGCTGAGCAGGCTCCCTGATTTTCTGTAAACAACACTCTGTAGACCCGACCTCCCCCTATTTCCCCCATTAAATGTCGCATCCAGGTCCACCGCATCTCACGTAGACAACTATAGGACATCTTGCTAGTTATTCTTAGTCTATGTCAGTTAAGGACTCGTTTCCATTAATTCTGACTCTTCGTTGCACCAGAATGTGATTGTATGGCACCGTTAGGAAGTTTAGGACCTCCCAATACCTCCCCGCAGCTCTTCCTCACGGTTCAACAACAACAACAACAACAACAACAACAACAATGGCGGCGGCGCGGGGAGTGAGCATCCTCACTCCGGCTTGGTTGGTAGGGGGTGTTGGGAGCAACACCAGGCCTTTCCAACGAGCCGCCATTGAACATGTGCTCGACGGGGTTACCACGTAGGGGCTCGCTGTCAGCGCCTCATCAAGGGCGGAGCCCGGTAACCCCCGCACCCAATGGGAGCGGCGGACCGGTCCCATCTGGGGCGGAGCCAAGCAGCCGAGGGCGTGTCACTCCCCGTTGAGCATGCGCAGGAAGAGGGAGGTGACGTCAGATGCGCGCTGAGCTGAAGGAGAAAGGACGCACCCTCCGAGCGCCGAGAGACCTCCCAAAGACTGAGCTGTATCCTGTCCCTGAGCCAAGGTGCACCTTGTGCTATCAACCGACCTGTCCTTCCCTGCCATCAATCCCTGTGTAAGTCAGTCTTGTTCCGTTTGTCTGTGGTCTGTCGGGGATAAGATAAGACTGTGACTAAGTGCCCATCTTTTCTGTGTCTTTACCTCATTACCTTGTAATCTACCCCTTTTCTCCACCACCAATTATATCCTCCTCCGGAGGTCTTGAGAACTGTACCCCTTGCGTCGTTTCATCTATCCCAGTCGTTGTGGCCTTTCCAATCATTGATTTAGCATAGCGCGACTTGGTCAACGTCGGGTGGAATCGGGTGAGTTGGGGAAGAATCGGGGGGAATTGTTAGGGCGCGGCAATACCACCGCTCGGTAAATAACATCTAATCCGCGATCCGTAACAACTGGTGTCGAGGAGTGAGATCGGACCCGAAGCGCGCTTAACGCGCTCAAAATTACAAGTAACCGAAATTTGTTTTGTTTTAAAATAAAAACCCGAATTTTGAAAGTCGCGCTATGGCGGATCAAGACGGCTGGGTTCCGCTAGAGGAGAGTGAGGCAGGGTCGATCCAGGACCAAATTACGGGACATGAGGAGAGCGAAGCAGGGAGGGCGGCAGGTGCGCAAAATGGCGTCCTCGCGCACGAGGTTGCGGGCGCGCAAAATGGCGCCTCGCACATGGCTACGGCGGCCGCACCCGCTCCACAAGTGGGAGGGATGGCCCAAATGCAGGCCCTCATGGAGCAATTTATGGTACAAATGCAGGCGTCCCTCAACCTGCAGAAGGACGATATGAGGGCTAATAGTGAGCAAATGAGGGCTGATAGTGAGCGATTGGGTGAGCGCTTGGGGGGACAAATGGGGGTAATGAGGGACGAAGCGAGGGGTACCGGTGAGGGATTAGACAAGAAATTTGAGGGATTAGACAAGAAATTTGAGGGATTAGACAAGAAAGTTGAGGGGTTAGACAATGGGATAGAAGGGGTGAAGCATGGGTTAACGGGGGTAGAAAACAGAATGGCCGCTCAAGAGAATCAAATGGAAGGGATGACAAAGGGGTTAGAGGGGTTAGAAACTAGTATGGAAGGCAAATTGAGGGACATGAGGGACCAAGCAGAAAGGGAAGTTAAACAAATGGGGCAGCAGATAGAGGGGGTCAGAATGGGGGTAGAAACTAAATTGGATGCTCACAGGGAGGAAATGGAGCAGATGAGGGTGGCATCTGGGCAGGAGATGCAGGTGATGGGAGAAGAGATCAGAAGAGGTGTGAGTGAGGAGGTCGGAGGAGTGCGCGAGGAGGTGAGGCACTGTAAGGAGCGCATGGAGAAGGAGGTGAGAAAGGGGACTGTAAAATTGCAACGTGGTATAGAGGAGTTGACGCTGGGAGTAGAACAACTGACAGTGGGACAAAAGGAGTTGGGGGACCAGGTAAAGAAGAACACAGCGGTAATAGAGGGTTTAAAATCGACACAGAAGGAGATGAAAAAGGACGTAGGGGGAATTAAAAAAGAGTGTCAGACGGTACATGAGGACCTGACGAGGAAAATGAACAAGGTGGTAGAGGTGATGGAGGTTAAAGAGCGGGAGGTGCGGGAGCACATAGAAAAAAATAAGGTGGAGTTAGAGGAAGAACTTAAGGGGGCGCACGAGGAGATGAAGGAGGTGAAGCAGAAATTAGAAGAAGTGGAAGAAGGGGTGAGCGAAATTAAGAAGCGACGGAGAGAGGATAAGAAAGAGGTAAAGGAGGAAGTAAAAGAATTGGTCCAAAGTCTGTGTTCGGATCGTGATGATGTGCTCATTAACCGGATGAGGGATTCGCAGGTGATGGAGGAGAAGCGAAGAGAAAGAGGACAGGGTGTAAGTGGTGACCAATATGGTCGTGCGTATGATGCGCCAGGTGATTTAATAAGCTTGGGGGTCGAGATAGACCCGGATGTTCGTGAGAGGCCAAGAGTGAGGTGTATGGCTGGTCCGGAGGGTATGGAACGAGGGTGCGAGCGAGAGGGTCCGGTGATGGGAGAGGTGCGAGGTGTGAGTGAGCAAGGTTGTGGTGGTATGGAATGGGTAGCGGGTTGCGGAAGTGTGACCCATGCATCGACACCAACAGGGGTAGTTTTTAGGGGGACAGGGGAGGCACGAGAGCCCCTTGGGGGTAATGTACTGTGGGGGCCTGGCCGGTTCGGCCCCGCGCTGACCCCGCAAGGGGCGACGCGCGGGGTCCGGCAGGCGGGCAACGACTCACATACGAGGTGGTCCCACAAGGTCCCACTCGCGCCGTATGACAGTGGGTAAGGGTGGCATCCCTGCCACCCTTCCCATGCAGGGGGGCAAATGCGCTCTTGATTATGGGGTTGATGGCAGTGAAAACTAGCCCGGGTGGGTTAGGATATTGTGTGTAGGGATCTAGCGAAGATGACATTAGGTAACGTTAAGGTTAGTTAGTGACAAGGATACCTGTAGTGGGGACGCAGGTAGTTTAGTGTGGATGATAATGACGAGGGAGCGCAATAGTTTAAAGGGACGACTGGGAAGCGCAAGTTTCAGAGGGGAGTAGTTAGAAGAGATGATGCTGTGTGAGAACTGGACAGGTTTGTGGAGCAGTGTATGAGTAGTGAGTGTTGTGGATCAGCGCAAATGCGCTTGGGGGAGAGAAGGGTGCAGGCGGCACCAAGTATGAGAGCACAGGTGTGCAAGTACAGGTGTGTGGAATACATGGAGTATTGGAATGAGTGGTGTGGAGAGAGTTGGAGTAAGTGGTACGGAGTGGTGTGCATGGTGCAAAGGTGTGGATGGGGGAAGAGTGGACCCCTTTTCACGAGTACCCGGGGAGGGTAGTTTCAAGAATAGTTAGAAGGTATAGGTAAATTGTGGTTGGATATTGGCATTTGTGGTGCGGTTGCAGAATGGTATTGTGGATGGGTGCATTAGTGTTGTGGAAATGGCTGGGCGTGTAGCCTGTTAGTGTGTGTAGTTGGTTTGGGCACTCCACCACTGTGAGGATGTCGGCCAGGTGAGGCCGCAGGTGGGCTCTGGGAGCCGTTAGTGTCAGTGGGTGCCTGAGGATCCCGGGTGTGGATCGGGCAGCCCGTGCCAGAGAGGGCACTGAGGGGGTGAGAGTGCGAGAGGGCCTTCCCCAGTTAGTTAGGTTAGGGTGAGGAGCAGGTAAGCTCGGGTGGCAACTACAGTGGTGGAGGTGTGCAGGTGGGTAGACCTGCTGGGAGAGCTACACGTCACAGCCCAGAAATTGTGCGAGGGCACCGGGAGATGAATCGGGGGAGTGAGACCCCAAATTGAGAAGCACCACAGTTTGGTCAATGGGAATTGGTTTTTAGAACCCATAGTGTAAGTTGGCCAATGGATTGGCAGGGAAAGACCCCGGGTAATGTAAAGTTGTTAAAGTCATTTAGGAAATAGTTAGGATTGATGAACCTGTCGCACCATACGCAGCCACTTACCTGAGGTGATGATGATGACTCCACACCTGTGTTCCTTTGTTTGTGTGGCAGGAAGGGAGAATTGCTGTGTGGATTTGTGAGACGCATCACGACGTGGATGAGACATTGGGGTGATTCCATCTCTCCCTCCTTAGGAGGGACTGATGATGAATTGGTAATGGCAAATTTTGATGTTGAGTTGGAGATGGCAAATTTTGATGAGAGTTGGAAATGGCAAATTTGATTGGTTAGGAGGGAGAGAAGACGAATTTGGTTTATGGGAGGAACGGGGAAGACAGTAGGGACGTTTGTTGATGTGTAAAGTAGATGTTTATGGGTAGTGTTGTGTTTTGTGGATACAGTAAGGGGTAAGGGAGGGGCAATGTAGGTTACCTGGTGGGGGGGGGGGGGCATACGGTAGGAACGTACCTGTCTCACCTGGTTCCCATGTGCCCCCAGTGTGCATTACCTTATATTGCGTGCACTTTTGCGCCCTTACCACCTTACTCACTTGTTTTCTTTTGTCTCCCACCTCCGAGGATCTGGCTTTGGGGCAGAGAGAGAGGAGAGAGAGGTGCTGGCTCCGCAGTTGTGGGCCTGTACTTTCGCTGCTTGCTGCCTGGATCGATACACCATATGGACCGCAATTTTTGTGGCCGCCCACCATGGACCGCAGTTCTTTTGCGGGCAAGCACCACCCGTGGATGGACCTCTGGGTCAACGTGGCACCTATGCCATACAGGTGAACCACTTTTAGTTGGCCCCCCTGACGGCCACAATTTAGAAATGGATGCGGTCGGCGCCTTTCTTTATTTTTAAAGAAGCCAGAAGGCCAAGTGCACTCCAGGAAGGCAAGACCAGCAGCAGAACATCGGCCGGCTGCGACACCACCGGTGACCATGGACACTTGATTGTGCATTTTGATTGAACACTTTATTGGTGCACCGGATGGTGCTGACTGTGTGTATGGGGTGGTGCTTTTGGTGCTTGGATGGGATGCTCTGCACATTATTAAAGGCCGTAGGGCCACAGGGCACTCGTGGGTTGGTGTATCGATGCTGGCATGCGTGCTCTCTCTCTATGCATAACATCTGCATGTGTTCCTCAAAGAACAGGTCCTGGATCGTAGTGTAAATATCAGTGTAGTGTTGTATAAATGATGCTCCCTACCGGCTGTATGTTTAGTTTGAGGATGCTTTCCACGATTCGGTTATCCTGTGGGTGTGTTTCTGGTAGGAGAAGGGTGCAACGTCGCAGGGGGACATATTTACTCATTTGTGAACATCTGTAAAACTGTCGCACTCAGGGTTGAGTTAATAGTAGAGGGAACTACATCTGAGTGCCACACTAACGTAGGTAAGAATTTATCGGGTCGGGACGCCCCGAGGTAGAGAAGGGTGCAATGTTGCGGATATGGGATTTACATCCATCCATATCCGCTTGTAAATATTCCCCTATTTCCTCAATACTTCCCAACTATCCCCAATCCCCCATTCCCTAGTCCCATTTTCTGTAAACAACACTCTGTAGACCCGACCTCCCCCTATTTCCCCCATTAAATGTCGCATCCAGGTCCACCGCATCTCACGTAGACAACTATAGGACATCTTGCTAGTTATTCTTAGTCTATGTCAGTTAAGGACTCGTTTCCATTAATTCTGACTTCGTTGCACCAGAATGTGATTGTATGGCACCGTTAGGAAGTTTAGGACCTCCCAATACCTCCCCGCAGCTCTTCCTCACGGTTCAACAACAACAACAACAACAACAACGGCGGCGGCGCGGGGATTGCGTGTCCTCACTCCGGCTTGGTTGGTAGGGGGTGTTGGGAGCAACACCAGGCCTTTCCAACGAGCCACCATTGAACATGTGCTCGACGGGGTTACCACGTAGGGGCTCGCTGTCAGCTCCTCGTCAAGGGCGGAGCCCGATAACCCCCGCACCCAATGGGAGCGGCGGACCGGTCCCATCTGGGGCGGAGCCAAGCAGCCGAGGGCGTGTCACTCCCCGTTGAGCATGCGCAGGAAGAGGGAGGTGACGTCAGATGCGCGCTGAGCTGAAGGAGAAAGGACGCACCCTCCGAGCGCCGAGAGACCTCCCAAAGACTGAGCTGTATCCTGTCCCTGAGCCAAGGTGCACCTTGTGCTATCAACCGACCTGTCCTTCCCTGCCATCAATCCCTGTGTAAGTCAGTCTTGTTCCGTTTGTCTGTGGTCTGTCGGGGATAAGATAAGACTGTGACTAAGTGCCCATATTTTCTGTGTCTTTACCTCATTACCTTGTAATCTACCCCTTTTCTCCACCACCAATTATATCCTCCTCCGGAGGTCTTGAGAACTGTACCCCTTGCGTCGTTTCATCTATCCCAGTCGTTGTGTCCTTTCCAATCATTGATTTAGCATAGCGCGATTTGGTCAACGTCGGGTGGAATCGGGGTCTAGTCGGGGAATAACTGTTAGATCGCGGTGGACCATCCGCTCGGCCCATCATAACATCTAATCCGCGATCCGTAACAATATATTTGTGAGATATTATCAATGTGAAGACAACCTTGGAAAATTGAGCAAGGTGGTGAGTTTATATATAGATATATATGTGCGGTTACCATTGTGTGATTTCCCCTTCAACAGAGCGGACACCTGAGAATTCACCCATTTCATACTGACCCTTTGGCTCATCTGCAAATACTGATCTGTGAGATTGGATTGTGCAAAAGCCACAGGTGAGAGAAATTCTCTGTAAATCACCATTTGAACAGGTGGAGAGATCCTTCCTGGAGGTACGAGTGAAGCTTTAGAGGAACAAGCTACAACACATCCAACGCTACTTTGATAAAAGGCAGAATGGGAAATGGAGCCTGCAAGAATACACAAGGACAACTAGAGATTCCACAAAAAGGTACTTGTACACATCATATGTATGACTGTTATGGTGCCAAAGCTATAAGGCAGGTCGAGAATTGGTATTTGTGGACAAAGGGACATGCTGAGGAGTTTCCAAGAGATGGTACATTTGAGCGAAGTCGATTGGAAAGATTGGGACAAAGACTGAAAGCCAGGAAGAGACAGAATCTAATGGTAGACTGGCTTGCATTCCATCTTTGGGATGGTGAATCTAGACAACGGGAACAGCAAGAACGGATAACGGATCTAGAACTTAAAATAAAAAGGATACAGGATACAGTGGAGGAGACAAATGCACAACTGCCCTCGAAATTAGGAATAAAAGTGACAGTTGTCCCATCTGATTTCCAGTTGTCTCCCCAAAAAGGACGGTACAGAGAATTTTTTCGTGTTTCAGGAGATAACGAGAGATTGCAGTGGCAACTCAGGGATGTAGAGATGCAGCCCAGCAATACAAGTGCACAGGTGCACAGACCAGGCAACGACAGAAACCGGTGTTTCAAGTGTGGACAGATGGGACATTGGAAAAGAGGATGTCCGTATACCGACAGGAAGACAAGTTCATAGGGTAAACCAAGATCAAGGGTACCAGTGCTTACCGATACCTCAGACAACGATTAGGCCTTCATTGCGGCAATATCCCAAATGACGATTGGCCTCAACAAATTAGATTACTGGACAAACATGAATAATTGTCGATGATTCTTGTGTCTGAAAAGTTTTTCGGAGCAAGAGTTATTCATTTTTTCTTTTGCTTGTAAGCAAATTGATAATTAATTGATCAAATGCCAAAATTGGATCTTCTATTTTGGGCACAGCAATTTTAAATTTACAAAGTTTGGAACAATTGCGTTGCAAATTTTTTGAAACCAAGTGACAAGAGTCACATGATGATGAGGTGGGAATTTCGGACTATTGTTCCGCACGATTGATAGGTCAGTGGTCGACTGACATGCAAATGGGTGTGTAGTCAAATTTGGATAAATTATTGTGGAAACTGAAAGGGTAATTTCAATGTGACATCATAGGGGTTTTCTAAAAATAGACTTTTAGTCTATTTGTGTATTAGCATTTTAAATTTGATGGACAAATTTTATGAAATTGAAATAAAATTGACACCCATCTTGATCTGTAAATAATGGTTCCAACGCAAACAAATATGCATAATGCATGTGTGTGTGTGTTTTTGTGTATCAATCTTACAAGATTGTTGACACCGACAGTGTGCCTTGTCTGAAAATAGATAGTTCCATGTGGATGGGATCACATATCGAGGGAATTCGTAAAATAAAATAGAAATATAATTTGATTATGAACATTATCATTTTTGTCAAGGGAGATGGAATATAAAAAAATTTGATTTGCTGAGTTATGAGCAGCCATTCATTGATAGTAAATTCATTGATAGTAAAAATTGGGAGTAATCTTGAGATTCCATTTTGATAGAATTTATATGAGAATCAAAGCTATTTATGGATATGAGCTTCATAAAAATGTGGGAGTACAAAATTAGCCAAATTTGGGAGAGGTCTTACACTGACTTCCCAGAGTACTCTGCTCACGGATTTTTATATATATAAACTTGAATTTTATCAGCATATAAATTGTGCTGTATGTATGGATGTGTATAAGGCATAGATGATATGGGAAAATAGTAAAGGAAATTTTGCTGGTTTGAACTATTGTGATTTTTGAGTTCTGGAGTTCAAACAAAGTCACTGGTTAACAGATGAAAATGGATAGTAAATAAATTCTTCGATGCTGGGTAAATTAAGTACGATATTACTAAGACTTATGAGAGCTATTGTTCTTCCTTACAGCAGTGCGAAATTATTGGGAAAAAAAAAAAAATTAGATCCAACATAATGAATCTATAAATGAATGTCAGAGGGATAATATCCTCAATTTGTACTAATTATTTGATTGTGGGTAAAGGAATTAATTTATCATAGTGGATTGTTAACAGCAGCCTGAAAATGTCCTGAGAGTGCATCCATGTAATCGGAAATCCCAGATTTGTTTTTACAAACAACATTTTGGTAGAGGTCTTGTGTGGACGAGCACTTCCTTGGTAGATAAAAAACGGTACTGCATGCTGGCAGCCACTTTTGCGGCCAGTTAGGCCAAACAAATTGAGAGGAAATTATAGTTAAATACGTAAGTTACACATGGCTATTTGTAAAAAGGAAATTTGTTGAGATGGGAAACATTTTTCGAAGGTTTATTAAAGTGTTATAATATGACATGTGGCAAGGCAAACTATTGGATGGGAAAATTAGATCTGGTTATAGAATAAATTTATTGACCCCTTGAAGTTAATTCTTCGAATCATTGTTTCACTGGCATTTTTGTTCACATTGGAAATAGTTTGGAAGAGCTTTGGTTAAAACCTTTGGTTGCAGTATCTTGGAACGAATTGATAAACCATAGGAGATTGATAAGAATAGAAACAAATATGGACCCAAAATAGAAAGTTGGATTCATGTCTCTCATTGCAAGCAAGCACATGGGGCTAAGGTGGACGGTCCCACAGAAAATGAGGCTGCACCTAGCAGCCCAGCAGAACATTCAGTGGCAGACAAATGATAGTCGTGATTTACAGTCATTTGAATTACTAGGGCATGCCCGTACTATATATATATCTAAAATTATATCCCCCCCCCCCCCCCCTCTATTTACATGAAATGGTTTGGTCCATTCGCAAAGCCAAAGCGAACGGCTTGCGAGTACGGTGACAATCCCCCCCCTCTATTTACATGAAATGGTTTGGTCCATTCGCAACGACCACAGAACCCCCCCCCCCCCCTCTATTTACATGAAATGGTTTGGTCCATTCGCAACGCCAAAGCGAACGGCGAACGGCTAAATCGCCATAGCTCGGTAACTACTTGTACGATTAATTTCAAACCTTGAAAAGGCACATCCTCGGGTCCCCAGCAATATACCTGGCAAGTTTCAAGTATATCGGACCGGTAGTTGTCGAGAAACAGTGGTCGCATACACACACACACACACACACACACACAAACACACAGAGATTAGTGGAATTATAGATAGATATTTTAACACTCCTTGCATTGATAAACATTGCATTTTCAACATGTATTCCGACTTGGGATAGTGACATTTATTTGCCTACATGCCATACAATTACCTACTGATATTAATACAGCATGAGGGATAATGTATCACAACTACACTCATGATCAGGGGATTTAGTTCGACCCCGGGAGATAGGGGGATCAGGGTAAGACAAATAATCTGATTTATGTTACATATTAAGGGATTTTCTTTATTTACCTTTTAGGAAGCTTGTTAGTTTGGTATATAATGTTGAATGTCGTCGACATATAATTATGTCATAGGTATGAATATATACAAGGAGTAGCAGACTTGTTTGTGGGTTTAGTAGTTATATTGGCAATTGTTTTAGTGGTGGCTTGCTTGAAAGCCTTAGTGACGGTGTGTTTGAATAAGGTAACCAACAACACGATGATAACGCATGAAGTGACAAATGAGGAAAGAAATGTGGAACCACAAGAGGAAGACTTTTATGGCGACATAAATACTGAGATGAAAAGATTAAATCAAGTGATGTTGCAAATGAATACAGTAGAATTAAGATAATGACATAACGACAATGTTATGAGTTGTGTCAATTACAAGATCAGTGAACTCTTATCACCACGAGTGACACACTGTTAGTAAAAAAAAAAAAAAAGAAGAAGGAAAAGGAGAAGTGGGGAGGAATTATGGTAATAATACATTATGCTTAATTGTTGGTTTGGGAAAATTTTTGGTGGGAATTAGATATTCCTGTTTGTGATTGTAATCATATACAATTTATTTTCTTAGAGTAGTGCTAAAATACCTGCACGAGTTAATTTTGAACTATATTAACCTGAAAGCAATTGTGGATGCTATTCTTAGTTTAGTAGTGAAATACATACCTGATTGAATATTACTTGTGTGACGCATATAAATGAATACAACTTTTTGAATGTTGTAAGGGAAAACAACAAATTGTTGAATGTGAAACTGTCGGAAGATATACATAATTATGCTGATTTCATGGTAAGATGTACCCTATCTGATTCAGTGTGTGTGGAAAGCAGATTCAGATGTGACTGAGCATAAGGATAAGACGAGATCACAGTTGAAGGGGGTGCTAACGGAATTGGGAAGAAGTTCGAGAAAGAAAATTTGTGGCTAAAAAATGAAGTTAATCGTGGCATACACCCTCTTTCTCAAAGAATGATGAAGACATTCTCCCGTGTAACTTGGAGATGGATGCTTACCTTCACCAAGGAAATTTACCATTTGCCTGGATCACACTGCAACATATTGTTGCGAATATGGAATTTGACCTCCATATCCGCTTGTAAATATTCCCCTATCTTCTCCGATACTCCCCAACTCTCCCCTTACCCCATTCCCTAGTCCCATTGTCTGTAAACAACACCCATTAGAGCCGATCTTCCCCTTCATTCCCCCATTAAATGTCGTGCCCAGGTCCCCCGCACCACACGTAGACAATT
Source organism: Myxine glutinosa (assembly GCF_964187855.1). Taxonomy (NCBI): domain Eukaryota; kingdom Metazoa; phylum Chordata; class Myxini; order Myxiniformes; family Myxinidae; genus Myxine; species Myxine glutinosa. Next base: position 34,270,629 of record NC_136261.1, read on the forward strand.
ATAGGACATCTTGCTAGTTATTCTTAATCTATGTCAGTTAAGGACTTGTTTCCATTAATTATGACTCTTCGTTGCACCAGAATGTGATGATATGGCACCAGTAGGAGTTTAGGACCTTCCCATACCTCCCCGCATCTCTTCCCATCATCTCAAGCTCCAACAACAACCACAACAACAGCGGCTTTGCGTCCTCACTCCGGCTCGGTTGGCCGCCATTGAACATGTGCTCGACGGGGTTACCCAGAAGGGGGCTCCCTGTCGGCCCCTCGTCAAGGGCGGAGCCGGTAACCCCCGCACCCAATGAGAAGCCATGGGCCGATGCCATATGGGGCGGAGCTAACGAGCGAGGGCGTGTCACTCCCCGCCGGATATACGCGGCCCCGCGCCGGACGTGACGTCAGATGCGCCCCGAGCTTGGAAGGACAAGACGCCACCCTCCCGAGCGCTGAGCGACCTCCCCGGCATCTCCACCAAAGTCGCGACCCACGAGCGCTGAGCGACCTCCCCGGCATCTCCACCAAAGTCGCGACCCACGAGCGCTGAGCGACCTCCCCGGCATCTCCACCAAAGTCGCGACCCACGAGCGCTGAGCGACCTCCCCGGCATCTCCACCAAAGTCGCGACCCACGAGCGCTGAGCGACCTCCCCGCATCTGCTGGACACCACCGTACGTGATTCTGTCCCGGAGCCAGGTGCACCTGAGCCATCGACTGCCGCTTTCCTTGCCATCAAATCCCGTGTGAGTCAGCGTTGTCCCGTTTATCTGTGGTCTGTCTAGGGTTAATATAAGGTTGTGTCTAAGTGCCCACCTTCCTATGTTTCCCTCTTGTCCCTGTAATCTAACCTTTTTCCGTACGAATATACTTGAGAACTGAACCCCTGGTGTCGTATTGTGTCATTATAATCCAGCCGGGTGTCTTCTTTTTCTTATTGAGCCAGCATAGCGCGGCTTCGTCGACGTTCGAGTACAATCGGGTAACTTGTACGGATACGGCGGCCATCCCGCTCGGCCCACCATACCATCAAAGTCGTATCTGTAACAATTGGTGTCAGGAGTGGGATTCGGACCCGGGACTAAATTAGTTAGGCCCAAATTTTGGGAGGGAAAATCGATCCGGAGCGCGTACTGCGCTCGACAAAATCGATCCGGAGCGCGTACGGCGCTCGACAAAATCGATCCGGAGCGCGGGTACTGCGCTCGACGAAAGTATAACGGCGAAATTTCGAATTTGTTTTACGAAACTCGAATTTTGAAAGTCGCGCTATGGCGGATCAAGACGGCTGGGGTCCGGTAGGGGAGAGTGAAGCAGGGTCGGTCCAGGACCAAATTGAGACACGTGAGGAGAGCGAAACAGCGGGGGTAGCAGACGCGCGAAATGGCGCCTCGCACATAGCTACGTGGGCCGCACCCGCTGCACAAGTGGGAGGGATGGCCCAGATGCAGGTCCTCATGGAGCAATTTATGGCGCAAATGCAGGCGTCCCTCAAACTGCAGAGTAACCAATTGGGGGTAATGGGGAACCGGATGGATGCTCAGGGTGAGCGATTGGAGGGCCAAATGGGGGTAATGGGAAACCAAATGGGGGTAATGAGGGACGAAGCGAGGGGTACCGGTGAGAAGTTAGACAATAATTTTGAGGAGTTAGACAAGAAAATTGGGAAGTTAGACAAAAATTTTGAGGGGTTAGACAATGGGATAAAAGAGGTGAGAAATGGGTTAGAGGGGGTAGAAAATAGAATGGCTGCCCAGGAGAATCAGATAGAGGGAGTGAAAACTGGGTTAACGGGGGTAGAAAACAGAATGGCCGCTCAAGAGAATCAAATGGAAGGGATGCAAAAAGGGTTAGAGGGGTTAGAAAACACCATGGAAGGCAAATTGAGGGACATGAGGGACCAAGCGGAAAGGGAAGTTAACCAAATGGGGCAGCAGATAGAGGGGGTCAGAATGGGGGTAGAAACCAAACTGGATGCTCACAGGGAGGAAATGGAGCAGATGAGGGTGGCATCTGGGCAGGAGATGCAAGTGATGGGAGAGGAGATCCGAAGAGGAGTGAGTGAGGAGGTCGGAGGAGTGCGCGAGGAGGTGAGGCACTGTAAGGAGCGCATGGAGAAAGAGGTGAGAAAGGGGACTGTAAAATTGCAGGGTGGTATAGAGGAGTTGACGCTGGGAGTAGAACAACTGACAGTGGGACAAAAGGAGTTGGGGGACCAGGTAAAGAAGAACACAGCGGTAATAGAGGGTTTAAAATCGACACAGAAGGAGATGAAAAAGGACGTAGGGGTAATTAAAAAAGAGTGCCAGACGGTACATGAGGACCTGACGAGGAAAATGGACAAGGTGGTAGAGGTAATGGAGGTTAAAGAGCGGGAGGTGCGGGAGCACATAGAAAAAAATAAAGTGGAGTTAGAGGAAGAACTTAAAGGGGCGCACGAAGAGATGAAGGAGATGAAGCAAAAATTAGAGGAAGTGGAAGAAGGGGTGAGCGAAATTAAGAAGCGACGGAGAGAGGATAAGAAAGAGATAAAGGAGGAAGTAAAAGAATTGGTCCAAAGTCTGTGTTCGGATCGTGATGATGTGCTCATTAACCGGATGAGGGATTCGCAGGTGATGGAGGAGAAGCGAAGAGAAAGAGGACCCGGTGTAAGTGGTGACCAATATGGTCGTGCGTATGATGCGCCAGGTGATTTAATAAGCTTGGGGGTCGAGATAGACCCGGGTGTTCGTGAGAGGCCGTTGGTGAAGTGTGCGACAGGTCTGGTGTGCGAAAAAGGAGGTGTGCGAGAAAATCCGACTCTGGGGTGTGTGAGGAAAAAGTGCGTGCCAAGGAGTGAGTGTGCTGGTGAGAGTGAGTCGGTCGTAGCGCGTGTGCGAGGGAGCACGTGGAAGCGCGGTGTGGTGAGTGTTACAGAGGGTGTAATGGGAGAGTGTGCGCGAGAAAGGTGTGTGACGGACAGGTGCATGAGGAAAGAGTGCGCTGTCAGAAGTAAGGAAGAGTGTCCACCTGTGGTGAGTGTTACAGAGGGTGTAACGGGAGAGTGTGCGCGAGAAAGGTGTGTGACGGACAGGTGCATGAGGAAAGAGTGCGCTGTCAGAAGTAAGGAAGAGTGTCCACCTGTGGTGAGTGTTACAGAGGGTGTAACGGGAGAGTGTGCGCGAGAAAGGTGTGTGACGGACAGGTGCATGAGGAAAGAGTGCGCTGTCAGAAGTAAGGAAGAGTGTCCACCTGTGGTGAGTGTTACAGAGGGTGTAACGGGAGAGTGTGCGCGAGAAAGGTGTGTGACGGACAGGTGCATGGGGAAAGAGTGCGCTGTCAAGAGTAAGGGTGAGTGCTCTGTCAGGAATGGAGGTGAAAGTAGTGAGAGTGACATGGAGCGTGAGTTAGTTGTGACAGGTGAGCGAGGATGTACACCTGGGATGGAAGGATGCACACCTGGAATGGTAGAGCGTGAGTGGGAATGCACGCTGGAATTGGTAGTGAGGCACGTGGTTGGGTGTGCGAATGAGGGCACACCTGTGATTGTCACAGAGGAGGTGACCGAGGAGGGGGCGCGAAGCGGTGTATTGGTGAGGTGTGCGAGCAACGAATGTGTGCCAAAGTGTTCGGTGGTCAGGTGTGTGACCAAGGCTGTGAGTGGAATGGGTGTACCTGGGTGTGTAAGGAAAGGTACGAGGAGAATGGGAACGGCTGCATGTATGAGCACGAAAGGGGTAGCGTATGCATGTAAGCCTGCAGGCGAGGCGTCGACGATAACCGGGTCAAAGGTTAGGTCGACTTTTAGCCGAATCGGGCCCTCGGTGCGTGCCGGGCTTCGCGTGCCGCGAGAACCAGCGGAGATCCGAGCCACGGCGGGTTCGAAAGGACCGCCGTGCGCGATCCACGCTGGGCCTCGCGTGGAGCGGCCGCGTCCAGGCTCCACTAGGCGGAGCTTGCAGCCCGATAGAAAGGGTCGTCATGGCGACCACTTTTTGGTGAGACGTGCCGGCAGGTCGAGATCGGGGCATTGGATGGCTCCACGCCGAGGTGGTGCGTGGGATCTCGGCACGGGTAAGCCCCCGTCCCTGCACCGAGTGCCGGACGTATCCAGCCGCTGGCACAAAACAACCAGCATCCATTGCTTGGCTTTACGAAGCCGGGCTTTGGACAGGGATTGGCGCACCGAGAGGTATTAGTGAGTCGACTGGGTGATGAGGTTAGTGTTTTGGACCCAAAATTAGAGAAAAACAAAATTTGATGATTGGCAAGGGATTGGCAGTAGTGATTGGCAGATGATGGGTAGTGCTTGGCAAATTTTTGATTTATTGAAATTTGATGTGCAAAATTGGTAGTGAGAGACCCCCGATGTGGTGGGATGGCAAATCCACCATCCCTCACAGTGTGGGGCAAAGGAGCTATAGTTTATGGGGTGTATGGCAGTGAAAACTAGCCCGGGTGGGTTAGGATATATCAATAGGGCCCTAGAAGATGACAGTAGGTAACGTTAAGTTTAGTTAGTGACTGATACCTGTAGTGGGGACGCAGGTAGATTAGTATGGATGATAATGACGAGGGAGCGCAATAGTTTAAAGGGACGACTGGGAAGCGCAAGTTTCAGAAGGGAGTAGTTAGCTGAGATGATGCCGTGTGTGTGAGGATGGAACAGGTGTGATTGCACAGGTGTGCAACTGGACAGGTGTGTGGAGCCGTGTATGAGTAATGAGTGTTGTGGATCAGCGCGAATGCGCTTGGGGAGAGAAGGGTGCAGGTGGCACCAGGTGTGAGAGCACAGGTGTGCAGGTACAGGTGTGTGGAGAGAGTTGGAGTGAGTGGTACGGAGTGGTGTGCATGGTGCGAAGGTGTGGATGGGGGAAGAGTGGACCCCTTTCACGAGTACCCGGGGCGGGTAGTGTAAGTGTTAGGTAGAGGGTGCAGGTAAATTGTGGTTGGATATTGGCATTTGTGGTGCGGTTGCAGAATGGTGTTGTGGATGGGTGCATTAGTGTTGTGGAAATGGCTGGGCGTGTAGCCTGTTAGTGTGTGTAGTTGGTTGGGCACTCCACCACTGTGAGGATGTCGGCCAGGTGAGGCCGCAGGTGGGCTCTGGGAGCCGGTAGTTGTGAGTGGGTGCCTGAGGATCCCGGGTGTGGATCGGGCAGCCCAGTGCCAGAGAGGGCACGGAGTGGGGAGAGAGCCAGAGGGCCTTCCCCAGGTAGTTAGGTTAGGGTGAGGAGCAGGTAAGCTCGGAGGCAACTGCAGTGGTGGAGGTGTGCAGGTGGGTAGACCCACTGGGAGAGGTACACGCCGCAGCCCAGAAATTGTGCGAGGGCACCGGGAGATGAATCGGGGGAGTGAGACCCCAAATTGAAGAGCACCACAGTTTGGCCAATGGGAATTGGTTTTTAGAACCCATAGTGTAAGAGGGCCAATGGTTTGGCCGGAGGAAGCCCCCGGGTAGTGTAAGGTTGTTAAAGTCATTTAGGAGATAGTTAGGATTGATGAACCTGTCGCACCATACGCAGCCACTTACCTGTGGTGATGATGATGACTCCACACCTGTGTTTTCTTTGTTTGTGTTGCAGAAATGAGAATTGCTGTTGGATTTGTGAGACGCATCACGACGTGGATGAGACATTGGGGTGATTCCATCTCTCCCTCCCTAGGAGGGACTGATGATGAATTGGTGATGGCAAATTTTGATGTTGAGTTGGAGATGGCAAATTTTGATGAGAGTTGAAAATGGCAAATTTGATTGGTTAGGAGGGAGAGAAGACGAATTTGGTATATGGGAGGAACGGGGAAGACAGTAGGGATGTTTGTGGATTTGTAAAGTAGATGTTTATGGGTAGTGTTGTGTTTAGTGGATACAGTAAGGGGTAAGGGAGGGGCCATGTAGGTTACCTGGTGGGGGGGGGGGCGTACGATAGGAACGTACCTGTCTCACCTGGTTCCCATGTGCCCCCAGTGTGCGTTACCTTATATTGCGTGCACTTTTGCGCCCTTACCACCTTACTCACTTGTTTCTTCTTTTGTCTCCCACCTCCGAGGATCTGGCTTTGGGGTAGAGAGAGAGGAGAGAGAGGTGCTGGCTACGCAGTTGTGGGCCTGCACTTTCGCTGTTGGCTGCCTGGATCGGTACACCATATGGACCGCAATGTTTGTGGCCACCCACAATGGACCGCAGTTCGTTTGCGGCCAAGCACCACCCGGGGATGGACCTATGGATCAACGTGGCACCTATGCCATACAGGTGAACCACTAATAGTTAACACCACCAAGTGCACCACAAGAAGAGCAAGAGACACCTGCAGGGTTAGGGGTTGTTGAAGTTATTTTTATTCCAATGAACAATGGTGACTGCACCGATTGGTGGTGGGGTGGTGCTGTTGATGCTCGGGAAAGGGTGCTCTGCACGTTATTAAAGGCCGTCGGCCACAGAGCACTCGTGGGTTGGTGTATCGATGTTGGCAAGCGCGCTCTCTCTATGCATAACATCTGCATGTGTTCCTCCAAAAACAGGTCCTGGATCGTAGTGTAAATATCAGCGTAGTCTTGTAAATAATGCTCCCTACCGGCTGTATGTTTAGTTTGAGGATTCTTTCCGGATTCGGTTATCCTGTGGGTGTGTTTCTGAGAGGAGAAGGGTGCAACGTCGCAGGGGGACATATTTACTCATTTGTGAATATCTATAAAACTGTCGCACTCAGGGTAGAGTTAATAGTAGAGGGAACTACATTGCGTGCCACACTAAAGTAGGTAAAAATTTATCGGGTCGGGACGCCCCGAGGGTAGAGAAGGGTGCAATGTTGCGAATATGGAATTTGACCTCCATATCCGCTTGTAAATATTCCCCTATCTTCTCCGATACTCCCCAACTCTCCCCTTACCCCATTCCCTAGTCCCATTGTCTGTAAACAACACCCATTAGAGCCGATCTTCCCCTTCATTCCCCCATTAAATGTCGTGCCCAGGTCCCCCGCACCACACGTAGACAATTATAGGACATCTTGCTAGTTATTCTTAATCTATGTCAGTTAAGGACTTGTTTCCATTAATTATGACTCTTCGTTGCACCAGAATGTGATGATATGGCACCAGTAGGAGTTTAGGACCTTCCCATACCTCCCCGCATCTCTTCCCATCATCTCAAGCTCCAACAACAACCACAACAACAGCGGCTTTGCGTCCTCACTCCGGCTCGGTTGGCCGCCATTGAACATGTGCTCGACGGGGTTACCCAGAAGGGGGCTCCCTGTCGGCCCCTCGTCAAGGGCGGAGCCGGTAACCCCCGCACCCAATGAGAAGCCATGGGCCGATGCCATATGGGGCGGAGCTAACGAGCGAGGGCGTGTCACTCCCCGCCGGATATACGCGGCCCCGCGCCGGACGTGACGTCAGATGCGCCCCGAGCTTGGAAGGACAAGACGCCACCCTCCCGAGCGCTGAGCGACCTCCCCGGCATCTCCACCAAAGTCGCGACCCACGAGCGCTGAGCGACCTCCCCGGCATCTCCACCAAAGTCGCGACCCACGAGCGCTGAGCGACCTCCCCGGCATCTCCACCAAAGTCGCGACCCACGAGCGCTGAGCGACCTCCCCGGCATCTCCACCAAAGTCGCGACCCACGAGCGCTGAGCGACCTCCCCGCATCTGCTGGACACCACCGTACGTGATTCTGTCCCGGAGCCAGGTGCACCTGAGCCATCGACTGCCGCTTTCCTTGCCATCAAATCCCGTGTGAGTCAGCGTTGTCCCGTTTATCTGTGGTCTGTCTAGGGTTAATATAAGGTTGTGTCTAAGTGCCCACCTTCCTATGTTTCCCTCTTGTCCCTGTAATCTAACCTTTTTCCGTACGAATATACTTGAGAACTGAACCCCTGGTGTCGTATTGTGTCATTATAATCCAGCCGGGTGTCTTCTTTTTCTTATTGAGCCAGCATAGCGCGGCTTCGTCGACGTTCGAGTACAATCGGGTAACTTGTACGGATACGGCGGCCATCCCGCTCGGCCCACCATACCATCAAAGTCGTATCTGTAACAATATGAAAGAAAGGCGATCACTTACTCTTGTTCGAAGGCTTCGAACATTCATCACCTCAGAAGTTGCAGGACAACGACATTTTACCTGCAACCTCTGTGAAATGCGGGGACATATGTTATTACTTCACCAACTTCCGGGGAACCAGCATGGAGCTGCAAACAAATGGCTGTGCCCTTGTCATAACAGCTGTGCACTATTCTGCTGGTTGCTCCTGGTATGGACCATGGATGACCTGAACACCATGGTCCCAACATCATTGTGGATGCATCCGGCATCCCTGTTCCACATCTTGCTGGCCAATCAACGTCACACCAATACTTGCTGCCCACTCATAATGAGGGAGGAGGCAAGTCGACTACAACTGGGCGAAGGCCTTGTTCAGGAATTACTACGGTTTACAGCAAGAGTGGCAAGAATGCTACATGGAGAGCAGGGTCAGTCTATGACTCCGCACCGTTACCACAACAGCGAAATCCTACACGAAGTAGTGCAGGTGTTTATGAAGACAGAAGAAAATGTTTCATACCTGAATTCAAACACAAGTGATCAGCCCTTCCTTTCAAACAAAGAGTCAACATTTGGGTAGAGGCAAACGTTTTTGCCAGATGTTGCAGATGCTTTACAAAACTTGAAAAATGAAGTGAAATTGTTGTGTCTTGGTGATGGTGAAGTGTTGTTTTGCAAAGATATTTGTGATGCAAGTGAAATAGATTGAATTAACAATATGGAATGAGTCAATGACCAACGAAATGTTTTGTGATTCTTGCAGGAGGACGGTGTATGCCTAAGGAAATTGGATTACCAAAGTTATGGTTTGAATACTTGTATTGATGTTTACTTGGAGTGATTGATTGTTTACTTATACTTGTATTGATGTTTACTTGTAGTGATTGATTGTTTACTTATACGTGTATTGATGTTTACTTGGAGTGATTGATTGTTTACTTATACTTGTATTGATGTTTACTTGTAGTGATTGATTGTTTACTTATACGTGTATTGATGTTTACTTGTAGTGATTGATTGTTTACTTATACGTGTATTGATGTTTACTTGTAGTGATTGATTGTTTACTTAAATTGATGTTTAGATTAATGGTTAATATAAACATAAAACAAAAAGATGAGGGATTGTGGTAGAATAAATCTTTATACTATGTAACTAGTTATGAAATTGGTGAGTGAACCAACAGGTGGTCGTAAGAATGTTAGGAATGTATCTCACTCTGTTAAACCTGGGAGTTCCTTTGTCCACCTGTATCAAGGCCCCGGGCTAACACACATTCCCAAGCCTTCACTATTGACTTGGGACATCGGGATGCAAAGAGGGTGAAGGAACTCCACAGCAGGGAGGCGAGCATGCATGACCTCGGGGCATTTGCGGTGAAGGGATTAGCGCGACGAGGCCCATATAAACCAGAGCAAACTTTGAGTCATGATCACTTGCCATCAGAAGCCCTGCCCGATGGAATGAACGAGTACGGCGCTGCGGAGGAACATCGGCTGAGAAAGAGGGACTATGCGGATAGAGTTATCTGGTCCATTGAGTTAACGGTAGTTATTAGTATTTCATACAAGTGAACTAGCAGTTAATAAAGTTGTGATCTTTTGTAAACCTGTGACATCATTGGAGTCTTGAGTCTCACCACACTACCACGACACTTCCCATCAGTAGTTGAGCCGGCGATAGGTGAGTGCCTTCCAATGGTGTTGTCCGATAATCCAGAAAGTTCAGGTGCTTGTCTGTACATTTTCGCCAGAGTAGTTTAACAGTTTGCAGAGCCCTCTCGACTTCTCCATTTTAACGTGGATATCAGGGACTAGACGTTCTAAGAATGACTCCGTGATCTTTGCAGAATTTTTCTCACAAGTTGCGAGTTGTACATAGTCCTATTATCACTCCATAAAGTCTCCGGTAGGCCATGTTAACTGAACTGTGCTTTCAGTCGCTCAAGGGTTGTACGACAGTGTAAATCCTTCACTTCATCCACAATTAATCTGGAGTAAGAGTCAACCGTTATTAGGTATGTCTTCGCATCAAACTGGAACAGATCAGTCCCAATTTCACTCCAAAGTAGATTTTGGTGTAGGAGTCGGTTTCAGGGGCTCAACAGGCAGGCGATTTTGGAACAGTTCTGCTCTATGTCTGCATTCATGGAGAGCCAGTATAGAACCTCCATAGCGCGTTGCTTACACTTGACTATTCCGAGATTGTGATTCGTTAATCAGGCTCAGCATGCGGGGTCTCAGAGTAGGTGGGATGACAATTCGCATGCCTTTGTATAGGATGCCATCCATAACGGAAAGTTCACTCTAGGAATCCCAGTATGGTTGAAGACAGGGTGATACACCTTGCCTGGTGTCTGGCCATCCATCAAGAATCATGTACTGTAACTGAGTGAGTTCTGACTGAGTAGCTTTTTAAAGATCCGCATACCTCTCTTCAGAGATAGATAGAAAGTACAACCTTGAAATATGCTCCAAGTTGTCCAGTTCCGAGCGAGTATCTGGCAGGTAGGCTCTAGAAAAGGTGTCTGGAAGCTGCATACCCTCCCCTCTTCTGCACCGAATGTTGAGATCATACCATTGCAATTGTAGTAGGGTGCTCTGTAGTCTCATCGGAGCAGACCACAATGGCTTCCTGGTGGTCATTTCCAGAGGCTTATGGTCATTGGAGACGGTGACCGTTTACTCAATTATATAACAGTGAAACTTATTGCAGGCATGGACTATGGATAGCATCTCCTTCTCTATTTGTGCATACCGTGTCTCCGTCTCTGTGAGAGTCCTGGAACTGTATGCAACAGGTCGTTGCACACTCTGGTCGGTTGTCCTGGATGAGAACTGCACCAAGTCCACTTTGGCTAGCATCACAGTGAATCTCGACTGGTTTGTTGACATCATTGTATGCAAGAGCAGGCGGATGACAGCAAAGTTCCTCCAATTTCTCAAATGCTCTCGCTTGAGCTGGTTGCCATTGATATTCAACGTCCGAATTCAGCAGCTCTCGGAGTGGAGCTATTTCGTCACTCAAACGAGAGATTAACTTTGACAGATACGTGTTAAATCCGACGAAATGTCTCACATCTTCCTTATAGGTCGGAATTGGCATACTGTTATGGAAGAGTTCCTAACGCTACAATAAAGGAAGACTCCACTTTTGTTATTGTTCGGTTTATTAAGACTTTAAAAGGGTAGGGCAGTATTTACTAATTCAAGACATTGACTAACTAAGAACGAATCTGAACTTTAAACAAATGCCTCGTTCAGCCGGTCATGGCATGGCACAATCTTCTCCTGCGGTCAGATCTTCCCTCCGTCTTCAGCCTCCGTCCGTGCAGCTCTCTCCTCAACATTCCTTTTATCTAATAAAGGTTCTCCCATCCCTTTGTTGCACAAATCACCTTATTCGGGCATGGAATTCAAGACTCCGCACGGCTCAGATAGAGACACTCTGGTTTCTGTCTTGGAGAATTCTAAGAACCATTAACGACAGTTGTTATCTGTTTAAATGATGGAGCACCTTTTTCTGTTCCCCACAAGTCATTCTCCTTCTGACCCATCCAACCCAGGAATGTTTCTCTCCAAGTTTCATGAAAAACACATTTTAAGAACAAGGAGAATATAAATAATTATATGCCTCCACACTGTGAACTGCCTCTACTTTGACCGGATAGGGAGATAATCCATCAGCAGACAGTACATGTCCTACGTACTGTACCCATGACTGGTGGATTTTACACTTCTGCAGATGCAACTTCAGATTGTAATTTGTTGCTCTCTCGATGACATTTTTCAGGATTCGATGATGGAACTCCACGTCTGGACCAGCTACAAGTTTGTCATCCATGATTGTGAATGCTCTATCAATGCCTTTAATCAACTGGTCCATAATCTTCTGAAAATTTTCAGGTGCACATTTAAATCCAAAGGGAAGACGAAGCCACCTTTTCCTACCGAACGTTGTGTTGAAACATGTCAGATAAGATGATTTCTCGTCCAGTTTGATTTGTAGGAACACTGACTTTGCATCAAGCACTGAGAACACCTTGGCATGAGGTATACTTGCAAAGACCTCCGCAACAGTGTGAATACTTTCTGAAGGCAATGTACATTTATGTAGTACTGTATTTCACCTTTTTTTTTTAACTAAAATCTACTTTTTGAATGTACTCGTGAGATGCATCCAAGCTCGGAGTCCCCACGGCTCAAGGCTTGCTCAGACAGGGCACACAAAGGGCCGGAAACAGCAACGAGATCGTCTGCATCGTGTCCATAAACGTCGAGCAGTCCCTGCGAACGCCCAGAGTGAGTACGGAGCGCAGAGCGAGTTTGTTGCACCGGCACCCAGGCCTTCCAAACGGGCTGCGCAAATGGACTTGGCGAGGCAGAGCAGCAAGATCTGCTGGCTCAGGATCCGTGACCGTGAGCATCCGCACATCATCATGAGACCGAGTGCGTCCTGCCCCAGCCCCCAAAGCACTTAATTCGTATCCCACCGGCGAACTCACTCCGAGCACTGAGTGAGCTCCACCTGCTCGGCTGCCCTTTGTCTTGGCCACGATCGTCGTCCCGGCATCCTCCGTCCGCGATCACACTCAATTCCGCCATTCTCAAGGGTCCGGTTGCGACGGAGCGACGCCGCGTTCAGGGCCACGTTCAACAGATCGGTCATACCGTTGACGATGGACTTAACACTTCAAAAAGTAAAACAAAACATGACATGCAAAAATACCTTGTAATCCTTTTTAACGTGTCCCATGATGGTGCTGATAAGGTCTTCTTCAAGAATCCCTTTCTTGTCAGCATTTTCCAACCCCATGGTATCACAAAGTTTCACGGGTATACCCTTGCCATCAATTGGTTCCGTATTCCAGAAGCGAAACTATGGAACAAAAAATAATATTGTTGAGAAATGGTTGTGCTGTATATACAGTGTTTTGTTTGGATTGTATCACCAATTAATCAGTTGAACAACAATTGTCAGTTTTATACCATGTTCAGACGAAAGTTGTAAACATATTTCAAGCAATGAAATTACACTGAATAATCAGTGATACAATTATACTGCTTTCTTGAAGACAATAATTACAATAATACCAAGACTTCCTTAAATTGCACTAACGTTTATAACACATGAGCAAAAGTATCCGGCGTTTCCGGGTAAGAATGAGTCGCTTCCTGACGGGAATATGAATGAGGAGGGGGGAGAAGAGGAGGGAGGGAGGGGGGAGAAGAGGAGGGAGGGAGGGGGGAGAAGAGGAGGGAGGGAGGGAGGGGGGAGAAGAGGAGGGAGGGAGGGAGGGGGGAGAAGAGGAGGGAGGGAGAGGGGAGAAGGGGGAGGAGAGGAGGGAGGGAGGGGGGAGAAGAGGAGGGAGGGAGAGGGGAGAAGGGGGAGGAGAGGAGGGAGGGAGATGGGAGGTAGATCAGAGGGGAGGAGGATAGGAAAAGGGGTGGGGGATAGAAGGAGGGGTGTGGGATAGGAGAAGGCGAGGGGGAGGAGAGAGAGAGAAGTGGGGAGAGAGGAGAGAGAGGGAAGGGGGAGGGAAGGGGAAGGGGTGAGGAGAGGGGAAGGGGTGAGGAGAGGGGGAAGGGAAAGTGGGAGGGGAAGGAAAGAGGAAGGAGGAGGGTGAGGAGGGGAGGAGGAATGGAGGTAGGGGAATGGTGAGGAGAAGAGAAGGGATAGGGGAAGGAAAGGGAGTGGAGTAGGAGGGGGAGAGAGAGGAAGGAGGGTGAAGGGGGAAAGAGAGCAATGTGGAAGGAGAGAAGAAGGGCGGTGGAGGGGGAAAGGGAGAGAGAGGAGGACTGGGGGGGGGGGGTGACGAGGAGGGATGGGAGAGTGAGGAGGGGGAGGGGCAGGGAGGAGAGAGAGAGAAGGGAAGGAGGGGGGGAGGGGGAAAGTGACTATATCGCACAAAAATGTAAGTCAATGAAAAAATGGGTACGTGAAAACGTAAGGGAGCTCTGTCTACTGTAACGCCATGGCTTGCAAAAGCAGCCTGAATAATGTTCACCAAATGGTGGTTCACCCCGTTAAGCATTTTCAAAAAGGGTGTTATAACACACCCGAACTTCTCTGGCTTTGTCACTAATTAATTAAGTACACAGGCATTTCTCACTTCATTTGTAGCGCCCTCACCAAGCAGCTTAAGCGCTCCAGCAAGCACTCCAATGAAATGGGTGATAAAGAACGGCTGGCTTGACAAGTGAAAGCAAGCTGATTGCTTCTTGTTGAAATGGCCGAGGAATTTTCAAAACAGATCGATTTCAAGCAGCAAATCAGCGAAATGTGGAAACCACTGAGAGCAGACAAATTCAAAAAAAGTGTTATAACACACCCAAACTTCCTTGGCCTTGTGTCTAAAAACAAAAAGGGTGCTCTGTCTGCTGTAACGCCATGGCTTGCAAAAGCAGCCTGAATATTCTTCACCAATCGTGAGATATGGAAAACTTTGTCAGATTTCACTCCAGATTTGGAGATTATTTCGTCTCCACTCTACAGCATCCAATCTCCATATCCAAATCCAGATTTTGATGGTATGCTTCAATTATGTAATGACGAGGGCATGCCCGTACGTGGGTGCCCGTTCCTTGCTAAAAAAAAAAAAAAACGCTACCCGTACGCTCTACCCCGCCCGTACGCCCGTACGCCCGTAAACAAAAAAAACAACGCTCTTCACTTCCGCCCTTCGCTCTGACTGAATTGGGAGAAATAATGCGCATAAGAAATCGAGAAATTATTATTTTCTCCGGAAGAAATCGAATTACGAACCGTAATGGCGCACGCGCTCGGCTCGCTCTCACATCGGCCACGCCTACGCAACAACGTGTTCTGTGATTGGCTGCCGGAAGTGCAGTCTTCACTGTCCGGAAGGTCGCATATCACAGTTACGATGAATCGCAAATTAGTTTTTATTAGTTTTAAAACATAGTTTAACGCCAACATAGCGCCAACATAGTTTGCCAACGTGAAATAAATGAATACGCTCTCAAATGTGCCGTCCGAGGCAGAGTCTGTTCGCCACGTTCGGCACACGTGATAGCTCGCTGCTCTCTGATTGGTTGAATCGTTTTTTGGACATAGCTCGGTAACTACTTGTCCGATTAATTTCAAACCTTGAAAAGGCACATCCTCGGGTCCCCAGCAATATACCTGGCAAGTTTCAAGTATATCGGACCCGTGGTTGTCGAGAAACAGCGGTCACAGACAAACACACAGACACACACACAGACACACACACACACACACACACACACACACACACACACACACACACACACACACACAGAGATTACTGGAATTATAGATAGATAATCGATCGAGTTCCCAAGGTAAGGCACGTTTGTGTAGGCCGAAACAATATTGTGGCTTTAGAACCCAGCGAAGCGAGGTGCAGTGGGTTGACTAAGATGGCGGGCCACCACATCGGGCTTTTTTTTCTTATGAGCACCTCGTTAATAATCTTCAAAGGGGTGTTATAACACACCGAAACACCCAGTTTACATCCTCGCAATTTGTTGGAGGTCCAGGTGTATGCATGAAAAGTTTGGGGCCGCTGGGTTTCATGGTTTTGGAGTTATGGAGGAGACGGATGGACGGACACTGCCTTTTATTAGCATAGATTAATCTACTCGTATCCGACTGCAAAGCCGCAATGAGCCGGCGAAGCCAAAGCCTCTTGCCACTATTTTACCCATCACTATGGCATCAGTAGGTTAAGTAGTTGGTAGTAGGTAGGTGTAGTAGGTACCGTACCCAGTTCAAAATGACACCATTTGCATTCTGGATGAGATTAAAATTTATAAAATTTCCTTCTTGATTAATTCGGTGAATTCCGTCTCAATTTCGGATATTTCCGGCCGTGAAAAACGATTCCCTACGGCCGCGAGATTTCTAAAAAATAATTCTTCGTCAATTTTAGAATATATGACGCCGTTTTCAGCCTCCGAAACACGGTAATAAGCTTTTTTAAAATATTTTTTCAAATGCTCGAATGTCATTGGTTCCGGTGTTTGGTGAAGATTTTCGTTGAAGATAACCAGGGCCTGGGGAACGTGTTTGGTCTTAAAGTATTTTAATTACAAATTAGAGGTGCATAGAATTGTGAATCAAAAAAAGACGGGTGAAACAAACTCCTATTGATCTTTTTTGCAATTGTTTTATGCATACTTCCGCATCCGCCAGATGGCGGCCTCCATTGAGTGATTTGGTTTTTGAAATATTTTTTCAAATGCTCGAATCTCATTGGTTCCGGTGTTTGGTGACGATTTTCGTTGAAGATAACCAGGGCCCATGCGGGTTCGGGGAACGAGGTTGGTCTTAAAGTATTTTAATTACAAATTAGATGCGCATAAGATGGCGAATCAAACAAAGACGGGTGAAACAAACTCCTATTGAACTTTTTCGCAATTGTTTATGCATACTTCTGCATCCACAAGATGGCGGCCTCCATTGAGCGATTGGGTGCGTCAAAGCTTCGAAATTCTCAAGGGATCCAGCAAAATCTGGCTTTTTAACATAATACGTATGCGTTCATTCACAACACCGGCTTCGCCGGCTACTATACAAGATAGATGTCTGTCTGTGTGTCTTGTCTGTGTGTCACCATTTTTCTCAGAGATGGCTGAAAGGATCTTCGTCAAACTTTCAGAGGTTCATCAGTAAGTGCCTGGGAGTGTTTTCGGCCCCCCCCCAAAAAAATACATTTCGAAAAAAAAAAGATCGTTTTTTTGGAGTTTAAAAAAAAATAATCGCGCGATAGTGCCTAAGCCTTTTGACTTCATGACAGTTATATACAAGTACACATTCGCATAAATAAATACGAAACAATCACCAGACATTTGAACACAAATAAATCAAACAATTCCGGAAGTGTACAAAGTTGGTAGTACAGATTCTTCTTCTTCCTGTTCGGCATTACACTTAACGCAGAAACGGGATGAAAACCATTCACCAGCATATATTTAATGAAAAGGTGATGAACCCCCTTCCTCTCCTGCCTCCCCCCCCCATTTCCCCCATTCCCCCCGCATCCCCCTCAACCCCCCTACCCTTCCCTATCTCCCCTCCCCTCCCTTCCCTTCCCTATCTCCCGCTCCCCTCCCTTCCCCCCTATCCCTCCTCCTCCCTTCCTCCCCCTATCCCCCTCCCCCACCCGGCAACGCCGGGTACTTCTGGTAGTGAAGGATAAAACACAAACCAAACACGAGGAAAGTGTTATTGTACAAAATGTACATACTGTATTTAAATGGACCAAGCACATGAAGAGGAAGAATGTTGTTCTTGTGCCCACAGTAAGGAAAGAATGAGGTATTTGACCAACATAGCTAAACAACCTGCTGAGATGAAAATTTCTCAAGTATCAAAGTCATGTAGTTAGTTGTTGTGGAAGATTCCTTCCCATGTATTGATTCCTCCTCATGTATGGATTCCTTCCCATGTATGGAGGTTCCATGTATGGATTCCTTCCCATGTATGGAGGTTCCATGTATGGATTCCTTCCCATGTATGGAGGTTCCATGTATGGATTCCTTCTCATGTATGGATTCCTTCCCATGTATGGGTTCCTTCCCATGTATGGGTTCCCTCCCATGTATGGATTACTTCCAAAGTATGGATTCCTTCTCATGTATGTATTATTTCCCATGTATGGATTCCTTCCCATGTATGGGTTCCTTCCCATGTATGGATTACTTCCAAAGTATGGATTCCTTCTCATATATGGGTTCCTTCCCATGTATGGGTTCCTTCCCATGTATGGATTACTTCCAAAGTATGGATTCCTTCTCATGTATGTATTATTTCCCATGTATGGATTCCTTCCCATGTATGGATTCCTTCCCATTTATGGATTCCTTCCCATATATGGATTTCTTCCCATGTATGGATTCCTCCCCATGTATGGATTACTTCATCAGATTACTTCAGATTATTTATTCACAGCTCACTCTCTCCTTGCTGTTTTCTTCTTCTACTGCCTGTACAAGTGCAACAAGGCTGCATCTACTTGGCCTCTTCTATCTTTGATCTTCTATCTTTGATCTTCTCTATCCTCTTCCAAACCTCCTTTTCACAGATTACCGTTACTACTTTATGCTCCATTATACCTAGTTTCTATACCTTGGCGTTGTGCCATTTTCCAATGCCTTCCACAAAAATCCTCTGTTATTCCCATAAACGCCTTTATGTAACTCTTCCCACATATTGTATCAAAATCACGTAATTTCTTGCTGTGGAAGAACCACCAATTTCATCCTTATTATCTGTCTACATGAGTGGCAAGTACCTTAAATGCCCCCATTTATACAAATTGCTTAACAAATTACATTTCCTCTACATGTAAAGTACCGGTAACCTATTATTATTCCCATAGTTTCCTTTTTTATATTCTTCCAGCCTTTTTTTCACCTCCGAAAGCTTTAAAATTAATGTTCTCAGCAACCGTTGGTCCAATTGACAGGAATTTTTCATCAAATGATCGCCTCGGCACGGAGAATTTGTTACTGCTAATTATGACGTCATAGGTCACGTGGTATGGCGCCATCTTGTAAAACACATTCAACGTTGCCCCTCTATATCTCCGAAACGGCTCAATGGAAAGATTTTGGTAATGGCTCATTATAAAGAACTCTGCAATGGGACCAAAAAACATGTTTATTTAGTATATTAAAAATGCTAACGTTAACAGGTTAGAATTCGTCAAACAGATCCCTTGCTCCCACGAAAATGATATTTTTTTTCCAGATCCTTACTTTAAAAAACTAATAATGCAAAAAATTTCTAAGTCATATGTCACATGCTTCGGCCGCCATATTGTTTTTCGTGAAAAACACAAAAACACAATTTTCTCCGCAACGGCTAAACAGATCGAGCCCAAACTTGGCATGCATAATCGCATACCCATGATGAACAAAAAGTTCAGTGATCATGACATCATGTGTCACATGGTTTCGGAGTTATGACGTTTTAAAGCATAAAATAAAAATGCTATCTTCTCCATAATTTGTGAAGATATCGAGTGGAAACTTCACACAAATGTTCCTCATGGGGGGATGTTTCAATGTTACTTGAGACGTTTTTATAAGTCACAAGGTTTGGCCGCAATAAATAATGGAAGGTAAATTTTAAAAAGCTTCTAACTCTTGAACCACTGCAATGTTAGACTTGCAATTTTAATGCAATGTAGATCTCATGAAGCGGAACATGTGAGCAAAATCTGAAGCTGATTGGATGTACGGTCTCGAAGCTATAAGTCTTTATTGTTGAAAGAAGAAGAAACGCACAGTTTTGTCCTTCCAGAACGTGATCACTATCACACGATCTCCCGCGGTCATTTGAACCTCAAATAAAATTCCAATTGAAGATTTGTCAATAGGTGAGGTATATTAACAAACGAATAAAACAGATTTGGTCAAATTCTGACTTTTTTTTAACTCGATCGCATTTCACACCAAGTAGTGAGAAACTAAAGAGGAAGAAACCTCGTTTGGCTTCTCAGATAAAATAAATAATTCTGTCTGCAATTTCAGGTTAATTTTCTTTTAAAAATCGCTTTTTCTGCAATCTGTGCATGGATTGAAATGTGTGGATGTGTGTGTGGGTGTGGGGTGGGGGGGATGTGTGTGTGTTGGGGGGGGAGGGATGTGTGTGTGTGTGTGTGGGTGGGGGTTGGTGTGTGCGTGTGTGTGTGTTAGGGATGGGGGGTGTGTGTGTGTTTGTGTGTGGGTGTGGGGTGGGGGGATGTGTGTGGGGGGGGGGGGATTTGTGTGTGTGTGTGTGTGTGGGGGGTTGGTGTGTGCGTGTGTGTGTGTGTGTGTTAGGGATGGGGTGTGTGTGTGTGTGTGTTAGAGGGGGTGGGGGGATGTGTGCATGTGTGTGTGTGTGTGGTGGGGGGGGTGGATATGTGTGGTGGGGGGGGGGTGTGCGTATGGAGGGAGGGGGTGGATGTGTGTGTGTGGATGTGTGGAGTTGGGGTGCGTGTGTGTATGTGTGGAGGTGTGTGTGAGTGTGTGTGTATGTGTGGAGGGGTGTGCATGTGGGGGGAGGGGTGTGGGGCTGTGTGTGTTGGTGGGGGTAGGGGGGATGTGTGTGTGTGTGTGTGTGTGTGTGTGTGTGTGTGTGTGTGTGTGTCGGGGTTGTATCCAAGGGGGTTGTGTCAAAGCATGTCCAATGAAAGTGGGGTTGTATCAAAAGTGGGGATATATCAAAAGTGGGGTTGTATCAAAAGTGGGGTTGTATCAAAAGTGGGGTTGTATCAAAAGTGGGGTTGTATCAAATGTGGGGTTGTATCAAATGTGGGGTTGTATCAAAAGTGGGGTTGTATCAAAAGTGAGTGCGAGTAAACCGGTCATCACTGCCAGCAGTTTTAAAGTGGCAGTTCTAGTTTCCTTTAAAAACCATTTTCTCTGCAATAATTGGACCGATTGAGAGCAAATTTTCACCATAGGAGCGACTCGGCCTGTAGAATACTTTATTGGTAATTATGATATCACAGGTCACGTGGTATGGGCGCCATCTTGGAAAAACCAAAAAACTTTGCACCTCTATCTAAAAACTCCTGCACAGAAATAATTGAGACAGGTCTTATTGAAAAGAAATCTCCATGCGGAATAACATATGTGAATGATGACGTCATAGGTGCCGCCGTTATGACGTCATAATAAGACAAGTAAAAACCATTACCCCATCAGGATGAAATTTCTTGAGCATCTTCTCGGTATAAATTGATGCAGAAATAAAATTATAATGACATCATGCGTCACATGGTTTCGGAGTTGTGACGTTTTTAAGCATAATAATAATAATAATAATAATACATTTATTTTATATAGCGCTTTTCAAGAAGCCCAAAGGCGCTTTGACAGAGTACAAAAAACAAGTGCAAAAAGACAAAAATCAATAGGTAAATAATCAAAGCAAAAGGAAGGAGAAGGAGAAGGAGAAGAGATAGTCAGGGGTTAAATGCTGTGGGTTAAATGTTGAATGCAGTGTTGAACAGGTGGGTCTTGAGTGATGTTTTGAATGTGGTGAGTGAGGAGGAGTCTCTGATGGTGTGAGGTAGTGAGTTCCAGAGGGTGGGAGCAGCGAAGGAGAAGGCCCTGTGCCCCCAGGATCTGAATTTGGTCCGCATGGGGGGGGGGGGGGTCAGGAGGTTGGTACCAGCAGAGCAGAGGTTGTGGGTGGGAGTGTATCTGGAGAGGAGGTCAGTCAGGTAGGATGGGGCCAGGTTATGGAGGGCTTTGTATGTCAAGAGGAGGATTTTGTACTGGATTCTCTGTGGGATGGGGAGCCAGTGAAGCTTGTAAAGGATGGGGGTGATGTGGTCACGGGTCCGGGAATGGGTGAGTAGACGGGCAGCGGAGTTCTGAATGTATTGGAGTTTATTGGTGATTATTGAGGGTGAACCAAAGAGGAGGCTGTTGCAGTAGTCCAGACGGGAGGTGATGAAAGCGTGGATGAGGGTTTCTGCAGCCGTGGAGGAGAGGGATGGACGGAGACGGGCGATGTTTTTCAGGTGAAAGAAGGCTGTCTTTGTGATCTGTTTCGTGTATTTGTCAAAGGAGAGGGTTTGGTCAAAGATGATGCCAATATTCCGGATGTGAGGGGAGGTGGATACTGGGAAACCGTCGATGTTGAGGGCAAAGTTATGGGTGGATTTGGTGAGCGTTTTTGGGCCAATGATGATTATTTCAGATTTATCATAGTTAAGTTTGAGGAAGTTGATTTGAAGCCAGGATTTTAATTCATTGATGCAGTTTGTCAGGATAGAGTGGGTGGCGGTGGAGATGGACTTGGTGGATATGAAAAGCTGGATGTCATCGGCGAAGCAGTGGAATTGGAGACCATGACGGCGGATTAAGTGACCAAGGGGGGACAGGTACAGGATGAAGAGGAGGGGGCCAAGAACTGAACCTTGGGGGACACCTTGGGGGAGGGGAGCAGTGGGGGATTTGCAGTTATTGATGGAAATGAACTGGCGTCTGTCGGAGAGGTATGATTTGATCCAGGAGAGGGCAGTGCCGGTAATGTTAAAGGTGGTTTCAAGTCGGGTGAGGAGGATGGTGTGATTGATGGTGTCAAAGGTGGCGCTGAGGTCGAGGAGGATGAGAATGTTGAGGTTGCCAGCGTCAGAGGAGAGGAGAAGGTCGTTGGTGATTTTGAGGAGAGCAGTTTCAGTACTGTGGTTGGAGCGGAAATCCGGATTGGAATGTTTCATACAGGTTATTGGCAGAGAGGTGATGTTTGAGTTGAGTGGCTACAGTGCATTCCAAAACTTTTGACAGAAAGGGTAGGTTGGAGATGGGTCTGAAGTTGTTTAGGGTGTCAGGGTTGAGTCCAGGTTTTTTCAGAATGGGGGTAACAGCAGCAATTTTGAGAATGGCGGGACGATGCCTGTAGACAGGGAGGAGTTTATTGTTGCAGTGATAAGTGGAGAGAGAGCAGGAAGGGAGGCCTTGACAAAGCTGGAGGGGATGGGGTCAAGAGTGCAGGTGGCAGTTTTCATTCCTATGAGGAGTTCAGAGAGGTCAGTAGGGGAGACTGGGGAGAACTGAGACAGGGGTTGGCAGGATAAGGGGGGGGGGCAGGTGGTTTGAGGGGGAGCAGGTGCGGTGGTGGTAAAGCTGCTGTAGATGTTGTCAATTTTGCTTTGGAAGAATGAAAGGAAGGAGATGCAGTTGTCTCCTGTGAATGACTGGGTGGTGGTGTTCAGGGGGCTGAGGAGTTTGTTTATTGTAGAGAAGAGTGCTTTTGGGTTTCCAGAGCCAGAGTGGATAATTTGAGAGTAGTAGGCGGAGCGGGCGCGGGAGAGGGCATCTTTGTAGTGTTGTAGGTGGTCCTTGTAGGCTTGGGAGTGAATTGTGAGACCTGTTTTATTGCGGAGTCTTTCAAGTTGGCGAGCACGAATTTTCATCAGGCGGAGTTCAGGGGTAAACCAGGGAGCAGAATGGGTGAAAGAAACTGTTTTGGTTTTTATAGGCGCAAGCTGGTCGAGGCAGAAGGAGAGAGTGTGGTTGTAGTAGTCAGTGAGGTCAGAAGGGGTGTGGAGGTCAACGAAGGGAGAAGTGGACATTTTTTCAGAGAGGGTGGATGAGAATGAGGTAGGTGAAAGAGCATTTAGCTTACGGAAGTTGATAGTGCGATAATGCCTTGGTGCTGGGGTGGGGATTTTGATGGTCATAGTGATGGCTAAGTGGTCAGAGAGGGTGAGGTCGGAGCCAGAGAGATGGTGCAAAATTAATCCAGTAGAGCAGACAAGGTCCAGAATGTGCCCACGGTTATGGGTAGGAAAGTTGACATGTTGAGTGAGGTTAACGCAAGTGAGTAAATCAGTGAAGTCATTGGTTATTGTGGAGTCAGTGGAGTCCATGTGGATATTGAAATCACCGAGGAGGAGGATTAAGGGGGAGAGGGAACAGAGCTGGGTCAGAAAGTAGGAGAAGTCGACAGGAATGATGGGTGTGGTTTGGGAGGGCGGTAGACGACAGCCATGACTGACTGTGTGTGACCAGAGAGTTTAAAAGCCAGGTGTTCAAATGATGGAGCAGATGAGATGGAGATGAGGCTGGTCTTGATGTCCTGTCGGTGAATTACGGCAATTCCACCACCTCGGCCCTCCGAGCGTGGTTTATTGATGTAAGAATATCCATTGGGTGTAGTGAGGTTGAGTGAGAAGTAGTCCAGTGGTTGTTGCCAGGTTTCAGTGAGACAGAGAAGCATAAACCTTTAAAACCGAGCTCCTCCCTCATTTTTGATCCTATCGAGCAGAAACTTCACAGATGTGTTCAGCATATCAGTCTACTAAAATCACCTTTTCGAATTTGCGATAGGTCACGTGGTTTGGCAGATACAAATAATTAAACGAAAATATTTTAAAAAATTATATCTCTTGAACCGCTTCCTTGATCGAGGTGAAACTTCATACTGTCGTAGAAGTCATGAAGTGTAACAAGTGTGCAAAATTTCAAGATGTACAGTCTGGAACCTCGAAGATGTTATTTTGTGAAGAAGAAGAGCCTTCGTGTGTGGGCAATTCATTATTTATCACATGTACAGACGTGCAGGCAACGTACAAAACGATCTCACAGGGGTAATTTGAACCTCAAATAAAATTCTAATTTCAGATTTGTCAATCGCTGAGGTATATTAACACTCGACTAAAACAGATTTGGCAAAATTCCGACAATTTTTGACACCATCGCATTTCACACAGACAAGCTGCAAGTTGTCATTGGCTGAAGAAGAAATTCGCAATGCTTCTCAGACCAAATAAATAATTCTGACTGCGATTTTCAGGTTTATTTTCTTAAAAAAAAAAAAAAAAATCGCTTTCTCTGCAGTCATTGCACGGATTGACAAGAAATTTTCACCACAGGTGCATCTCCACCTGGAAATTTTTGTAATGATAATTATGACATCATAGATCACGTGGTTCGGCCGCCATCTTGGAAAAACCGAAAAAATTTGCACCTCTATATCTCCGAAAGCACTGAATCGAAAAAATTGAGACATGGCTCATTGCAAAGAACTCTCCATGGGGAATAAAATATGTTAATGATAATGTCATAGGTGCCTCTATTATGATGTCATAATTCGACAAGTACAAAACCTCATCCGATCAGGATGAAATTTATTGAGGATCATCGAGGGATAAATTGATGGAGAAAAATAATAATAATGTGAAAGCGGGATTGTTATAAAGTGTGGGGATGTGTGTGTGTGTGTGTGTGTGTGGGGGGGGGGGTGGAGGGATGTGTGTGTGTGGATATGTGTGTGTGGGATGTTTGTGTGTGTGCGTGTGTGGGGGGTGGGGATGTATGTGTGTTGGGGGGGGTGGGTATGTGTGTGGGGGTGTGTGTGTATGTGTGTATGGGGGGGGGGAGGGGATGTGTGTGTGTGTGTGTGTGTGTGTGTGTGTGTGTGGAGTGGGGGTGTGTGTGTGTGTATGTGGGGATGTGTGTGTGTGTGTGTGTGTGTGTGTGTGTGTGTGTGTTTGGGTGTGTGTGTGTGTGGGGGGGGGGGGGGGATGTGTGTGTGTGTGTGTGTGTGTGTGTGTGTGTGTGTAGATATGTGTGTGTATGTGTGTGTGTGTGGGGGGTGGGGGATGTGTGTGTGCATGTGTGTGTGTGTGTGTGTGTTTGTGATGGGTGGGGAATGGGTGTGTGTGGATGTGTGGGGGTGTGTCTATGTTCGTGTGGGAGGGGGGAGAGGGTGTGTGTGGGGATGTGTGTGTGTTTGTGTGTGTGTGGGGGGGGGGGGGATGTGTGTGTATGTGTGTGTGGGGGTGAAGGGGATGTGTGTGTGTGTGTGTGTATGTGTGTGTGTGGGGGGGGGGGATGTGTGTGTATGTGTGTGTGGGGGTGAAGGGGATGTGTGTGTGTGTGTGTGTGTGTGAGTGTGTGCGTGTGTGTGGAGGGGGGGGGGGACGTGTGTGTGTGTGTGCTCTCAAGACGTGCTCTCAAGAAAAGAGCTATTATTACTCCGAGATAAAAAAAAAGTGAATAAAGTACAAGTCTGATTTAAATTGATGAATTATCTTATTATTATTGTTATTATTATTATTCTTTAATGACAATTATTCTCACATTATTGTGGGGTTGGCCAAGGGAAGTTTGGCTGAAGTCTTTCACCAACCGCATGGCTTGGCATGACGTTCGACTAAGGTTTGGGCAGGAATTTGGAATTTGGACACAGTGCCGGTTGATAACGTGCCTACTAATTCATGAAAAAAATATTCATATCAATTTTATCAGATGCAATTTTCAACGAAGCAGAACAACAGAAATACGTCACGGCATTATACCAAAAAGACTTTTAAATGGTCTGAAAAACAATTTGAAAGAAATGCAGAAAATTTATCATTTATTGGGTTAATTTTTAACCCATTTCAGTTTTAAACGATATCCCAGAATGAAACGTGGGATAAAGGAGTTCCATTGCACCTAACAGAATTCTAAAGTGACAATAACAAGTAAAAAACGAGTACTTTTTAGTTCCTATGAGATACGGTTAAATCTTTAAGAACAAGTTGTTGTGTCCCAGACTTTGAACCCATCACAGTCAGTGTCACCGTGTTGATATTAATGAGGCAACAGTTTCACTCCCCTCCTCGTCAGCACGCCACTCAGTTCCCGGAACTTCTTCCATGCACATCTCACTCGAGCAACCATCGGCGAGACTGAGCCACCTTCTCCATTCAGCATGTGTCCGAGGTAGCAAAATGTTTTCACACCTTCCAGCTTCACACCGTCTCCAACATTCAACTCAACATTTCCTCCATCTGCAGCTCCCTCTGTGCACACCTTACACTTGAATGTAGCTGCCACACTGGTTAATGACACTCTCAGACCACTACATTTTTGATGAACCCACTCAGCGCACATTGTACATTGAATGGAGTTCACTCCGACACCCTTCCTGCACACAGCACATGGCCACTTCCCAGTTCTTTCCACCTCACCACATGCTTTACCACTTGCCATCACCTTCGTCTATCCGATATTCTTTTGCAGACCTTTTGCCTCCATACATTCCTTCCACTTGTTCATCTTCTCCTTCAGTCCATCCATACTCACCCCAATCAACACCAGATCATCTGCATACACCAATTCCCATGGTAAACCCTCCTTTACGTTCTGAGAAAGCACCTACATCACAGCTACAAATAGTAGTGGACTTAGTACCGACCCCTGATGCACTCCCACCTTCACCTCAAGCTCGCCAATGTTCCCCTCCTTCGTCCTTACAGCTGTGCGTGCTCTCTCATACATTGCCATCACTACTCTGATCAACCATTCCTTCACTCCTAACTTCCTCAATGCCCATGTCACTACTTCGCGTGGAACCCTGTCGAATGCTTTCTCCAGATCAACAAACCCAAGAAACAACTTCTTCCTCTTCTCCATGTACTTCTCCTCCAACTGCCTGACAATAAAGAGCACGTCTGTCGTTCCTCTTCCTGGCATAAATCCAAACTGCATTTCGTCGATCTTCACTTTCTTCCTTATCCTCCTCTCCAACACCCTTTCCAATACCTTCTTTCCATGCTCCAATAACTTTATCGCTCGATACGAGCCACAGTCCAGAGGGTCACCTTGCCCCTTGTATAGAGTAAAGAGGGTACTCAGTTCCCAATCCACTGGAATGCGGCCTTCTTTCACCACCAGATTACAGATCTCTGTCATTCTATTCACACCCCAATTTCCCACCGCCTTCAACATAATTCCCTTCAAAAACTTACCCAATTTCATTGTACAAAGCTTTTGTACAATGAAATTAAATAAATAATCCTAACCACCCGAGGCACCACAGAAACCAAACACTTGCGAGATTAAGAGGGAGAACTGAAGGCTTCTATTGGCACAGGCTGACTAAGCTTCTTCAACAATGAAGAGACAAAACAACTTGGCCCCCGAAAGCCAGAAGATGCGAATGCGAGGAGTGATGCAAGCGAGGAGCAATGGAGGAGACGCATGATGTTGCAAGTTCAAGCTCACAAGCACAGAGGTCCTGAAGTCAAGGCTGATGCATGTGGCTTTCCTGTGCAGTGCCGGTTGCACACTTCCCTCTGTTCAGCCTGAGTGCAATCCCACTGGACATTGGGACCGCTTCCCCAAGTGGTCGGTCTCCTCATTGGCCACACCTTCCCTCACCATCCTATGCCACAGGACATGCCCATAAAAAGGTTTTCTTCCCATTCGGTGCTTCTACAGTGCATTGTGCCAACATGGCCTACCAACGCGCAGTTGCCAACAGTTGTGAATGATCCAAAGCGCTTTCTTCATGCCATTGTTTCACAAACCCTCTACTTGGTCTCACCTTTCAAACAGGAGGTTTTTTGCTGCACAACCTTATCTCCAGCTATACTATCTATAAATTACTTTCGCTACCTCCTCAGCATTACATTAAACAATATGACGTACTCTGACATTTTGCCTGCTTACAAGAGTAAATCTATGCTATGCCAAATACACAGTCCATACAATAGTTTCACTGCATTCTAACTATGGATTGCCCCCTTCCACCAAACATACAGCTAAGTTCCAGATTTTTTGGGAGAATTGCTAACAGCATTTATCTCAACTGTAATTGTTCATCAATTCCTGTCCACCTCAATTGCACTTACCTATCCTGTTGATAAAGTCGACCTCTTCGCTGAGTGTTTTGCTGAAAATTTGACACTTGAAGACCACAGACACCCACCCATTACTTAGTTGCCCTTGTTATTTGGAAAATCAGTGTTTCCACCAAAACCATCACACGCAGGAAAGTTGCTAAGGTTATTCAAGGTTTTGACATCTCAAAAGCGACTGGACCTGATGAAATTCCTGCGATTGCTTTGAAGATGTGTTTACCAGAACTGTTTTCTGTTCTCTGAAAATTGCATAGCTTACTGCTTACGTCTGTCAATGTCTGCTTCCCCTTAGCTGAAAGCAGGCTTCTGTAATCCCTGTCTTTAAAGGTTCTGGTGCGAAATCAGATGCATCCAACTATCGGCCTATTAGCCTTCTTCCAATTATGAGCAAAGTTTTTAATTTTTGTATACAAAGTCGAGGCTCATATAAGAGCAAACACATTAAAAACGAGTACAGATACATTCAAAGTACACCGCCCCCATGCCAAATAATTAAATATCCTCCAGCGCAGCATTGCCGGGTGGGGCGCCTCTGGCACCCGGCAATACCGCCGTGCAGCTCATAGAGACTGTGTTGGGAGGGAGAGGTGTACAATAATTGATTGATTAATTGCATAATTAAAATCAATAAATAATGGTCAAAAAATATTTTCTTAATCAATTGGCTAATAGCATACCTAAACTACAAGTACTTCATTCCAAGCTATAACTTTTAGAAAACTAATTAAATAAGTCATTAATCTAAAAAATTTAATAATTAATTTATTAATAAATAAGGAATTAATCGATTAATTGATTAATCAATAAATCAAAATTATCCTTTAGAGTCACATCACATGGTCACTATCATGTCCAAATATTAGCTTCCCAGCTCAAAAGGTGCCTGAGATATTGCCCAGATGAGAAAGAAAACAAATAAATGATTAATAATAAAAATAAATAAATAATAAACATAAAATAATTAAATAATTTATCAATTGGTGAATACAATACCTAAACCGCCACCGTTTCATCCAAATCTGTAACTTAAAAAAAAGAAAAAAATTAATGTAGTCATTATTCGAATAATTAAATAATTAATCGATTATTTGGGGAGGAAGAATGGGGGTTCGAGGACACATTAAATTGAACATTGAAGTCAATGGGGAAAATTATGAAAACTTAATGACTCAAACCCCCCTCTCTTGAAAAATCACATTCTTTTTCCCCCTCCTAAGCCCCGCCCATTTTCAAATTAAGCACCGCCCACTTCTTCCTAAGCTCCACCCAGTTTCCCTAAGCCCCACCCACTTCTATAAACCCCACCCACTATTACATCATTTCCAGTTAAGCCTTGCCCAGTCATGCCAGGCTTGAAAAATTACACCCTTTTTCTCCCTCTTTTAACTTATTAACTCTCCCCATTTTTCATTACACTCGTACAGAGACCCAACGCATATTTGGCTTTCATTTTTAGGGAATAGCTTAATTTTATTGAAAGCAGAATCACCATCTAAAATATTGATAAATATTACATTAGAATTTAACTCTCGGTTTAGGTATCGCTGTTGAGCTAATATGAAATGATAAACCTCTCTTAATGATCTCATCTGACCCTCTCCCGAACCACATATCATTTTGAGATTATAGTAAATTATTTTCCCCTCAATCTCTTGGCAACCATCAAAGTTTTCAGTCCACTCAAGGATGTTGCCTCTTAGAGCCTCTAACTTATTTGTATTTAAATTTATTCGTTTATTTGTTTTATCGACTCTTACCCCTGTATTTCTTCAATAATTCTTATTTGATATTTCTCACATTCATGATGTTTTCCATTTATATACCAAGGCTGTCTATACCTCCACTCTTTAGTTTGGTTAACGCTTGATTCTATCATTTATGTTAGTAAAAAAGGCGGCGGTCGCCCGTTAAAATCCCTAACCCCCCCTTTT
This sequence comes from Myxine glutinosa, assembly GCF_964187855.1. Lineage (NCBI taxonomy): Eukaryota > Metazoa > Chordata > Myxini > Myxiniformes > Myxinidae > Myxine > Myxine glutinosa. Next base: position 34,300,706 of record NC_136261.1, read on the forward strand.
TTTTTCTTTAAAAAAAAAATCTTATCACTTATACTTATCACTTATATTTATCTTAATACGAGCAGAGGTACCCCGCGATGCCCGGGTATTGTATCAAAGTAACACCATGCAGTAATGTGCAGATTTTGGCACACATTACAAACTATTTGACTAATAAAATAGGATCTCTGTGTATTTTCACTAAATAGTCAGGTTCACTATGTTTTTTCGTTCAAAATCATGGTAGATGAGCAAACCTATACATTTTTGGAAACGTTATTACATGGGAAATCTGAAAATAAATGTTTACATTTGCCAATTCCGACCAATTCGATTCGACCAATTCGACCAATTCGACCAATCGACCAATTCCATTCGACCAATTCGACCATTCGACCATTCGACCAATCGCTTCGATCGACCATTCGACCAATTCGATCGATTCGATTCGATTCATCGAATTCGATTCGATCGACCATTCGACCAATTCGATTTGCCAATCAATTTGACCGACCTTTGCTTGTGTGGAACAGACTGTGAAAACGATGCGGACTATATTGTCGGATACGACACACAGGACAGTGATGACGAACTCGAAATGGCATATTCTGTAATCGTGTATGTTTGATGCCATTGACTGCCTGTGTATATTTTGTCATTGACTGCCTGTGCAGATGTGAAGTTATACCGACTGCATGTGTATATATGATTTTGCTGACTGCCTGTGTATGTTTGGTGATATGAATTATTGTGACACATTTTGATGTTATTAACTGCCTGTACAAAATGATAACATGTATTTGATTATGCAACTTATCGCGAATATAAAGACAGTATTTTGCAATTCAAAACCTTTGATTCGTGTCTTACCATTCCCCATAGCACTAATTTCATACTTTCATTGGATTCCTTGTCCCTGAAAATATAGGTTTAGTGTATTTTTAAAAGTTTTTAGGGTAATTAGAGGCAGAAATAGAACAAAATATGTATTTTACAGTGGTCATTTTGAAAATCCAAAATGGCCGACATACAGGTATCTCTCCAAATGTAAACATTGATTTTTAGTTTCCTTATGCTATAACCTTTCCAAAAATGTATAGGTTTGCTAATCTACCATGATTTTGAACGAAATATAATTTACTGACATAGTGAACCTGACAAAAAGTAGGAATTACAGCAAAATTTTCTTGTTCACTTACTCGTTCATTCCAAAGCCTCAGGATAAACAATATTCTTGGTTTTGCCCTGTGGTGCTATGATGAAGAAACCATCAGGGTTCCCAACTCTTGAAGTACCAACATAAAGCTGACCATGTGAAAAGACAGGATCTGCCAGGTTCAGTCCAACAACTTTCAATGATTGCCCTTGAGATTTATTAATGGTTATGGCAAAGCTGAGTCTGACAGGAAATTGAAGCCTTTTAAATTCAAATGGCAAATCAGTTGGGTTCAGAGGTATTCTGGGAATGAAACAATTGTCTCCAGCAATTTTCCTGATATTATTGTGACCTCCAGGACATGGGGCATCATCTATCTATAATTCCATTAATCTCTGTGTGTATGTGTGTATGTGTGTATGTGTGTTTGTATGTGTGTATGTTTGTCTGTGACCGCTGTTTCTCGCCAACCACGGGTCCGATATACTTTAAACTTGCCAGGTATATTGCTGGGGACCCGAGGATGTGCCTTTTCACATCATACGAGGATGTGCCAGACCGTATCGAAGGCACGTGATATGTCAAGGGAGACAGCTCGAATTTCCTGTTTGGCATTGAGGACCTCCATCCATTGCTGAGAAAGCAGAAGCAGCATGTCCAGAGTAGAGTGACCAGGTCTGAAACCAAATTGATGATCAGAGATCAAGCCATTGGAGAAGAGGAAAGATTTCATATCTGAAGCAATGATGGATTCCATGACTTTACTGATAATTGAGAGAAGGCTGATTGGTCTGTAGATGCTAGGATCTGTTTTTGCACCTTTTTTGTGCAAAGCGGTGATGTTGGCAGATTTCCAAGCAGATGGCAGATGACCTTTTTTTTTTCTTTTCTTTTTTTTAAATACAAGATCGAGGCTCGTGAAAGAGCGAACATTAATCACACAGAAAGACAAACAGACACACAAAACAAATAACATCGGGAGCGGTAGACAAGATGGGGAGAGAGGGGGAAGGACACAAACACAACATTTGAGAGCAGGGACCGAGAGACATGGAGACATCGAGAGAACTGTGGGAGGGAGAGGGCTTTGGGGGGGAGGCATGGGAAGGGGGGGGGGACCTTGAGCAAAAGAGAGTGTGAAGAGAACAGAGAGAGGGAGTGAAAGAGCGGTAGAACAAGGTTTTAGGACCCGTGGGCTGATGCGGTCAGGTCAAGTTGCAGAATCAGAGTCGAGGGTTGACAGAAACTTTTCCACCTTGTCAGGAGAGAAGGACACAGAGTCCAGGAGCAGTTGGGATCGACTGGTTAAGGTGGGAACAGAGAGAGATGGGTTTGGGACACAAGATTTTGAGGCAAACACAGAGTTGAGGCATTCGGCTTTTTCACGCGCGGAGTCAGCCGTGTGGCCATTTGAGGTGAGGGAGGGGATGGAGGGGGAACAAACACCAGAAACAGATTTGACCAGACGCCACCAGGATTTGGAAGAGGGAGACAGATAAGAGAGTTCTGTCCTGAGAACGGATAGATATTGTTTCCTGGCTCTCCTGAGGGTGGACACACACTTGTTTCGGGCTTTGTGAAAGGAAATGAGATTTCCTTCCGTTGGATTTGCTTTCCAGGAGACGAAAGCAAGTTGTTTCTGGGCAATAGCCTCACCACAAAATCCGTGTACCATGGACGGGACGAAGGGTATGACAACTGAAAACGAGATGGGATAAATCTGTGCATGAGAGAGAGCAGTTTACTTTGGAAGAATTCCCAGGATGAGTTGATGTCAGAGGCGGTAGAGATGGGAGACCAGTCCAGATGATTGATGGCTGCTTGAAGACCATGCCAGTTGGCCTGAGTGAAATGCCAGACTCGTCGACGCTGAGGAGTCTCTCTGAGAATGGTCAGAGAGATGTCCACTTTAACAAGCACATGATCAGAAGAGCCGATTGGAGCAGAAGAAGAGCAGCAGACATTTTCAGGGAAGTTAGTCATAACCAAGTCCAGAAGAGAAGATGCTCCATTGATTGAGATCCGGGTCGGGAAATTGACAGATTGTGTCAGTCCCAGTGAGTCACAGAAGTCCTTGGCTGAAGAGCCATGGCTGGTGAGAGAGGTACCCACACCCAGCCAACTGGCATGGTGACAATTGAAATCACCACATATGAGGAAGAGAGAGTTGGGATGGGTAGATAGAAGTTGGTCCATGTTATCAGACAGCGAGATGTAGATGGAGTCATCACTGTTGGACGGTACAACACACATATGAACAAAAGGTGGGAGCGAAGGGGAAGCCGTAGCCAAAGGTATTCCTGGGGGTGAGGTGGAGAGAGGGCAGTGCAGGGCGAGTGAGGAAGAGAGTTTTTTATAAAGATAGCAACCCCCCCTCCAGGACGAGGCTCAGGTCTATCATACCGGAGGAGGGAGTAACCTGGGGGAGATACCAAGGAATCAGAGACATCATGAAGGAGGAAAGTTTCTGTTAAGCAGATCACGTCTGGTTTGTCAGAAGCAACCTGTATGGAGAGATCAGTCAAGTTTGAGCGAAAGCCCCGGATGTTTGAGGTCCATACTGTTAAAGAAGAGGAAGGGGGAGCATCGGATACAGAACAGGGGGGGGGGGAGCGGTACGGTATGATGTGGAAGAGGAGGAAGAGGTAGGGAGAGCTGTTGAAGGTGCGTCAGAGATTTCAGAACAGCTTGGAGAAAGGGAAGTATGGGGCAGACAAAAGGTTTGATGGTGATTGGGTGAGGCGCAGTGAGGTGTTGTTTGAGGCGGGGGAAGAGTGAGGCAGAAGGTTGAGGGAGCTGAAGGTGAGAGTTGGAAGGGGGAAGAAGCGGGGAGGACGCTTTGAGGAGGAGGGGTGAGAGGGGAGTCTAGGAGGGGAGGAGTGGGGGAGGGTCTCAGAGGGGAGGGGTGTGGGGGGAGTTTAGGAGGGAAGGGGCAAGGGGGGAGATCTGAAAGGGATGGGTGATGGGGAAGATTTGGAGGGGAGGGGCAAGGGGGAAGATTTGAAAGGGATGGGTGATGGGGAAGATTTGGAGGGGAGGGGTGAGATTGGATTTTGAAAAATGTACGATTAATGGGAAACGAACATTTCTTGCAAAATGAGATTCTTGCGACCTTCGAGTCAAAAATACGTTTGAGGATGCTGAAGGATGGGTGGAGTTCTGGAGAGTTTAGGGAATGAATGAAAGATGCACTATAAGAGATGGAATTTTTTTTTGGAATGAATAGATTTGGTGAGCAAGTCGAAAGCATCCTTTTATAGAAGAAGAAAAAGGTGTTATAAAATATGACTGAATACCATTCTTCAGGGGACAGATGGAACATTTTTTAACCACGTGAACAAAGAACGAACGAACAAATAAGAACGAAACGGATAAGAACAGAGAAGGGAATATATATATATATCTATTTATTTATTTTATTTTTTTTGAGTTGGGATGAAAACAAAGACAGAGACCGAACGTGGAACGTGAAAAATAGAGACCGAAAGGAATTGCGAGCGCCGAAAGGAAACCGACGATTCTGTACGATTCTGTACACAGGTATGAAGAACCAACACCAAGAATACTATTAGAGACACACCAATAGTTACATACACACCGAAAGAAAGATAAAGTTTCGACCTGTGGTAAAGCCGGTATTACGACAAAAACACAATTGTGAACAGTTACTTATTAACTTCGAAAGCGTGCGCGCATGCACAGCTTTGAAGAGACGTGACGTCACGTGACTTCCCGAGACGAGAAGAGACGTGAAGAGACTTTGAAGAGATTTAAAACGTTAGACAAGTGGTCGATGTTCGGGGAAGTTAGGGGGAGAAGAGAAAATCTAAGAAATAAGCAATACAGCGAAGGAAAGAACCTAAATTCACAGAACACCTATGGGGGTAGGGAAGCCGAGATAAACTAGGCCGCGCACGCGGTGGGACAGAAAAGGATTAAATTATACAAAAGTTTGCAAGAATTGCAAATCAACACCAACTGGAAAACATCCTGCAACACATGCACAATAAAAAAACGAGTAGGAATTGACGAACACGAATGGAAAAAATACTATAACTTTTGCTGCCGTGCAGAGAGCTCCAAGACGTTTCCTTGCTCCAGGGACCAGAAACGGAAGTCCCAAGTATAAAACACAAGGACACCTTGGACTTCCAGGACAGAAGTTGGTATTTCAAAAAAAGTAGAATTGGGGTGAAATTAGTGGGGGTAGAAAAGATCAAGGTTTTGGATGGGGGAAGATAAGAGATGGTGGTGAACAACTGTTTTAAAGACCTGGAGGGTGGAGTGGGATTGAAGGGAGTGAGGGAGTTTGTTCCAGAGGGGGGGGGGGGGAGAAAAGAGGAATGAAGGAGTGAAGGTGAGCAGAGAGTCTTGATTTTGGCAGTTTAACCATAAGAGGGGTGCAGGCAGATCTTGTGCGACCTGTAGTAATATTTGCGGGACAGAGCCCAGAGAGAGCTGGGGGGCCAAGGCCAGAGAGGAGTTGGTAGAAGCTGGAAAGACCACCAACCTGCCTGCGGTGAGTGAGTGAGAGGCCCTTGGCGTTAGCTTCATCGTGGGAGATTCCAATGATTCTGAATGCTTTGGTTTCAACAGCGTGAATGATTGATAATTTAATTTTTTAATTATTATTATTTATTTATTTTCATTATTAATTATTTATTTATTTTCTTTCTTATTTGGCCAATATCTCAGGCAACTTTTGAGCTGGGAAGCTAATATTTGGACATGACAGTGACCAAGTGATGTGGCTATCAAGGATATTTTTGATTTATTGATTAATAATTTAATCGATTAATTATTTATTGGTGAATCAATTAATTATTTAATTTTTTATTAATGACTTATTTAATTAAATTTCTAAAAGATACATCTTCGGATGAAGCACGAGTGGTTTAGTTATGCTATTAGCCAATTGATTAAGAAAATATTTTGTGATAATCTTTTATTGATTTTAATTATACAATTAATCAATCAATTAGCGTACACCTCTCCTTCCCAATGCAGCCTCTATGAGCTGCACTGCGGTATTGCCGGGCGCCTCCGCGCTGTAGCATATTTAATTATTTGGCATGGGGGCGGTGTACTTTCGTGTATCTTTACTTGTTTCTTTCTTGTTTGTTTGTTTGTCCGGGTGATATCTCAGCCATCCTTTGAGCTAGGAAGCTGAAATTTCGGCACAATAGTGAGCAAGTCCTTTGTAAAAAACGATATTTTTTGTTTTTTGATTCATCAATTAATTGAGGAGTTATTTTATTATTAGCGATTAATTAAGTACTTATTTAATTAATCAAATTTCCTTTCTCTTCTGACCATTAACTCAGGCACCTTTTGAGTTAGGAAGCTGATATTTGGACATGCCAATGACCAGGTGATTTAGCTGCAAAGGCAATTTTTGATTTATTAATTAATCAATTAATCAATGAATCGATTAATTTTTTAATTATTCGATTAACGACCAAAAAATTTTTTTTTAAGTTGCAGATTCTGATGAAATGGTGGTGGTTTATGTGTTCTATGACCGAATTGATTTATAATTTAATTTTTTAATGATTATTATTTATTTATTTTCATTATTAATCATTTATTTATTTTCTTTCTCATTTGGCCAATATCTCAGTTACCTTTTGAGCTCGGGAGATAATATTTGGACATGTGTGACCAAGTGGAGTGGCTATCAAGGATATTTTAGATTTATTGATTAATCGATTCATCAATTAATCGATTAATTATTTAATTTATTCGATGAATTACTAAAAAAAAAAAAAAAAAAAACAGTTTACAGATTCGGATGAAATGGTGGTGGTTTATGTGTTCTGTGACCGAATTGATTAATAATTTAATTTTTTAATTATTATTATTTATTTATTTTCATTATTAATCATTTATTTATTTTCTTTCTCATTTGGCCAATATCTCAGGCACCTTTTGAGCTGGGAAGCTAAATTTGGACATGACAGTGACCAAGTGATGTGGCTATCAAGGATATTTATTGATTAATCGATTAATTATTGACTTTTTTTAAAATGACTTATTTAATTAAATTTCTAAAAGATACTTCTACGGATGAAGTATGAGTGGTTTAGTTATGCTGTTGGCCAATTGATTAAGAAAATATTTTGTGATAATCTTTTATTGATTTTAATTATACAATTAATCAATCAATTAGTATACATCTCTGCCTCCCAATGCAGCCTCGATGAGCTGCACTGCGGTATTCCCGGGCGCCAGAGGCCTTTGTAGGATATTTAATTATTTGGCATGGGGGCGGTGTACTTTGAATGTATCTGTACTTGTTTAATTTTTTAATGATTATTATTTATTTATTTTCATTATTAATCATTTATTTATTTTCTTTCTCATTTGGCCAAGATCTCAGGCACCTTATGAGCGGGGAAGCTAATATTTGGACATGACAGTGACCAAGTGATGTGGCTATCAAGGATATTTTTGATTTCTTCATGAATAATTTAATCGATTAATTATTTATTGATTAATCAATTAATTTTTTATTTTTTTTAATAATGACTTATTTAATTAAATTTCTAAATGATACATCTTCGGATGAAGCACCAGTGGTTTAGTTATGCTGTTAGCCAATTGATTAAGAACAGGTCCTTTGACAAAAACAGTATTTTTTGTTTTTTGATTAATCAATTAATTGAGGAGTTATTTAATTATTGGCGATTAATTAAGTACTTTTTAATTAATCTAATTTTCTTGGGAAAACCACATTTCCAAGCTGGCCTCCAAAGCCAGTCGCCGACTGGGCATCCTCCGTCGTGCGAAGTCCTTCCTCGGCACACCTGAGCTCCTCACCACATACAAGGCTTTCATCCGCAGCTCAATGGAATACTGTTCTCCCCTATGGGCCGGTGCTCCTGCCTCACACCTAGCTCGGCTTCACACTGTTGAAACCAAAGCTTTCAGAATTATTGGAATCTCCCGCGATGAAGCTATCTCTGAGGGCCTTTCACTCACTCACCGCAGGCAGGTAGGTGGTCTTTCTGTCTTCTACCGACTCCTCTCCGGCCTTGCACCCCCAGCTCTCTCTGTGCTCTGTCCCCCAAATATTCCTACAGGTCGCACAAGATCTGCCAGCAACCCTCTGATGGTTAAACTGCCGAAATCTCGGCTCTCTGCTCACCTTCACTCTTTCATTCCTCTTTTCTCCCGCCTCTGGAACAAACTCCCTCACTCCCTTCAATCCCACTCCTCCCTCCAGGTCTTTAAAACAGCTGTTCACCACCATCTCTTATCTTCCCCCATCCAAAACCTTGATCTTTTCTACCCCCGCTAATTCACCCCAGATCCACCTTGTTTGAAATTCCAACTTCTTTCCTGGAAGTCCTGGCAGTGTCCATATGTTTTATACCTCTCCCACCGCCCCCTTCCCATGCCCCCCCCCCCAAAGCCCTCGCCCTCTCTCAGATCTCTCGATGTCTCCATGTCTCTCGGTCCCTGCTCTCAAATGTTGTGTTTGTGTCCTTCCCCCTCTCTCCCCATCTTGTCTACCGCTCCCGATGTTATATGTTTTATGTGTCGGTTTGTCTTTCTGTGTGATTAATGTTCGCTCTTTCACGAGCCTCGATCTTGTATACAAAAAAAAAAAAAAAAAAAAAAAAAAAAAATTTTGTGATAATCTTTTATTGATTTTAATTATACGAATAATCAATCAATTAGTGGGCACATCTCCCTCCCAATGCAGCCTCTATGAGCTGCACTGCGGTATTGCCGGGCGCCGAAGGCACCCCGGCAATGCCGCGCTGTAGGATATTTAATTATTTGGCATGGGGGCGGTGTACTTTGAATGTATGTGTACTTGTTTTCTTTCTTGGTTGTTTTCTTGTTTTCTTCTTTGTTTTTCCGGGCGATATCTCAGCCATCCTTTGAGCTAAGAAGCTGAAATTTCGGCACAATATTGAGCAGGTCCTTTGACAAAAACAGTATTTTTTGTTTTTTGATTAATCAATTAATTGAGGAGTTATTTAATTATTGGCGATTAATTAAGTACTTTTTAATTAATCTAATTTCCTTTCTCTTCTGACCATTAACTCAGGCACCTTTTGCGTTAGGAAACTGATATTTAGACATGCCAATGACCAGGGGATGTGGCTGCAAAGGCTATTTTTGATTTATTAATTAATAAATTAATCAATTAATCGATTAATTATTTAATTATTCGATTCATTACTAAAAAAAAATTTCTTAGGTACAGATTCTGATGAAATGGTGGTGGTTTATGTGTTCTATAACTGAATTGATTAATAATTTAATTTTTTAATGATTATTATTTATTTATTTTCATTATTAATCATTTATCTATTTTCTTTCTCATCTGGGCAATATCTCAGGCACCTTTTGAGCTGGGATGCTAATATTTGGACCTGACAGTCACCAAGTAATGTGACTATAAAGGATATTTTTGATTTATTGATTAATCATTGAATTGATTAATTATTTATTGATTAATCAATTAATTATTTGATTTTTTATTAATGACTTATTTCATTAAATTTTTATAAGATACATCTTCGGATGAAGCACTAGTGGTTTAGTTATGCTATTAACCAATTGATTAAGAATATATTTTATGATAATCTTTTATTGATTTTAAATATGCAATTAATTGATCAATTGTTGTTCACCTCTGCCTCCAAATGCAATCTCTTTGAGCTGCACTGCGGTATTTCCGGGCGCCTATGGCGCCCCGGCAATGCAGCGCTGTAGGATATTTAATTATTTGCCATGGAGGCGGTGTGCTTTGAATGTATCTGTGCTTGTTTTTTTTTTTTTGGGAATATATGATATATTTATACACAAAATGTGGGGTTTTTTTGTGCACATTGCAAAGTGCAGCATTAGTTGTGCATTATGTATCTATGTATGTTTTATCTTAACAACAATGTGCTCTGTATATTAATTATTTTGCAATTGTACCTAAGGGAGCTAATCAATGGAGCTAGTTCTCATATGTCACGGTTGTTTCCCGTATTTTTTTTGTTTTGTTAACATTTAAACACCCTGTCGGTCCAAAGTGATATCAAAACCTTCCTTTGGTGATGCTGAATCAGAATATATATGTTCTTAGGCGTCTAACTCTTGTAGTTTCTGAATAAAACGCGGACACACAAAAACTGGACACACACACACACACACACACACACACACACACACACACACACACACACAGACAACTCGCGCTTATATATATAGAAGAAGATAGCAGAAGTACCCGGCGTTTCCGGGTGGGGGAAGGGGGGCGGGATATGGGGGGGGGGAGGGGGGATAGAGGGACAGGGGAGATGGGGGGGAAGGGGGGGAGGGGGCGGAGGGGAAAGGGGGGAAAGGGAGGGGGGAGGGGGGAAGGGGAGGAGGGGGAGGGGAGGGAGGCAGGAGAGGAAGGGGGTGCATCACCTTTTCGTTAAATATGCTGGTGAATGTGGCGTTCATCCAGTTTCTGCATTAAGTGTGATGCCGAACAGGAAGGAGAAGAAGAAGAAGCCGTACTTCCAACTTCGTACACTTCTGGAATTGATTGATTTATTTGTATTCAAATGTCTGGTGATTGTTTTGTATTTATTTATGCGAATGTGTACTTGTATATAACTCTCATTAATTTTAAAAGGCTTTTTTTTTTAACTCCAAAAAAACGAACTTTTTTTTTTCAATTTTTTTTTTGCCGAAAATACTCCCAGGCACTCACTGATGAACCTCTGAACGTTTGATTAAGATCCGTTCAGACATCTCTGAATAAAACGCGGACAAACACACACACAAACACAGACAACTCACGTTTATATATATAGATATCTTAACACTTATGCTCATCACTTATATTTATCTTAACACTTATAACCATAAGGGAGACTATCAATTCTATTTTCTAAAATAAACCTCTTATTATCAAAAGCTCCATGAGCTTTCTTATTTACCTCTACTGAATGTAATTGATGTTTATAACTTCTTATCGTATTCATTTTTCTAAACTCTTCTTTCTTTAAAGTTAAACAATTATAATAATTTTCAAAGTTTATTGTGTAGCGGTTACCTTATTGGGACATAATCCACGGGCATGGGATTTTGATTGTGTGGGCGTGACATGTGCGCGGTTGTTGAAGCCACGCCCTCCGAAGAGGGTTTTGGCTTTATAAAAGCTGTATGAGTTCCGTTCGTGAGAGGATTTCTGTCGGAATAAAGGAGCTTTGAACACCTAAGAAATGGCCTCGTCTTCTCGTCATCCGCAACTCCTAAACTGGTGACCCCAGCTGCTCCCGAATGGATTCGGGGGCTTCAAACGAACATAGCAAGCGCAGTTTCGATCGACCTGCCGGAGTTTTGCTAACGTTTTCGGGGGCTTCCAACGAGCATGGCGACACCTACATTGGTGACCCCGGCTGCTCCCGAACGTATTCGGGGGCGTCAAACAAACGTGGCAAACGCAGTTTCGATCGAACTGCCTGAGTTTTGGGAACGACGGGCGGCCATTTGGTTCACGCACACTGCGCTCGGCTCCTCCTCTGCGACCAGAGGGGCGAGCCTGCTCCAGGATCCTCCGAAAGAACGCAGTTACGAGACGTTGGTGGCACTGCTGCTCGTTTCTACGCGCACTGATGTTGGCAGCACAGCTGCTCGCCACTTTCACGTGCACTGCTGCTCATACCCTTCGCGCACACAGGCCGAGTACTGCTGCTCGTAGCCTTCGCACTCACTACGGCCAAGCACCTCCTCTGTGACCAGAGTGGTGAGCCTTCTCCAACGAGCACTGCTGCTCATCACCTTCGTGCGCACTGACCCGAGCAGCACTGCTGCTCGTCAACTTCGCGTGCACTGGCCCGAGCAGCATGGCTGATCGTCACCTTTGCGCGCACTGACCCGGACAGCACTACTGCTCGTCACCTTTGCGCAACTACATACGACAACTACAATTCACGAAAACTCTACAACTACAGCTACAGCTTGCATGTAGAAAGCTGCAACTCGCGCAACTACTACTCCTACTCTACAACCTCGGGAGGCCCGCGAGGAACCTCAGCAGTCTACCCTGAGGCCTTGACCAGCCCCCTTGGTTGGCTCAACCCCACGGCGGGTCCGGCCCCCTTCGGATAAGTCCCCGGTTGGCCTGCCCACCGCCAGGCCGCTCGCAGCCCCTACTCGGGTCATCAGTCATTTTGGCCGGTTGGTTAAGGCCCCCCCGAGGACTGGCATTGCCCGTACGAGTGCATTCTGGGGGGGGGGGGGGCGCATGTAGCGATTACCTTATTGGGACATAATCCACTGGCACGGGCTTTTGATTGTGTGGGCGTGACGTGCGCGCGGTTGTTGAAGCCACGCCTTCTGAAGAGAGTTTTGGCTTTATAGAAGCTGTATGAGTTCCGTTCGTGAGAGGATTTCTGTTGGTTGGCTGTATTATAAAGGAGCTTTGAACACCTAAGAAATGGCCTCGTCTTCTCGTCATCCGCAACTCCTAAAATTGTTTCTTTAATAACATTTTTCTTTATTCCTTTCAACTTTTTATCACTCTTTTCAATATTATTATCAATATATTTATAAGCATAAGCCTTAGACCTCAATCCCACAAATTCACTCTTTACCTTTCCCCCCCAATTCATCCTTAATCTTTCCAATAACCTTTTTATTCTTTGAAGAAAACAACTTATCACCTGACATAATTACTTGTATCATATATATCAATATCATCAATCATTTCTGAATAAACATCTTCTGTATTAATTTTCCAAATAAAACTATCTGTATCCATATAAAGTAGATTAACATCATCTTGATATTTCTTCCTTAAGTTATTATAATAATAGTTATACATCAATGACTTTGATAAATCAAGAATTGATGTTCCAATATAAATAGGTTTATTCATTTCAATACTCTCTTTAACCAAATGGATAGCACAAAAGTTCTCTGAAAACACCTCTGCTCTTTGAAAACTGGGTCTATTAATTAATTTTGTTGCTTGTTTCCAAGATGTAGCAAGTCTTATGTTTTGTCTATTCCTAACATTTTCCATCGTCTTTCCAAATACAGCGTTATTCATTAATTTATAAAACTCTTTTTCAAAATCTGTTTTAGCTTCTATCCTCCTTTGTGCGTTAAAATCAATATATGTTTGCAACCAATAACTTTGACTAAACTGTAATACTCTATGAATCTTCTTCGCTCTCAACCCTGCTGATAAACATTGCCTCAAGTTCCTTTGGTGTAAAACATAATTTCCTTTATCATATAATGTAGGAGGTAATTTCTCTGTTGATTTACCTTTGGTATTAAATGATTGTTGTTAATCACTTAACCATTCTTTTCTTGGACGTTCTTTATCAGGAGCATAAGGTAGATCTTCATGTTTATTATGAAGTTCTTCAGGACATTTCAAATCAACATCAAAATAATATGCAATTTTAGCTTTATCCAATTCTTTTTGTGTAGAGATAACGATATCCTGAAAAACCTTTTCATAATCTTTCTCTTGAACCCATTTGAGTTTACCATAAGGTAGGACTTGAGACATAGCCCATCCATACAAATTGTTAGCATCATAATACATCAAATAAGAAATATCTTTTGTCCTATCATAATTGGGAAGATATTTGTTGTTAGCTTTCGCTTAAGCCTGGTGTTGGCTTCGCGGTTAGGGTGCCGGCTTGGGATCCAAGGATCCTGGGTTCGAATCCCAGTCGATTGCTGAATTAACGCCAGGGCGGTTGACTCAGCCTGTCATCCCTTCTGAGGTCGGCAAATTGAGTACCAGCTTGCTGGGATGAATGATCACGGTGTGTACCCCGATTTAGAATAGGTTCAACGTATCCCTGCGCATAGTAAGAGGCGACCAAGGGTTGGCGTCAGGAAGGGCATCCGGCCATAAAAACATTGCCTCAAACAGGGAACCATGATTGTCATGGGGCCCGCAAGGCTAACCCCCGCTCTAGCAGGGAAAATGGCATTAAAACGATCATTCATTCATTCATTCATTCATATTTTGAATATCTCTTCGAACATACTTGAGATATTCCACCTCTCTTTTTTTTTTTTTTTTTTTTTTGTATACAAGATCGAGGCTCGTGAAAGAGCGAACATTAATCACACAGAAAGACAAACCGACACATAAAACATATAACATCGGGAGCGGTAGACAAGATGGGGAGAGAGGGGGAAGGACACAAACACAACATTTGAGAGCAGGGACCGAGAGACATGGAGACATCGAGAGATCTCAGAGAGGGCGAGGGCTTTGGGGGGGGGGGCAAGGGAAGGGGGCGGTGGGAGAGGTATAAAACATATGGACACTGCCAGGACTTCCAGGAAAGAAGTTGGAATTTCAAACAAGGTGGATCTGGGGGGAATTAGCGGGGGTAGAAAAGATCAAGGTTTTGGATGGGGGAAGATAAGAGATGGTGGTGAACAGCTGTTTTAAAGACCTGGAGGGAGGAGTGGGATTGAAGGGAGTGAGGGAGTTTGTTCCAGAGGCGGGAGAAAAGAGGAATGAAAGAGTGAAGGTGAGCAGAGAGCCGAGATTTCGGCAGTTTAACCATCAGAGGGTTGCTGGCAGATCTTGTGCGACCTGTAGGAATATTTGGGGGACAGAGCACAGAGAGAGCTGGGGGTGCAAGGCCGGAGAGGAGTCGGTAGAAGACAGAAAGACCACCTACCTGCCTGCGGTGAGTGAGTGAAACCCACCCTCTTAGCCTCTTCCATCATCAAGAGCATATCTACATCACTGATCAAATCCAAACCTGTTTTGTCATTTTTAACATAGCACTCCAAGCTAAACCAGGAGCAGTGTAATAGAGAGCGGGGTCTAATCCATAGAATTTTTATTTTGGCAGACAGGTTCTAAAAGTCTCAAATACATCAGCCAATAGTAGGACATCAGTTTTAAGATACAAATCGTGATACTCTCCAAAGTTCTTTATATTAAACTTTTTCCAAACATTTTGTGCTCGAGTATAATCTTTATCAGATATATGACTTTTATTTAACTCGTTATCGAAATTTTTTTTTGAGGGAAGTTGTGTTTCTTCAAATTTCTCAAATGAATCCATATAATCATAAGGATACGTACACTTTTGTGATAAGAGTTCAATCTCTTCTTGATTTATGAAATACTCTGAAAGACTCGGAAAGTTTTTAATATTTGATGCCAAGTTAGATAATGGACTTGCCATAAATTTAAATGTGTCAACAAACTTGATATGAGTTATAGGAGATGTATGAATTTTTTTGTGAATGAAATGTATTTCTGATCTCTGTTAGGAATTGCTGGAATGTCTCCAGATGTCTTTGAAAGTTCATTAATAAATAGATGAGTATCATAATGAGCGTTGTTGTGAAGAAAGAAAGGATTTAAAGAGGGAAGTTTAAAATTAAGATCACAACTTTGATGAGCTGGACCTCTATATTTACCTGTGAAATGACAATGGTCTCTAACCTTTCATCCTCTATCAATTTACTCATCACAAATATGACATACAGCCTTTGGTTGTCTCAACTTATTTTGCTCTTATTTTGTTAAGCACATTGGTTTATTGTTTTTTTGCATTATTTTAGATAATTTTATACAATCCCTTTCCAGTCGCCTCACAAACTCCTCGGAAGCATCTTTTCCTCTATAAAGTTCTAACTTGTATTTATCACCTACGGATGATTTGATATAATAACAGAAACCACAAGGAGTATGTTTTTGATGTTTATTTGTGTATGATTTTTTGGATTTGGGGAAGCAGTATCTATCTTTTCAAGGATATGTTCAAAGTCAGCATATATCACGAATGGATGTTTTATAGTTTTGTTGAAATCTTTGAATGATGCATTTGAACCTTCCTCCAGTCATCTTAATCACGGTGTATTTATGATCGCTGCAGTATTTTGAATGCTGGTTTAATCTTTCTTCAGTATAAAAGCAGTTGAGACATTGCTTACAAAGATATGTTTTCCTTTTTCTATTGACTACTTGTGAGGTGATTAATCTTGATAAATTTTTGATGTAAGCATATTGTGAATTTTCTTCTGAGCTAAAACAAATAAGGTCAATGTGTGTTTTATCATCCTTATGGTTATCAGAAATTTAAAAAATCTGAACTTTATTTGTATCTGTAAAGCCATATACATTAACAGATGGATTATTCGTTTTCTCATATTTAGGAATATCTATTAATGAGATTGGAAACTTTAAATCTTTATTTAACATTTAGCGTATTCTCATATTTCTTATAATGAGATACTCTCTCAGGTTTTGAATGTGGGGGATGAAGATGAGTGAGAACAGACCATAGGAAACATTTATTATCTTTATTTTTAATATTAACAACTGCTTTTTAAAGTTTTACAACCCTTGGTAAATCAATGTAAGAAGAAGCTTTCAGGGGATCTGATTTTAGATGTGTATATCTAAGAAAATGATTTTACTAATATTATATCCACTACCGACAATTGTATTATCTACATCCTGCTCCTGTTTTACAAGTTCACCATAAACACCTGATGATAAGAAATCTTGGAATGATGTGATAAAGTGAGGGTCTGTTCTCATATAGGGAGTTTCTTCAACACCATCTTTTACCATACCCATTTTTACTCCCATATACAACTTTAAAGTATTCATCTCAGTCAGTGATTCTTTTACAAGTGTTTCAACAGCAGGTTTAACCATCTCAATCGCCTCAGCTATTGATTTTGGTCCAGGAGTTCCAAACTCAAAAACATTTTTCTTAATATGCCCTTTAAATGCGCCATCAGAGTTTTTAATAGAGTACACAACTGTCTCTTCATTCTTCTTGTGTTTTTGTGATTGAAGGTGTCTAGGAAAACCCTTCTTCAAGACATCCTTAGAACAGACATCATAATGTTTTGTTTCTCTCTCAAGAGGAGATAGTAGATGAAGTAGATTAAATGTGTTTGTTTGTTTGAAGGTGTTTGTTGTAATATTTGTACTCACGATTACAAACGTCACAATACATTGTATTCATCTCTATTTATATAACAAAACTTTACTTAAACTAAAAATCAATTCTTGGCACAGAGCCAAATTAGTATGGATCCTTGGGAGATAGTGTTTAAGAATTATTATAAACTTTTTTTTTCTTTTTTTTTCAGAAAAAATCAGTTCTTGGCACAGATCCAAATTAGTATAGATCCTTGGGGGATAGTGTTTAAGTATTAGAACCTTATTGTTCAATTTTCAGAAATAAATCAGTTCTTGGCACAGGTCCAAATTAGTATAGATCCTTGGGGGATAGTGTTTAAGTATTAGGACCTTATTGTTCAGCTTTCAGCTATTGTTGTTCAGCTATTGTTCAGCTATTGTTCAGCTATTGTTATTGTTCAGCTATTGTTCAGAATTAGTATTAGAACCTTAAGTCCCTGGTGTTGGGAGTCCCTGGTGTTGGGCTAGCGGCTAGGGTGCCGGCTTAGGATCCTAGGATCCTGGGTTTGAATCCCGGTCGATTGCTGAATTAACGCCAGGGGGTTGACTCAGCCTGTCATCCTTCCGAGGTCGGCTAATTCAGTACCAGTTCACTGGTAATTCCCTGCTTGTCGTAACAGGCGACAAAAAGGGTTGGCGTCAGGAAGGGCATCCGGCCGTAAAACATTGCTTCAAAAAGGGGACCGAAAAACAACAACAACCACGGTTCCCGAAAAAGGCCAACCCCCGCTTTGCGGGGAAACATGGCCTCTAAAGGTGGTTATTTTATATATTATATAACCTTATTGTTCAATTTTCAGAAAAAAATCAGTTCTTGGCACAGATCCAAATTAGTAGAGATCCTTGGGAGATAGTGTTTAAGTATTAGAACCTTATTGTTCAATTTTCAGAAAAAAATCAGTTCTTGGCACAGGTCCAAATTAGTATGGATCCTTGGGGGACAGTGTTTAAGTATTAGAACCTTATTGTTCAATTTTCAGGAAAAAATCAGTTCTTGGCACAGATCCAAATTAGTATAGATCATTGGGAGATAGTGTTTAAGTATTAGAACCTTATTGTTCAATTTTCAGAAAAAAATCAGTTCTTGGCACAGATCCAAATTAGTATTGTAAAAAGGAGACATAAGAAATGATGTTTTACTCACGAGAGTACAGGTGAAAACCTTGAATGATACTGGCTCACTTAAAATTTAAAATATCAAAACCTATGTTAAAGAAATATTCAATAATAGAGACAAGAGGAGAATTTCTCCCATTTCTAATTCCTTTATTTGCTGGTTTAAGTGCGGCGGGAGCATTGACGGGTGGCATTTCAGCAGTGGTAAAAACTGTGAACGAAAGGAAGGCACAACTGAAAGCTCAAAAAGAATCGGAAAGACATAACAAGGAGTTGGAGAAACAAATTCGTGGAAGTGGTGTAATTGTAGATTTCGCACAAAAACTTGAAAGTCTACCTGATAAAGCTAGATTGTTAGTTGGAGATATGCTTTCTTCTATCGCACAGGCAGGTGTTAAACTAACTAAAAGGGGGAATGGATTATATCTTTCTCATAAATAAATGGATAAATGGTTTAAACAATTTGGAAAGAATACATCATCAAATATAGAACTTGTTAAATATTGTAAAAAAAACGAAAAATTGATAATGTTTTTTTTTTTTTTTTTTTTTTTTTTTTGTATACAAGATCGAGGCTCGTGAAACAGCTAACATTAATCACACAAAAAGACAAACCGACACACAAAACACAAAAAACAAGGGGAGTGGCAGACAAGATGGGGAGAGAGGGGGAAGGACACAAAAGAGAGGGGAAAGAGGGGGAAGGACACAAACACAACATTTGAGAGCAGGGACATCGGGAGGACTTGGGGGGAGGTGGGAGAGGAATAAAACATATGAACACTGCAAGGACTCTGGGGTGAATTACCGGGGGTAGAAAAGATCAAGGTTTTCGATGGGGGAAGATAAGAGATGGTGGTGAACAGCTGTTTTAAAGACCTGGAGGGAGGAGTGGGATTGAAGGGAGTGGGGGAGTTTGTTCCAGAGGCGGGAGAAAAGGGGAATGAAAGAGTGAAGGTGAGCAGAGAGCCTAGACTTTGGCAGTTTAACCATAAGAGATGTTGTTTGTATGAGAGATGAATTAACAACATTGTCCAAGAATACAAAGAATATTATTGTGAAATTAGAAGATAGTAATGCGAATGGTTCTCATTGGGTTTGTATTTATAATAGTCAGGATAAATATTATTTTGATAGTTATGGTCTACCACCACCTGTTGAAGTAATACAATTCTTACAGAATGGTGTTTATCAAACATTTAAAGTCCAAGACATTAATTCTAAATGTTGTGGTCAATTATGCTAATACTACATGGAGACATGTAGAGATGTTTATATAAATGTTATATTATATGTACTAGCAGAAGTACATGGCTTCGCTCGGGAGGTTTCATGGGAATTTGGGTTATGAGTGGGTTCCCAACAGCCACTCGGATGTTTTATTCCAAGTTTACTCCTGTAGGCATTTGGCATCTTTATGGCGAGGTGCACCCGCCTTGATACGATACCGTCATTGAGTATTGTGACCTTTTTTTAGAACTAAGAGCTTGCCAGACTCGCAGTTCAGCCACACGCTAATAGCACCACCACTGATGGTCCGCAACTGCTTATTCGTCATAGCTTATTTCGCAATTGACCTATAATCTACAGGACATTTTGGATAATTTAGCCCCACTTATGACGGGCAATTTCACTTCAGCACTTCAGTATAGATGATGTTGTGAGTCGTTGCAGTTGAAATGTAAACAAAAAGATTGCAGGGACTTCCAGCTCTGGAACAGCCTACATATAGCTGACCATGAGAAAAACAAGACTCTTCCAAATGCAATTCTGCCACTGTTAATGTTTGCCCTTATGATTTCTCTGCTTCATTCTTTGCATACATGTCCACAGCCAATTGATGGAAGAGGTTCTGACTTCGATGAAGTTGATTAAAGGAATTGCCACGAACCATAAAGCGATGAGCATAGAAGTCCATGCAAGAGACAGTTTTTGTTGAGTTTGTACCAGCCTGTGGAATATTAAAGTAGGAGCCATCTTCTCCATTCACGAAGAGCAAAGGATACTGGGGGGCATCGTAAGACCTATGGGTTTCACTGATGAAGTTAAAGTTGTTGTCACGACATTTGAGGACAATGTCTCTTCTGCCATATTCTTGGCCAGTCATAATGACAGCCACCTCATAACATTCTGGAGCTTTGAATCGGCGTGCATGCTCACCGGATGGTCTTTTGTCAGCATCAATGATGATCTGAAATTCCAGGGTAGGAGCATTCTCAAGGGCATATTTAAAACTTTCGACATAGCTGTTACTTGAATGAAGCATTTCTTGCAGCTTCAAAATTAAATCAAATCTTGTACCCTGGTTGCTGTTGTTGAAGATCTCCAACAAAGTATATCTACAAATACTGAGGCTGTTTATTTGGTAGAGGCTGGAGGGATCCTATCCTGTGGTAAATCTGTCCCTGAACTTTGAATGGTTTTTTTTTTTTTTTTTTTTTGTATACTGAATCGAGGCTCGTGAAAGAGCTAACATTTACTTCACAAACAAATCAACCAGACAAACAAAATACCCAAAAAGAGGGAGCGGAAGACAAGATGGGGAGAGAAGGGGAAGCACACAAACACAACATCCGAGAGCAGGGACATGTGTGGAAGGGAGAGGGCCCGGGAGGAGGAGGCATGGGAAGGGGGGGGGGGGAGGGAGAAGTATAAAACACAACGACACCAAGGACTTCCTGGACAGAAGTTGGTATTTCAAAAAAGTGGAATTGGGGTGAAATTAGCGGGGGTAGAAAAGATCAAGGTTTTGGATGGGGGAAGATAAGAGATGGTGGTGAACAGCTGTTTTAAAGACTTGGAGGGTGGAGTGGGATTGAAGAGAGTGAGGGAGTTTGTTCCAGAGGTGGGAGAAAAGAGGAATGAAGGAGTGAAGGTGAGCAGAGAGTCTTGATTTTGGCAGTTTAACCATAAGAGGGTTGCAGGCAGATCTTATGCGACCTGTAGGAATATTTGCGGGACAGAGCCCAGAGAGAGCTGGGGGGGCAAGGCCAGAGAGGAGTCGGTAGAAGACGGAAAGACCACCAACCTGCCTGCGGTGAGTGAGTGAGAGGCCCTTGGAGTTAGCTTCATCGCGGGAGATTCCAATGATTCTGAATGCTTTGGTTTCAACAGCGTGAAGGCGAGCTAGGTGTGAGGCAGGAGCACCAGCCCAGAGGGGAGAGCAGTATTCCATTGAGCTGCGGATGAAAGCCTTGCATGTGGTGAGGAGCTCAGGTGTGCCAAGGAAGGACTTCGCACGACAGAGGATGCCCAGTCGGCGACTGGCTTTGGAGGCCAGATTTGAAATGTGCTTTTCCCAGGAAAGATCATGGCAGATAGTGAGACCCAAAAGCTTGAGTGACAGAACTTCTTGGAGAGGATTATTCAGAAAGTGGATGGGAGGGTTGTCCAGTCGGTCTTTTCGGAGAGACATCGTAAGAGTGTGAGATTTGTCAGGATTGAAAGACATGTTCCACTTGTTTGCCCAGTCTGTGATTTTGTCAAGGTCTGCAGAGAGTGAGGAGGCTGCAGACTGCCAATCTGAGGGATGAAGAATGGAGCGACAGAGAGTAGAGTCGTCAGCAAAGAGATAGAGAGGATTTTCAAGAGAGTCAGAGAGATCATTGATGAAGACCAGAAAAAGCACAGGGCCCAGAACACTGCCTTGGGGAACTCCAGCCTAAACAGGAGGAGGAGATGAGAGAAACCCATTCAGGGCCACACGTTGACTATGACTAGAGAGGAAGTCCGCCAGCCATGCGTGGAGATTTCCATGGATACCAAAAGAGGAGAGTTTGGTGAGCAGAGCGGGGTGCCAGACCGTATCGAAGGCATGTGATATGTCAAGGGAGACTGCTCTAATTTCCTGTTTGGCAT
This sequence comes from Myxine glutinosa, assembly GCF_964187855.1. Taxonomy (NCBI): domain Eukaryota; kingdom Metazoa; phylum Chordata; class Myxini; order Myxiniformes; family Myxinidae; genus Myxine; species Myxine glutinosa. The sequence continues at coordinate 34,322,749 of NC_136261.1, forward strand.
TGAGGACCTCCATCCATTGTTGAGAAAGCAGAAGCAGCATGTCCAGAGTGGAGTGTCCAGGTCTGAAACCAAATTGATGATCAGAGATCAAGCCATTGGAGAAGAGGAAAGATTTCATATCTGAAGCAATGATGGATTCCATGACTTTGCTGATAATTGGGAGAAGGCTGATTGGTCTGTAGTTGCTGGGATCTGTTTTTGCACCTTTTTTGTGCAAAGCGGTGATGTTGGCAGATTTCCAAGCAGATGGAAGATGACCTTGAGCAAAAGAGAGCGTGAAGAGAACAGAGAGAGGGAGTGAAAGAGCGGAAGAACATGATTTTAGGACCCGTGGGCTGATGCTGTCAGGTCCAGTTGCAGAATCAGAGTCGAGGGTTGACAGAAACTTTTCCACCTTGTCAGGAGGAAAGGACACAGAGTCCAGGAGCAGCTGGGTACGACTGGGTACGGTGGGTACAGAGAGGGATGGGTTTGGGACACAAGATTTTGAGGCAAACGCAGAGTTGAGGCATTCAGCTTTTTCACGTGCGGAGTCAGCCGTGTGGCCATTTGAGGTGAGGGAGGGGATGGAGGGGGAACAAACACCAGAAACGGATTTGACCAGACGCCACCAGGATTTGGAAGAGGGAGACAGGTTTGAGAGTTCATTCTTGAGTGTGGAGAGATAGTGCGTCCTGGCTCTCCTGAGGGTGGACACACACTTGTTCCGAGCTTGGTGGAAGGAACTGAGATTGCCTTCCGTTGGATTTGCCTTCCAAGAGGCAAAGGCAAGTTGTTTCAGGGCAACTGCCTCACCACAAGATTCAGTGTACCATGGACGGGAGGAAGGGTAAGACAACTGAAGACGAGATGGGATAAATCTGTGCATGAGAGTGAGCAGTTTGCTTTGGAAGAAATCCCAAGAAGAATTGATGTCAGAGGCAGTGGAGATGGGAGACCAGTCCAGATGATTGATGGCTGCTTGCAGACCGTGCCAGTTGGCCTGAGTGAAATGCCAGACTCATCGGCGCTGTGGAGGATCTCTGAGAATGGCCAGAGAGATGTCCACTTTAACAAGCACATGATCAGAAGAACCGATTGGAGCAGACGAAGAGCAGCAGACATTTGCAGGGAAGTTTGTCATAACCAAGTCCAGAAGAGATGGTACTCCATTGACTGAGATCCCGTTCGGGAAATTGACAGATTGTGTCAGTCCCAATGAGTCACAGAAGTCCTTTGCTGAGGTGCCATGACTGGTGAGAGAGGAACCCACACACACAGCCAGCTGGCATGATGACAGTTGAAATCGCCACATATGAGGAAGAGAGAGTTGGGATGAGTTGATAGAAGTTGGTCCATGTTGTTTATTGTGCACCACTTCCTCCAAATACAGTCTCTATGAGCTGCACGGCGGTATTGCCGCGGCAATGCCACGCTGGAGGATATTTAATTCTTTGGCATGGGGGCGGTGTAATTTCAATGTATCTGTACTTGTTTTCTTTCTTGTTTGTTTGCTTGTTTTCTTGTTTGTCAGGGCAATATCTCAGCCATCCTTTGAGCTGGGAAACTCAAATTTTGGCACAATGGTGAGCAAGTGCTTTGGCAAAAACTGTATTTTTTATTGTTAGTAATTAATTAATTGATCAATTACTTAATTATTATCGATTAATTAAGAACTTATGTATTTCCTTTCTCTTTTGGGCAATATCTCAGGCACCTTTTGAGCTACAAAGCCGATATTTGGACAGGACAATGACCAAGTGATTTGGCTGTAAAGGCTAATTTTGATTTCTTGATTAACCAATAATAGTAGAGGAAGAATGGGGGTTCTTGGTCACACTAAATTTAACATTGAAGTCAATGGGGAAAATTATGGAAACTTATTGATTCAAACCCCCTCTCTTGAAAAATTACACCCTTTTTCTCCCTCCTCAGCCCCGCCCACTTTTTGCTAAGCCCCGCCCACTTATACTAAGCTCCACCCACTTTCCCTAAGCCCCACCGATTTCTATAAACCCCACCCACTATTACATCATTTCCAGTTAAGCCCAGGCATGTCAGGCTTGAAAAATTACACCCTTTTTCTCCCCCTTTTAATTTATTAACTCTCCCCATTTTTATTTTTTTTTGTATACAGAATCGAGGCTCGTGAAAGAGCTAACATTTATCACACAAACAAATCAAACAGCCAACCAAAATATATAAAAAGAGGGAGCGGTAGACAAGATGGGGAGAGAAGGGGAAGCACACAAACACAACATTTGAGAGCAGGGACATCGGGAGATGTGTGGGAGGGAGAGGGCTTGGGGTGAGGAGGCGTGGGAAGGGGCGGGGTGGGAGAAGTATAAAACACAAGGACACCAAGGACTTCCAGGAAAGAAGTTGGTATTTCAAAAAAGTGGATTTGGGGTGAAATTAGCGGGGGGTAGAAAAGGTCAAGGTTTTGGATGGAGGAAGATAAGAGATGGTGGTGAACAGCTGTTTTAAAGACCTGGAGGGAGGAGTGGGATTGAAGAGAGTGAGGGAGTTTGTTCCAGAGGCGGGAGAAAAGACGAATGAAGGAGTGAAGGTGAGCAGAGAGTCTTGATTTTGGCAGTTTAACCATAAGAGGGTTGCAGGCAGATCTTGTGTGACCTGTAGGAATATTTGGGGGACAGAGCACAGATAGAGCTGGGGGGGGCAAGGCCGGAGAGAAGTCGGTAGAAGACGGGAAGACCACCAACCTGCCTGCGGTGAGTGAGTGAAGGGCCCTTGGTGTGGGCTTCATCGCGGGAGATTCCAATGATTCTGAACGCTTTGGTTTCAACAGCGTGAAGACGAGCTAGGTGTGAGGCAGGAGCACCAGCCCAGAGGGGAGAGCAGTACTCCATTGAGCTGCGGATGAAAGCCTTGTATGTGGTGAGGAGCTCAGGTGTGCCAAGGAAGGACTTCGCACGACGGAGGATGCCCAGTCTGTGACTGGCTTTGGAGGCCAGATTTGAAATGTGGTTTTCCCAGGAAAGATCATGGCAGATAGTGAGACCCAAAAGCTTGAGTGACAGAACTTCCTGGAGAGGATTATTCAAACTGTCTTTTCATTATATTCGTACAGAGACCCAACGAATATTTGTGTTTCATTTTTAGGTAATAGCTTAATTTTCTTAAAAGCAGAATCACCATCTACAATATTGATAAATATTACATTGGAATTTAATTATCGGTTTAGGTATCGCTATTGAGCTAATATGAAATGATAAACATCTCTTCATGATCTCAGCTGACCCCTCCTGAACCACATACTGTATCATTTTGAGATTAGAGCTAATTATTTTCCCCTCAATCTCTTGACAATCACTTCTTTTTTTTTTACCTCATAAATACAATGTTTCAAAACACAAAAGACAAATTTCAATGAATCTCCTCATTTAATAAGGATACTGAAATATATTGCACTGATGTAAAATTGAACAAAGATGAGTACAATAACTTTTGGATTGAACCTATTATGAAAGATAATATGAGCAACTCAATCCCTTTTAGAAGGAAGAGCATTCTCTATCTTTGGGAAGGCATCAATTAAAGTAGTTACAACAAAAGTTTCACCACTATTTATGGAGATCTATAACAAACTACTAGAGATCATTGCTCAAATAGAGATCTTGCCAGGGAGGTCACGGTTTTTCGAAGCTGTCCCGCTCTTCACGCACGCTCGAAGTTAAGTAATTGTTCACAATTGTATTTTTGTCGAAACTGCATTTATTTTACGTGTGTGTACCTATAGTGCGCCCCGAGGAAGATTATCGGTGTTAATCGTTGAAAACCTGTATAAAATAGTCGAGTATTTCGTGCCGCGTTATTTGCGGCCTAGTTCTTGAAGCTTCCAACCTCGAGGCTTTGTTTTCTCTCAGTGGTCGATTGTGATCCATCTACTCTCGTTCTCAGTTTTTTCCCAGTCTTTTCATCCCATACTTCCTTGTTTAAAATCTTAACTAAAAAAAACCAGAAAAAAACAAAAACATTTCCTTCTTTGTTATTTTCGTTCGTTCGTTCTTTGACCATGTGTTTAACCCCCATTTCACCCCCATTTCAAACCCATTTTCACCCCATTCCCCAGATCGTTTCACATTTCCTGTAACCCATAATAAATTAATCGTTTCGGTTTGCCCCACGTGTGCGGCCTTGTAGCCTTGTAGCCTTGTAGCCTGAGACTTCCCCCGTCGAAGTTTGTTCACTTAAGTTCCTTCCTTCGCTATTTTTGCTTTGTTCTTAGATTTTTCCCTTCTCTCCCGAACTTCCCCGAACATTTACTCTTTGTCTAACGTTTTAAATCCCCCCCCCCCCCAAAAAAAATCAAACAAAATAAGCATTTATTTCCCTTTCCCCATGTGTGCTGTTGTCCACGTGCACTGCCTCGCCCCGCCCCCATTATCTCCTTCCCTTCCACCTTTTGCCCTGTTCACGTGACTTGTGGTTGTCCCTCTCGGCCCTCTCCCCGTTGGTATTTTTGTGAATGTAAAATTGTTCTTCACGGTTCTGTTTAAATATGTTTAAACTTTCCCCTGCAGTGTTTTATTCAGTGGTATGTTTTATTCAGTGGTATATTACAACACGCTGTTTTTCTTCCTATTTAAAAGGCTCTTTTCAATTTCCTCTTCAACTCATCCCACTTCAAACAAAAATTCAATCTCTTATAATTATTCCTCACTACATGCTCTAAATTCACATTCATTCCACCCCTCCTCTATCATTCTTAAACGGATCTCCAACTTGAAAATCACAATAAACCCAATTTGTTATAAATGTGCGTCTTTCATTAATCATCCACTTTCTAAACTCCCCCCTTTCCCCTCCCCTCCAAATCTCCCCCCTTGCCCCTCCAATCCTAAACTCCCCCCTTGCCCCTCCCATCCTAAACTCCCCCCTAACTCCTCCCCTTCAAAACTCCCCCCCAAGCCATCCCCTTCAAATCTCCTCCCCTACCATCCCTCTCCAATTCTCCCTCCTCCCACCTCCTCCTCAAAGCTGCCTCCTCCCCACTTCATCTCCCTTCTATCTCATACCTCCACCTCCCCCAACCTTCTACTTTCCTCTGCCCCCCACTCAAACAACCCCTCACTGTACATCATCCCATCACCATCAAACCTTTCGTCCTCCTCATCCTTCCCTTTCTTGTAACAATTCTGTAATCTCGGACACACTATCAACTGCTCTCCCTATCTCCACCTCTCATTTTTCATCTGACCCTACCCCTCCCCTCCCCTGTCCTGCACCCGATGCTCCCTCTCTCTCCTCCTTAACGATAGAGACCTCAAACATCCGGGGCCTTCGCTCAAACCTGGTTGATCTCTCCATTCAGGTTGCTTCTGATAATCCAGACTTGATCTGCTTAACAGAAACTTTCCTCCTTCAAGATGTCTCTGATTCCTTAATATATCTTCCTGGTTACTCCCTGCTCCAGTATGATAGACCTGAGCCTCGTCCTGGTGGAGGGGTTGTTATCTTTCTTTTATCAAAAACTCTCTTCCTCACTCTCCTTGCACTGCCCTCTCCCCACCCCACCCCCAGGAGTACCTCTGACTACGGCTTCCTCTCCGTTCTCACCTTTTGTTCATATGTGTTCTGTACCGTCCTCCAAACAGTGATGACTCCATTTACATTTTGCTGTCTGACAACATGGACCAACATCTATCAACTCATCCAAACTCTCTCTTCCTCATATGTGGCGACTTCAACTGTCATCATGCCAGCTGGCTGGGTGTGGGTTCCTCTCTCACCAGCCACGGCACCTCAACAAAGGACTTCTGTGACTCATTGGAACTGACACAATCTGTCAATTTCCCGACCGAGATATCAGTCAATGGAGTATCTTCTCTTCTGGATTTGGTTATGACAAACTTCCCTGCAAATGTCTGCTGCTCTTCTTCTGCTCCAATCGGTTCTTCTGATCATGTGCTTGTTAAAGTAGACATCTCTCTGGCCATTCTTAGAGGGCCTCCTCAGCGCCGGCGAGTCTGGCATTTCACTCAGGCTGACTGGCACGGTCTGCAAGCAGCCATCAATCATCTGGACTGGTCTCCCATCTCTACTGCCTCTGACATCAATTCTACCTGGGAATTCTTCCAAAGCAAACTGCTCTCTCTCTCATGCACAGATTTATCCCATCTCATCTTCAGTTGTCTTACCCTTCCTCCTGTCCATGGTACACTGCATCTTGTGATGAGGCAGTTGCCCTGAAACAACTTGCCTTTGCCTCTTGGAAGGCAAATCCAACTGAAGGCAATCTCAGGTCCTTCCACCAAGCTCGGAACAAGTGTGTGTCTACCCTCAAGTGTGCCAGGAATCACTATCTCTCCACACTCAAGAATGAACTCTCAAACCTGTCTCCTTCCTCCAAATCATAGTGGCGTCTGGTCAAATCCGTTTCTGGTGTTTGTTCCCCCTCCATCCCCTTCCTTACCTCAAATGGCTACACAGTTGACACCGCCCGTGACAAAGCCGAATGCCTCAACTCTGTGTTTGCCTCAAAATCTTGTGTCCCAAACCCATCTCTCTCTGTTCCCACCTTAACCAGTCGATCCCAACTGCTCCTGGACTCTGTGTCCTTCTCTCCTGACAAGGGGGAGAAGTTTTTGTCAAACCTCGACTCTGATTCTGCAACTGGACCAGACGGCATCAGCCCACCGGTCCTAAAATCCTGCTCTACTACTCTACCTCACCCTCTCTCTGTTCTTTTCACTCTCTCTTTTGCTCAAGGTTATCTGCCAGCATCTTGGAAATCAGCAAACATTACCGCTTTACACAAAAAAAGATGCAAAAACAGATCCTTGCAACTACAGACCAATCAGCCTGCTCCCAATTATCAGCAGTGTCATGGAATCCATCATTGCTTCAGATATCAAATCCTTCCTATTCTCCAATGGCTTGATCTCTTATCATCAATTTGGATTCAGACTTGGTCATTCTACTCTGGACATGTTGCTGCTGCTGTCTCAACAATGGATGGAGGTCCTCAATGCCAAACAGGAAATCAGAGCTGTATCCCTTGACATATCACGTGCCTTCGATACAGTCTGGCACCCAGTGCTGCTCACCAAACTCTCCTCCTATGGTATCCATGGAAATCTCCAAGTTTGGCTTGCGGACTTCCTCTCTGGTCGTAGTCAATCTGTTGCCCTGAATGGATTTCTCTCATCTCCCTTTCCTGTTCTGGCTGGAGTTCCCCAAGGTAGTGTTCTGGGCCCTGTGCTATTTCTGGTCTTCATCAATGATCTATCCGACTCTCTGGAAAATCCTCTCTATCTATTTGCTGATGACTCCACTCTCTGCTGCTCTATTCCTCATCCCTCAGATCGGCAGTCTGCAGCCTCCTCACTCTCTGCAGACCTGGACAAAATCACAGACTGGTCAAACAAGTGGAACATGTCTTTCAATCCTGACAACTCTCACACTCTTACTATGTCTCTCCGAAAATACCGACTGGAAAACACTCCCATCTACTTTCTCAACAATCCTCTCCAAGAAGTTCTGTCGCTCAAGCTTTTGGATCTCACGATCTGCCATGATCTTTCTTGGGAAAACCACATTTCCAAGCTGGGCTCCAAAGCCAGTCGCCGACTTAGTCAGGTTCACTTTGTCAATAAATTATATTTCATTCTTATACATGGTAGATTAGCAAACCTATACATTTTTGGAAAGGTTATAGCATAAGGAAACTAAAAATCAATGTTTACATTTGGAGAGATACCTGTATGGCGGCCATTTTGGATTTTCAAAATGGCCACTGTAAAATACATATTTTGTTCTATTTCTGCCTCTAATTACCCTAAAAACTTTTTAAAATATACTAAACCTATATTTTCAGGGACAAGGAATCCAATGAAAGTATCAAATTAGTGCGATGGGGGAATGGTAAGACACGATTCAAAGGTTTTGAATTGCAAAATACTGTCTTTATATTCGCGATAAGTTGCATAATCAAATACATGTTATCATTTTGTACAGGCAGTTAATAACATCAAAATGTGTCACAATAATTCATATCACCAAACATGTCAGCAAAATCATATATACACATGCAGTCAGTATAACTTCACATCTACACAGGCAGTCAATGACAAAATATACACAGGCAGTCAATGGCATCAAACATACACGATTACAGAATATGCCATTTAGAGTTCGTCATCACTGTCCTGTGTGTCGTATCCGACAATATAGTCCGCATCGTTTTCACAGTCCGTTCCACACAAGCAAAGGTCGGTCAAATTGATTGGCAAATCGAATTGGTCGAATGGTCGATCGAATAGAATTCGATGAATCGAATCGAATCGAATCGATCGAATTGGTTGAATGGTCGAATGGTCGATCGAAGCGATTGGTCGAATGGTCGAATTGGTCGAATGGAATTGGTCGATTGGTCGAATTGGTCGAATTGGTCGAATGGAATTGGTCGGAATTGGCAAATGTAAACATTGATTTTCAGATTTTCCATGCAATAACGTTTCCAAAAATGTATAGGTTTGCTAATCTACCATGATTTTGAACGAAAAAACATAGTGAACCTGACTAACTGGGCATCCTTCGTCGTGCGAAGTCCTTCCTTGGCACACCTGAGCTCCTCACCACATACAAGGCTTTCATCCGCAGCTCAATGGAATACTGTTCCCCCCTATGGGCCGGTGGTCCTGCCTCACACCTAGCTCGACTTCACGCTGTTAAAACCAAAGCTTTCAGAATCCTTGGAATCTCCTGCGATGAAGCTAAATCCGAGGGCCTTTCACTCACTCACCGCAAGCAGGTTGGTGGTCTTTCTGTCTTCTACCGACTCCTCTCCGGCCTTGCTCCCACAGCTCTCTCTGTGCTCTGTCCCCCAAATATTCCTCCACGTTGCACAAGATCTGCCAGCAACCCTCTTATGGTTAAACTGCCAAAATCTCTGCTCTCTGTTTACCTTTTTTTTTTTTTTTTTTTTTTGTATACAAGATCGAGGCTCGTGAAAGAGCTAACATTAATCACACAAAAAGACAAACCGACACACAAAACACAAAAAACAAGGGGAGCGGCAGACAAGATGGGGAGAGAGGGGGAAGGAAACAAAAGAGAGGGGGAAGAGGGGGAAGGACACAAACACAACATTTGAGAGCAGGGACATCGGGAGGACTTGGGGGGAGGTGGGAGAGGATTAAAACATATTGTTGCGGATATGGGATTTGGCCTCCATCCATATCCGCTTGTAAATATTCCCCTATTTCCCCAATGCTCCCCAACTATCCCCAATCCCCCATTCCCTAGTCCCATTGTCTGTAAACAACACTCTGTAGAACCGACCTTCCCCTTTTTCCCCCATTAAATGTCGTGCCCAGGTCCACCGCATCTCACGTAGACAACTTTCGGACATCTTGCTAGTTATTCTTAGTCTATGTCAGTTAAGGACTCGTTTCCATTAATTCTGACTCTTCGTTGCACCAGAATGTGATTGTATGGCACCAGTAGTGAGTTTAGGACCTCCCAATACCTCCCCACAACCTCATCTCCGCATCCTCCCATCATCTCATGGAACTACAACAACAACTACAACAACAGAGGGGGGCGGCGCGGCGCGGCGCGGGAAGTGTGCGTCCTCACTCCGGCTTGGTTAGCCGCCATTGCCCATGTGCTCCACGGGGTTACCACGAAGGGGCTGACTGTCAGCTCCTCGTCAAGGGCGGAGCCCGGTAACCCCCCGCACCCAATAAGAAGCGGCGGGCCGATTCCATCTGGGGCGGAGCTAACGAGCCGAGGGTGTGTCACTCCCCGCTGGATATACGCAGCCACTTACCGGAGGTGACGTGAGATGCGCCTCAGCCACGAAGGAGAAACAGACGCCACCTCCAGTGCGACGATCCCTCCCTGCATCTTTTGGACCGCGCTATCCTGTCCCTGAGCCAAGGTGCACCTTGTGCTATCTATCGACTACCTGCCCTACCAGCCATCAATCCCTGTGTGAGTCAGTCTTGTCCCGTTTATCTGTGGTCTGTCGGGAATAAGATAAGTGTGTCTAAGTGCCTACCTTCCTATGCTGTACCTCTGGTCCTTGTAATCTAAACGTTCTGCAAATCCATATTATAACCTCCTCCGGAGGTCTTGAGAACTGTACCCCCTGGTGTCGTGTCATTTAATCCCAGCCGTTGTGTCCTTTCCTTCATTGATCTAGCGTAGCGCGACTCGGCCAACGTTCGAGTGTAATCGGGTAAACTGTGCAGACGCGGTCATACCAAACCGCTCGGTAAACTAACATCCAAAACCGCGTCTGTAACATTTGGTGTCGAGGAGTGAGATCGGTCCCGGAGCGCGTTTCACGCGCTCGAAATTATAACGGCGAAATTTAATAGTGTTTTACAAAAATAAAAACCCGAATTTTGAAAGTCGCGCTATGGCAGATCAAGACGGCTGGGTTCCGGTAGAGGAGAGTGGGGTAGAATCGACCCAGGACCCCAGGGAAGAAGTGGGGAAAATGGTGGAGGAGAGTAAAGAAGGTGTGGTTGAGGGGGTATCAGACGCGCAAAATGGCGCTCTCGCGCACGAGGTTACGGGCGCGCAAAATGGCGCCTCGCACATGGCCACGGCGCCCGCGACCGTAGCAGCGCCGCCGTTGGATTTGAACCTTTTGTTGCAACAAATCGTGACAGTACCCTTTGTACTACCAACGGTGGCCCAAATGCAAGCCTTCATGGCCGAAATGAATGCAAAAATGGATAGGATGGGGGCCGATTGGGAGGAAAGGGAGCAGAGGGACAGAGACCGCAGGTTGGGCGAGCAGGTCCCACGGGTGCACGAGGAGGTAAAGCGGGTCGAGAAGCGCTGGTTGAGCGAAGCGGAGGAAAGCACGGGTACAATGACGGGGGTAGAAATCGCGACACGGGGTTTGGAAAAGCCAGCGGTCGTCGAGGTGAATAAAGAAAAAGCAGTGCTGGGAATTAAAATTGAAGAGATGACGGAGGTAGCCCGGGAATTGCAGGGAGAAATGGAAAATGTACAAAGTCCCTGCTCAAATCATGATGATGTACGCACTAACCAAATAAAGAGTTTGCAGGTTTTGGTGCAGGGAGGAAGAAGAACCCCGAAGGTGAGACGTGCTGTGTATTGTGCGGGGAGATTTTGTAAGAGGATGTTTAGCGACAAAAGAATTTTCGCGCGCTTGGGATCGAGGAGGCATCCGGGCGTTGGTGAAGGGTCCCGTGTGAGTGGAAATGGCACGCGTGTGGAAAAAAAGTGTGCGTCAAGGGGTGAGCGTGTTACGAAGCGCGAGTGTGATACCGAGTGCGAGCGAGAATGCACGTCGGGGTGTACGGAGTGTATGTGCGAGGGTGAGAGTGACACGAGGGGTGAGTTGGTGGAATGTACGGACGGCGTTGGAACGCCAGGCTTTGTGAGGGTGAAAGGGGTAGCGTATGCTTGTAAGCATGCAAGTAAAGCATCGACGGTAACCGGGTTAGTGGTTAGAGCGACGGATAGCCGATGCGAGCACTCGGTGCGAGGAGCCCTTTGTTGGATGCAGGGCCCGGCGCGGATCGAAGCTGCGTCGCTTCTCTTCGAAGCGTCGTTGCCGATTCGGGCTTGGCCCCGCCCCGCACGGTCGAGTCCGGGCCTTGTCGGGCCAGGCGACCGGTCCGGTTCGAGGGCGAGTGGGAGGAAGCGGAACGGTGCCCCCTCGTGGGGACGGGGTTCCGACCGGGGGAGATTGAGCCATCGGGCCCGGGACCGCAAGGTGCCGCGCCGAGATGGTGCGTGGAATCTCGGTCCAACCAAACCACCTCCCTTGAACCAAAAACCGGACAGATTCAACCTGCAGGCAACCAAACCACCCGAATTCATTGCTCGGCTTTACGAACCGAGTTTAATGATGTCGCGACGCACCGAGGCTAGGATATAGTGGACTGTGATGATGGTGATAGTGATAGTGATAGTGTTTTTGATACGAAATTTATAATAGTGGGTAGAATTGGCAGTAAATGGAAAATTTTTGATTTGTGGAATTTGGATGTGCAAAATTGATAGTGAGAGACCCCCGATGTGGTGGGATGGCAAATCCACCATCCCTCACAGACGTGGGGCAAAGGAGCACTAGCTTATGGGGGTGTATGGCAGTGAAAAATAGCCCGGGTGGGTTAGGATATTGATAGGGCCCTAGAAGAGATTGACATTAGGTAACGTTAAGTTTAGTTAGTGACTGATACCTGTAGTGGGGACGCAGGTAGATTAGTGTGGATGATAATGACGAGGGAGCGCAATAGTTTAAAGGGACGACTGGGAAGCGCAAGTTTCAGAGGGGAGTAGTTAGATGAGATGATGCTGTGTGAGAACTGGACAGGTGTGTGGAGCAGTATATGAGTTGTGAGTGTTGTGGATCAGCGCGAATGCGCTTGGGGAGAGAAGGGTGCAGGTGGCACCAGGAGTGAGAGCACAGGTGTGCAAGTGCAGGTGTGTGGAATACGTGGAGTCAGTGGTACGGAGTGGTGTGCATGGTGTGAAGGTGTGGATGGGGGAAGAGTGGACCCCTTTCACGGATACCCGGGGCGGGTAGTGTAAGTGTTAGGTAGAGGGTATAGGTAAATTGTGGTTGGATATTGGCATCTGTGGTGCGGTTGCAGAATGGTATTGTGGATGGGTGCATTAGTGTGTGGAAATGGCTGGGCGTGTAGCCTGTTAGTGTGTGTAGTTGGTTTGGGCACTCCACCACTGTGAGGATGTCGGCCAGGTGAGGCCGCAGGTGGGCTCTGGGAGCCGGTAGAGTTGTGGATGGGGCCCGAGGATCCGGAGGACGGACCCGGGTAGCCCAGTGCCAGAGAGGGCACCGAGTGGGGAGAGTGCCAGAGGGCCTTCCCCAGGTAGATAGGTTAGGGTAAGGAGCAGGTAAGCTCGGAGGCAACTGCAGTGGTGGAGGTGTGCAGGTGGGTAGACCTGCTGGGAGAGCTACACGTCGCAGCCCAGAAATTGTGCGAGGGCACCGAGAGATGAATCGGGGGAGTGAGACCCCAAATTGAGAAGCACCACAGTTTGGGCAATGGGAATTGGTTTTTAGAACCCATAGAGTAATGAGGGCCAATGGTTTGGCAGGAGAAAGACCCCGGGTAATGTAAAGTTGTTAAAGTCATTTAGGAAATAGTTAGGATTGATGAACCCGTCGCACCATACGCAGCCACTTGCCTGAGGTGATGATGATGACTCCACACCTGTGTTTTCTTTGTTCTGTGTGCAGGAAATGAGAATTGCTGTGTGGATTTGTGAGACGCATCACGACGTGGATGAGACATTGGGGTGATTCCATCTCTCCCTCCTTCGGAGGGACTGATGATGAATTGGTGATGGCAAATTTTGATGTTGAGTTGGAGATGGCAAATTTTGATGTTGAGTTGGAGATGGCAAATTTTGATGTTGAGTTGGAGATGGCAAATTTTGATGAGAGTTGGAAATGGCAAATTTGATTGGTTAGGAGGGAGAGAAGACGAATTTGGTTTATGGGAGGAACGGGGAAGACAGTAGGGACGTTTGTTGATTTGTAAAGTAGATGTTTATGGGTAGTGTTGTGTTGTGTGGATACAGTAAGGGGTAAGGGAGGGGCAATGTAGGTTACCTGGTGGGGGGCGGGGGGGGCGTACGGTAGGAACGTACCTGTCTCACCTGGTTCCCATGTGCCCCTAGTGTGCATTACCTTGTATTGCGTGCACTTTTGCACCCTTACCACCTTACTCACTTGTCTTCTTCTTTTGTCTCCCACCTCCGAGGATCTGGCTTTGGGGCAGAGAGAGAGGAGAGAGAGGTGCTGGCTCCGCAGTTGTGGGCCTGCACTTTCGCTGCTTGCTGCCGGGATCGATACACCATATGGACCGCATGTTTTTGTGGCCGCCCACCATGGACCGCAGTTCTTTTGCGGCCAAGCACCACCCGTGGATGGACCTATGGGTCAACGTGGCACCTATGCCATACAGGTGAACCACTAATAGTTGGCCCCCTGACGGCCACAATAAAGAAATGGACGCGGTTGGCGCCTTTCTGTATTTTTTAAAGAAGCCAGAAGGCCAAGTGCACCACACAAAGGCAAGACCAGTGGCAGAACATCGGCCGGCTGCGACACCACCGGTGACTATAAACACTTTATCGGTGCACCGGATGGTGCTGACTGTGTGATGGGGTGGTGCTTTTGGTGCTTGGATGGGGTGCTCTGCACATTATTAAAGGCCGTAGGGCCACAGGGCACTCGTGGGTTGGTGTATCGATGCTGGCATGCGTGCTCTCTCTCTATGCATAACATCTGCATGTGTTCCTCCAAAAACAGGTCCTGGATCGTAGTGTAAATATCAGTGTAGTCTTGTAGAAATGATGCTCCCTACCGGCTGTATGTTTAGTTTGAGAATTCTTTCCGCGATTCGGTTATCCTGTGGGTGTGTTTCTGTGAGGAGAAGGGTGCAACGTCGCAGGGGGACATATTTACTCATTTGTGAACATCTGTAAAACTGTTGCACTCAGGGTAGAGTTAATAGTAGAGGGAACTTCATCTGAGTGCCACACTAAAGTAGGTAAAAATTTATCGTGTCGGGACGCCCCGAGGTAGAGAAGGGTGCAATGTTGCGGATATGGGATTTGGCCTCCATCCATATCCGCTTGTAAATATTCCCCTATTTCCCCAATGCTCCCCAACTATCCCCAATCCCCCATTCCCTAGTCCCATTGTCTGTAAACAACACTCTGTAGAACCGACCTTCCCCTTTTTCCCCCATTAAATGTCGTGCCCAGGTCCACCGCATCTCACGTAGACAACTTTCGGACATCTTGCTAGTTATTCTTAGTCTATGTCAGTTAAGGACTCGTTTCCATTAATTCTGACTCTTCGTTGCACCAGAATGTGATTGTATGGCACCAGTAGTGAGTTTAATACCTCCCAATACCTCCCCACAACCTCATCTCCGCATCCTCCCATCATCTCATGGAACTACAACAACAACTACAACAACAGAGGGGGGCGGCGCGGCGCGGCGCGGGGAGTGTGCGTCCTCACTCCGGCTTGGTTAGCCGCCATTGCCCATGTGCTCCACGGGGTTACCACGAAGGGGCTGACTGTCAGCTCCTCGTCAAGGGCGGAGCCCGGTAACCCCCCGCACCCAATAAGAAGCGGCGGGCCGATTCCATCTGGGGCGGAGCTAACGAGCCGAGGGCGTGTCACTCCCCGCTGGATATACGCAGCCACTTACCGGAGGTGACGTGAGATGCGCCTCAGCCACGAAGGAGAAACAGACGCCACCTCCAGCGCGACGATACCTCCCTGCATCTTTTGGACCGCGCTATCCTGTCCCTGAGCCAAGGTGCACCTTGTGCTATCTATCGACTACCTGCCCTACCAGCCATCAATCCCTGTGTGAGTCAGTCTTGTCCCGTTTATCTGTGGTCTGTCGGGAATAAGATAAGTGTGTCTAAGTGCCTACCTTCCTATGCTGTACCTCTGGTCCTTGTAATCTAAACGTTCTGCAAATCCATATTATAACCTCCTCCGGAGGTCTTGAGAACTGTACCCCTGGTGTCGTGTCATTTAATCCCAGCCGTTGTGTCCTTTCCTTCATTGATCTAGCGTAGCGCGACTCGGCCAACGTTCGAGTGTAATCGGGTAAACTGTGCAGACGCGGTCATACCAAACCGCTCGGTAAACTAACATCCAAAACCGCGTCTGTAACAATATGAACACTGCAAGGACTCTGGGGTGAATTACCGGGGGTAGAAAAGATCAAGGTTTTCGATGGGGGAAGATAAGAGATGGTGGTGAACAGCTGTTTTAAAGACCTGGAGGGAGGAGTGGGATTGAAGGGAGTGGGGGAGTTTGTTCCAGAGGCGGGAGAAAAGGGGAATGAAAGAGTGAAGGTGAGCAGAGAGCCTAGACTTTGGCAGTTTAACCATAAGAGGGTTGCAGGCAGATCTTGTGCGACCTGAAGGAATATTGGGGGACAGAGCACAGAGAGAGCTGGGGGAGCAAGGCCGGAGAGGAGTCGGTAGAAGACAGAAAGACCTTCACTCTTTTATTGTGAAGGTCCTTCACTCTTTTAACCTTCACTCTTTAAGACAGAAAGACCTTCACTCTTTTAACCTTCACTCTTTATTCCCCTTTTTCCCGCCTCTGGAACAAACTCTCCCATTCCCTTCAATCCCACTCCTCCCTGCAGGTCTTTGAAACAGCTGATCACCATCATCTCTTATCTTCCCCCATCCAAAACCTTGATCTCTTCTACCCCTGCTATTTCACCCCAGATACACTTTTTCGAAATTCCAACTTCTTTCCTGGAGGTTCTTGCAGTGTCCATGTGTTTTATACTTCTCCCACCTCCCCCCAAGCCCTCTCCCTCCTTCAGTTCTCTCGATGTCCCTGCTCTCAAATGTTGTGTTTGTGTCCTTCGCCCTCTCTCCCCATCGTGTCTACCGCTCCCCTTATTTTGTGTTTTATGTGTCAGTTTGTTTCGGTTTGACTTTTTGGGTGATTAATGTTAGCTCTTTCACGAGCCTCGATCTTGTACACAAAAAAAAAAAAAAAAATTGATTGGCACATCATTGGCATAATTGTGTACATAATTGTGCACAAAAAGGCACATAATTAAAATAAATAAAAGATTGTCAAAAAATATTTTGTTCATCAATTGGCTAACAGCATAACTAAAGCAATTGTGCTTCATCCGAAGATGTAACTTTTAGAAATTTATTTAAATGTCATTAATAAAAAAAATAATAATAAAAATAAATAAAAATAAATAATCAATCGATTAATTGATTCATCAATAAATCAAAAATACCCTTTACAGACAAATCACTTGGTCATTGTCATGTCCAAATATCAACTTCCTAGCTCAAAAGTTGCCTGGGATATTTGCCAGATGAGAAAGAAAATAAATAAATGCTTAATAAAGATAATAAATAAATAGTAATCATAAAAAAATTAAATAACTAATCAATTGCCTAATATAACACATACACCACCACCATTTCATCCGAATCTGTAATTTAAAAAAGAAGAAGTTTTTAGTCATTAATCGAATAATTAAATAATGAATCGATAAAATTGATTAATCAATAAATCAAAAATAGCATTGACAGCCAAATCACTTCTTCATGATTTGGTGGATGAGAAAGAAAATAAATAAATGATTAATAATAAAAATAATTTTTTCATGATTATTCTTTATTTATTTTCATTATTAATCATTTATTCATTTTCTTTCTCATCTGGGCAATATCTCAGGCACCTTTTGAGCTAGGAAGCTAATATTTGGACATGACAGTTGTTACGGATTCGGCACTTATTATTATTGTTGTTATTATTATTATTGTTGGTTCTAAGTATTATGATTATTGTTGTTTACGGGAAATGGTTATTGTGGTTAAAAGGTTAAAAGCGCTTTTTTTTTTTTTTTTTTTTTTTTTTGTATACAAGATCGAGGCTCGTGAAAGAGCGAACATTAATCACACAGAAAGACAAACAGACACATAAAACAAATAACATCGGGAGCGGTAGACAAGATGGGGAGAGAGGGGGAAGGACACAAACACAACATTTGAGAGCAGGGACCGAGAGACATGGAGACATCGAGAGATCTGTGGGAGGGAGAGGGCTTTGGGGGGGAGGCATGTGAAGTGGGGGGAGGCATGTGAAGGGGGGGGAGGCATGTGAAGGGCGGGGAGGCATGTGAAGGGGGGGGGGTGGGAGAGGTATAAACATATGGACACTGCCAGGATTTCCAGGAAAGAAGTTGGAATTTCAAACAAGGTGGATCTGGGGTGAATTAGTGGGGGTAGAAAAGATCAAGGTTATGGATGGGGGAAGATAAGAGATGGTGGTGAACAGCTGTTTTAAAGACCTGGAGGGAGGAGAGGGATTGAAGGGAGTGTGGGAGTTTGTTCCACAGGCGGGAGAAAAGAGGAATGAAAGAGTGAAGGTGAGCAGAGAGCCGAGATTTCGGCAGTTTAACCATCAGAGGGTTGCTGGCAGATCTTGTGCGACCTGTAGGAATATTTGGGGGACAGAGCACAGAGAGAGCTGGGGGAGCAAGGCCGGAGAGGAGTCGGTAGAAGACAGAAAGGCCACCTACCTGCCTGCGGTGAGTGAGTGAAAGGCCCTCAGAGATAGCTTCATCGCGGGAGATTCCAATGATTTTGAAAGCTTTGGATTCAACAGCGTGGAGCCGAGCCAGGTGTGAGGCAGGAGCACCAGCCCATAGGGGAGAACAGTATTCCATTGAGCTGCGGATGAAAGCCTTGTATGTGGTGAGGAGCTCAGGTGTGCCGAGGAAGGACTTCGCACGACGGAGGATGCCCAGTCGGCGACTGGCTTTGGAGGCCAGCTTGGAAATGTGGTTTTCCCAAGAAAGATCATGGCAGATAGTGAGACCCAAAAGCTTGAGTGACAGAACTTCTTGGAGAGGATTGTTGAGAAAGTAGATGGGAGGGTTGTCCAGTCGATCTTTTCGGAGAGACATAGTAAGAGAGTGAGATTTGTCAGGATTGAAAGACATGTTCCACTTGTTTGACCAGTCTGTGATTTTGTCCAGGTCTTCAGAGAGTGAGGAGGCTGCAGACTGCCGATCTGAGGGAAGAGGAATGGAGCGGCAGAGAGTGGAGTCATCAGCAAAGAGATAGAGAGGATTTTCAAGAGAGTCGGAGAGATCATTGATAAAGACCAGAAAAAGCACAGGGCCCAGCACACTTCCTTGGGGAACTCCAGCCTGAACAGGAAGGGGAGATGAGAGAAATCCATTCAGGGCCACACGTTGACTACGACCAGAGAGGAAGTCCGCAAGCCATGCATGGAGATTTCCATGGATACCATAGGAGGAGAGTTTGGTGAGCAGAGCTGGGTGCCAGACCGTATCAAAGGCCCGTGATATGTCAAGGGAGACAGCTCTGATTTCCTGTTTGGCATTGAGGACCTCCATCCATTGTTGAGACAGCAGAAGCAGCATGTCCAGAGTAGAGTGACCTGGTCTGAAACCAAATTGATGATCAGAGATCAAGCCATTGGAGAAGAGGAAAGATTTCATATCCGAAGCAATGATGGATTCCATGACTTTGCTGATAATTGGGAGCAGGCTGATTGGTCTGTAGTTGCAAGGATCTGTTTTTGCACCTTTTTTGTGTAAAGCGGTAATGTTAGCTGATTTCCAGGATGCTGGCAGATGACCTTGAGCAAAAGATAGGGTGAAAAGAACAGAGAGAGGGTGAGATAGAGCGGCAGAGTAGGATTTTAGGACCCGTGGGCTGATGCCGTCTGGTCCAGTTGCAGAATCAGAGTCGAGGTTTGACAAAAACTCCTCCACCTTGTCAGGAGAGAAGGACACAGAGTCCAGGAGCAGTTGGGTTCGACTGGGAAAGGTGGGAACAGAGAGAGATGGGTTTGGGACTAAGGATTTCGAGGCGAACACAGAGTTGAGGCATTCGGCTTTGTCACGTGCGATGTCAACTGTGTGGCCATTTGAGGTAAGGGAGGGGATGGAGGGGGAACAAACACCAGAAACGGATTTGACCAGACGCCACCAGGATTTGGAGGAAGGAGACAGGTTTGAGAGTTCATTCTTGAGTGAGGAGAGATAGTGCTTCCTGGCACTCCTGAGGGTAGACACACACTTGTTCCGAGCTTGGTGGAAGGAACTGAGATTTCCTTCAGTTGGATTAGCCTTCCAAGAGGCAAAGGCAAGTTGTTTCAGGGCAACTGCCTCACCACAAGATTCAGTGTACCATGGACGGGAGGAAGGGTAAGACAATTGAAGGCGAGATGGGATAAATCTGTGCATGAGAGAGATCAGTTTGCTTTGGAAGAATTCCCAGGAAGAATTGATGTCAGAGGCAGTGGAGATGGGAGACCAATCCAGACGATTGATGGCTGCTTGAAGACCGTCCCAGTCGGCCTGAGTGAAACGCCAGACTCGTCGACGCTGAGGAGGCTCTCTGAGAATGGCCAGAGAGATGTCCACTTTGACAAGCACATGATCAGAAGAACCGATTGGAGCAGAAGAAGAGCAGCAGACATTAGCAGGGAAGTTTGTCATAACCAAGTCTAGAAGAGAAGATACTCCATTGGCTGAGATCCGGGTAGGGAAATTGACAGATTGTGTCAATCCCAGTGAGTCACAGAAGTCCTTTGCTGAGGTGCCATGACTGGTGAGAGAGGAACCCACACCCAACCAGGTGGCATGATGACAGTTGAAGTCACCACATATGAGGAAGAGAGAGTTGGGATGAGTGGATAGAAGTTGGTCCATGTTGTCAGACATTGAAATGTAGATGGAGTCATCACTGTTTGGGGGACGGTACAGAACACATATGAACAAAAGGTGGGAGCGGAGAGGAAGCCGTAACCAGAGGTACTCCTGCGGGTGAGGAGGAAAGAAAGCAGTACAAGAAGAGTGAGGAAGAGAGTTTTTGACAAAGATAGCCACCCCACCACCAGGCCGAGGCTCAGGTCTATCATACCGGAGGAGGGAGTAACCAGGAAGAGATATTAAGGAATCAGAGACATCTTGAAGGAGGAAAGTCTCTGTTAAGCAGATCAAGTCTGGATTGTCAGAAGCAACCTGTATGGAGAGATCAGTCAGGTTTGAGCGAAGGCCCCGGATGTTTGAGGTCCATACCGTTAATGAAGAGAGAGGGGGAGCATCGGGTACAGGACAGGGGAGGGGAGGAGTAGGGTAAGATGAAGGATGAGAGGGGGAGGTAGGGAGACCAGTTGATAGTGTTTCAGATGTTGCAGAAGAGTTCCAAGAAAGGGAAGGATGAGGAGGATGAAAGGTTTGATGGTGAAGGGATGCGGCACAGTGAGGGGTTGTTTGAGGGGGGGCAGAGGAAAGTAGAAGGTTTGGGGGGGTGGATGTATGAGATAGAAGGGAGGCGAAGTGGGGAGGAGGCAGCTTGGAGGAGGAGGGGGGAGGAGAGAGAATTGGAGAGGAATGGTATGGGGGGAGAATTGAATGGGAGGGATTGGGGGGGAGTTTAGGAGGGGAGGGGCAAGGGGGGAGTTTTGGAGGGTAGGGGCAAGGGGGGAGATCAAGAGTGGAGGGGCAAGGGGGGGATTAGGAGGGGAGGGGCAAAGGGGGAGTTTAGGAGGGGAAGGGCAAGGGGGGAGTTCAGGAGTGGAGGGGCAAGGGGGGAGTTTAAGAGTGGAGGGGCAAGGGGGAAGTTTCGGAGTGTAGGTGCAAGACATGGAAAAGACAGGAAGCCGGAAGACGACGAGAGAGAAAGAAGAGGAAGAGGCGTGGCAAGCAAAGTCGGAGAAGACGCGTGACGTCTAGGCTCCGTAGAGAGCGTAGTCGACTGAAAGCCGCGAGGAAATTTTGAGTTCCGTGAAAGGACATCCGGCGATAGGAATTATCGCTGGAATTGAGAAATCTGCGTAGCCAGGTTTGGGACGCTGAGATTTCGACGAATCCTCACCTAGTCACATCGACTCAAGTAAGAGCGGTCAGCCATTTTGAGCCTCGCACTTTGGACACCTACAAAGGCTTTGCTTCGGGGCAGCTTTACCCCCAACATCCTACCGTCTGTCGGGGATGTGTGTGTGCGACCACTTCCTCTCCAATTACGTTGCGGTTTGCTGAGTGAGCGGTGAATGTGCTCCTCTGGAGGGCGCCTTTGTACAGATTCGGCGGGGTGGTCGCCATTGTCAACTGTACGCGATTCGGGCTTCGACTGGATATCGTTCTAGCGACCGCTGGAGCGAATCATCTTCGCCTTGGAAAAGGTTATAGAAGAGGAGTGTCCTTTTCACTCGCTGGGAGTGCAGTGAGTAAACTGACTTTAGTGATGGTACCATCCTAAGCCATAAGGTATGGAGTGCACTCTTAATTGCCATTTGTTGTACCGTTATTCTTGTGTGTGATTTTTAATACAATCTGTTCATTTATAATCTTTGGTGTGGTTTCACTATTGATTTCTAACACAGAATAACATATTTTTCTGCCATGGCTCCTCTCGGGGTTTCATGGTACACCGAGACAAGGAGGTTGGGGAGGAACACATAACAGAAATTGGGGGCTCGTCCGGGATATATATATATATATATTCCTTAAATTTCGTCTGGGAAAAAATTCCCTAACATTCCCAGAATTCCCAAATTTGGAACTTTTTCGAACATTCCCAAAAATTTCCAAAAACAAACAATTTTTTTTTGTGTTTTTTAAATTTCTTGTGTGAAGGTTAACAGGTGCTAACAATATTCACCATGGAGTTTGACGCAGAGAAGTTTGTAGCGACCCCTAGTGCGGCACAGTTCAGAGCGTTACTAAAATCGGACCTCTTGGTATTGGCTAGGCATTTTAGCGTGGAGGTCCGAACGAATATGAGGAAGGCAGAGATGCAGACAGTGGTGATACAATCTCTGGTGGGATTAGGAACATGGACAGATGTAGCCTTGGATTGGTTACCCGAGGAACAAGAAAATGTGGAGCTCCGGAAACTGGAGATGCAATTGCAGAGCCAGGAAAGGTTAAAAGCAGAAGAAAGAGAACTCCAGGAAAGGTCAGAAGAGAAAAAAGCACAAGAAAGAGCAGAGGAAAGGAGAGTTGAAAGAGACCTCGAAGAAAGAAGAGAAGAGAAAAAAGCAGAGGAAAGGAGAGCTGCAATGGAACTCGAAGCAGAGGAGAGAAAAGCCGAAAGGGAGTTAAAGGACCGTGAAATGGCGCTTCAGCAGGAAATTAAACTCATGGAGCTGGATTTAATGAAAGAACGGGGAGAGGTGCAATCCATGCCGACTGGTTCGACACCTAGTCAGAACACCTGGGATGTTGGCAGACATGTGAGGCTGGTTCCACCCTTCAATGAAAAGGAAGTAGCCAAATTTTTTTCACACTTTGAGAAAGTGGCTCAACTGATAAAATGGCCTGAGGAGTCCTGGACCATGTTAGTGCAAAGTGTTCTGGTGGGTAAAGCTCAAGATATTTATTCGGCTTTACCGATTGACCAATGTGCAGATTATGAGATAGTGAAGAAAAACATTCTCAAAGCCGATGAATTGGTCCCGGAAGCTTACCGGAAAAAATTCCGGAATGCCAGGAAGGGGGGGGGGGGGGGGGAGTGAGACCCATGTGGAGTTTGCCAGAATGAAAGAAACCATGTTTGATAGGTGGTGTGATTTCAAAAGGGGTTGGGAAAGACTTCGAACTATTGCGACAATTGATCCTGGTGGAGGAATTCCAACAGTGTGTCCACGAGGACATTCAAGTACATCTGGAGGAAAGGAAAGTACCAAAGCTGTATGAGGCAGCAACCATGGCAGATGACTATGCCTTAACACACAGGATGGGGTTCCACAAACCTCACTTCTCGCCTAGACTTAGACAGGGGAGCCATGGTACATCCGGGGTGGAGAACGAAAATTCATGGGGGCGGCCTCGAGATGACTAGAGGACCACTCTGATACCACGACTTCTAGAAATCAGAAGACTTTGGTTCCAAGACTGACCTATCTTCCGGGGGGCTTGAGGCAGACCACGAGGTTCTCCTCCGGGCCTGCTTGCGCCTTTTGCCATAAACCTGGACACTTGATGTCCCACTGTTATGCTCTGGAAAAGGAAAATAAGGTGCGGAGTCCGACTTTTACAACTCCGAATGCAATGGCAAATGTGAGAAATCGCCCTCAAAAGGGTTACCAACCATTTATTTCGGAGGGGTTTGTGTCCTTCGATGGAGACTCGACTAACCAGAAACCGGTTAGGGTCTTGGGGGACACAGGAGCACATCAGTCTTTGATGCTTGAAGGCATTTTGCCATTGTCAGCGAAGACGGCAACTGGTGTTAGTGTTCGTTTACAGGGGATTGGTGGCTGTGTTAAAGCTCCACTTCATGTC
The DNA here is from genome assembly GCF_964187855.1 of Myxine glutinosa. Lineage (NCBI taxonomy): Eukaryota > Metazoa > Chordata > Myxini > Myxiniformes > Myxinidae > Myxine > Myxine glutinosa. The sequence goes on from NC_136261.1 coordinate 34,346,553, forward strand.
ATCCATTTAGAGTCTGAATTGGTGTCAGGACCGGTCACCGTAGGTTTACAAGCCACTCTTCCTGTAGAGGGAGTATCTTTTGTTATCGGGAATGATTTGGCCGGTGGTCAAGTTTCTGGTAACCCGATGGTTGTTAAAAAGTCCAGTATGGAAACTAACACCACACCAGTCAGGGATGGAGGCAATATTGGCAAGCTCTTTGAAGGTGGACTGAACTTCAAAACAAAGGAAGAAGTTCTGACCTCTGTCTTCAGCAAATATGGACCGCTTTTGGAAGTGCGGCTGGTAAAAGACAGGGCAACGCAAAAGTCAAGAGGGTTTGGCTTTGCCACATTTGAAAACACAAAGGACGCCAAAAAGGCAGAGAAGGATTGGAATTGCAAGGATTTGGATGGTCGAACCATAGCTGTCGAGAAGGCAGGCCGTAGGCGTCGATGGGGCTACAAAAGAGGAAAACATGGCGGTAGTTTTGGTGGTGGCCGCAGTCGATATTACTATGGAGGCTCCCAGAGTTATGGCATCTCCCGAAGGAATGATTATCAGGGCCGTGGCCGAGAAGGAGACCGCTATTCACGTGTGACTACAGTGACAAGCGGTCCAACCGTGATTATTACGAAAGTTAGAAAGAATTGAAGCACTGAATGCTGCAGAGCAGCCGAGCCAAAATTCCTACACGGATTAACCGTGAACGCCACGTTCCTAAAGGCGTCCATGTAGTGAACTTTCCTACACGGATTAACCGTGAACTCCACGTTCCTAAACGCATCCATGTAGTGAACTTTCCTGCACGTATTAACCGTGAACTTCACGTTCCTAAAGGCGTCCATGTAGTGAATACTTCCAGGCCTCACCACCCAACCACCATGGAACCTGGCTTTCCGCTCGGCCTCCCGGGGAAAGTGCTATAGATTTGCTGGCCTTTGGGTTTTTGATCACCACCCCTTAACCTTCATTCAAAAGAAACGAAAAGTACAATCAGAGGGATGAGATGGAGTCTGGCTTTGCAGGAATCCAACTGGGAAATTGAACATGTCAAGGGCAGGGACAATGTCATGACTGACGCTTTGTTCACAGTCAATTAACTTTGGAAATATCTGTGGGATGTGTGAAATAATTGTTGCTCACGGGAATTGGTGATTTGGGTGGTGAGTTTATTTTTGTTTGTTTAAAGAGTTTGCATACAAAGAAAGTTTTCACGGTGCTCAAACTTTCTTTCTTTAGGGGGGGGAAGTGTTACGGATTCGGCACTTATTATTATTGTTGGTTCTAAGTATTATGATTATTGTTGTTTACGGGAAATGGTTATTGTGGTTAAAAGGTTAAAAGCGCTCATGGAAAAGAGACAGGAAGCCGGAAGATGACGAGAGAGAGAGAAGAGGAAGAGGTGTGGCCAGCAAAGTCGGAGAAGACGCGTGACGTCTCGGCTCCGTAGAGAGCGCAGTCGACCGAAAGCCGCGAGGGAATTTTGAGTTCCGTGAAAGGACATCCGGCGATAGGTATTATCGCTGGAATTGAGAAATCTGTGTAGCCAGGTTTGGGGCGCTGAGATTTCGACGAATCCTCGCCTAGTCGCATCGACTCAAGTAAGAGCGGTCAGCCATTTTGAGCCTCGTGCTTCGGACACCTACAAAGGCTTTGCTTCGGGGCAGCTTTACTCCCAACATCCTACCGTCTGTCGGGGATGTGTGTGTGCGACCGCTTCCTCTCCAATTACGTTGCGGTTTGCTGAGTGAGCGGTGAAGGTGCTACTCTGGAGGGCACCTTTGTACAGTTTCGTTGGGGCGGTCGCCATTGTCAACTGTACGCGATTTGGGCTTCGACTGGATATCGTACTAGTGACCACTGGAGCGAATCACCTTCACCTTGGAAAAGGTTATAGAGACATTGAGGAGTGTCCTTTTCACTCGCTGGGAGTGCAGTGAGTAAATTGACTTTAGTGATGGTACCATCCTAAGCCATAAGGTATGGAGTGCACTCTTAATTGCCATTTGTTGTACCGTTATTCTTGTGTGTGATTTTTAATACAATCTGTTCCTTTATAATCTTTGGTGTGGTTTCACTATTGATTTCGAACACAGAATAACATATTTTTCTACCGTGGCTCCTCTCGGGGTTCGGTGGTATACCGAGACCAGGAGGCCAGGGAGGAACACGTAACACAGTGACCAAGTGATGTGGCTATAAAGGATGTTTTTGATTTATTGATTAATCATTTAATCGATTAATTATTTATTGATTAATCAATTAATTATTTAATGTTTTTATTAATGACTTATTTAATTAAATCTCTAAAAGAAACATCTTTGGTGAAGCAGTTGTGGAGGTGCCCCGGCATTGCTGCGCTGTAGGGTATTTAATTATTTGGCATGGGGGCGGTGTACTTTGAATGTATCTGTACTTGTGTTTTTTTTTTTGTTTTGTTTTTTCACAAAGTTGGTCATAGCTGTCCACAGATTCAGCCAGTAGTGGCATTCGTCCAGCCGTGACTGGAGGGAGAGGGGAGGAAAAGGTGCGAAATTTGTCATGCTGCTGTGATCAGCTTCATCAAGGGTTCCTCTCGAGAATCGCAACATTTCCTTGCCTGACACTTTCCAGTTCAGATGGGGATGATCGATCACATGAACCTTAAGCGAGATGACCTCCAACAGCTCAAAACAGTTTAAACTGTTGCCTCCCTACAGCATACAAAAACAGGTCCAGCTTAACCTAAACATGAAATTCTTAATACAGGGGAAAATGAACAACTCCATGCGAGTGCACAGTCCTTGTTGTGGCCTTACTGAAGATTTTATCAAATGACATTTATCGAAAATAGCTTGCTACAATTTCTGACTTCCTTGCAAATTGCCAAACTTTGTTGTACACAAAGGACAGATGTCCCCTGCCCATAATTTAATGCTGGTGTTCCTCAGGGCTCTGTGTTGGGTCCCACATTGTTCTTGTTATATATATAAATGATTTTCCTGATTGTATTCTTTTGAAGGAGCTGGGGCTCCCACGTCGATCGGAAGAATGGACGCGACAAAAAGCTGGAATTCATCCGAGTTGCTTTAATCAAACCAAACACTCAGGCACTCTGAAAAGCCCGTTTATCGGGCAGCAATATATATACATATTATCCCGGAGCGTTTGCCCAGGAAAGGCGAGAGGGGGCGTGGCCCAGCGTCCTGGCTGCGGCCTGGCAAGTTGAGGGCGAGCCTGCCCGGGCGTCCTGGACGAGCCCGGCATGGTGATCGCTCCGCGTCCTTGATAGGTGCAAGGCGATTGTGAAAACCCAGCGGTAGCCGCTACACACGTCCCCCCAGAATCGACTTGCACTGGCAGGGTCAATTTGAGGGGGGTCCTGATGACCCGGCCGAAGCGACCCCTGGCGGGTCGTGGGAGGGGGTCCGGTGTGGTGGTGGGCGGTCGAGTGGGGGGCACCGTGGATGGGGGGCGGCCTCGCCGCGGCTGAAGGGCCACCCGTGGTGGGTGGTCGACGTCCACGTGCGCCGGCTTGAGGCGGTCCACCGCAATCCGGTCCGACCTGCCGCCGATGTCGATGACGAACGACTTGTCGTCCCGTCGCAGCACCCGGAAGGGCCCGTCGTACGGCGGCCGGAGTGGCCCCCGATGTGCGTCGTGACGCACAAAAACATACTCCGCTGTGCGAAGTGCTGGGGGGACGTAGGACTGGGGGTCACCGTGGTGGGACGTTGGCAAGGGGGCAAACCGTCGGGCGGCCTCCTGGAGGTCCGAGCGCTGGTGAGCTGCGGACCAGGGACTGGTAGCGTCGGGCACGAATTCGCCCGGGACGCGTAGCGCCTGGCCATAGACAAGCTCGGCGGTGGATGCCTGGAGGTCCTCCTTGGGGGCCGTGCGGAGGCCCAAAAGGACCCACGGCAGCCGGTCGGCCCAACCGCCGTCTTGAAGGCCGGCCATGAGCGCGGCCTTCATGGAGCGGTGGAATCGCTCGCACAACCCGTTTGCTTGGGGGTGGTAGGCCGTAGTATGGTGGAGCTTGACCCCCAGGTTGCGGGCGACCGCGCCCCACAGCTCGGAGGTGAACTGTGGTCCGCGGTCTGACGAGATGTCCGCCGGTGCGCCGAAGCGGGCGACCCAGGTGGCGATGAAAGCCTGCGCCACGTCGGCGGTGGTGGTGGAGACGAGGGGAACGGCCTCCGGCCACCTGGTGGTCCTGTCCACCATGGTGAGCAGGTGTGTGAACCCCCGTGACGGGGGGAGGGGGCCCACCAGATCCACGTTGACGTGGTCGAAACGTCGTTCGGGCACGGTGAAAGGTGCCAGCGGGGCCTGGGTGTGTCGGTGGACCTTGGCCCGTTGGCAGGCCGTGCAGGTGCTGGTCCAATCGCGGACGTCCCGACGTAGGCCGTGCCAGACGAATCGCGCCGACACCAGCTTCTGGGAAGCTTTCCGGCCCGGGTGGGAAAGGCCGTGGAGGGAGGCGAAGATGCGGCGTTGCCAGGTGACGGGCACGATGGGGCGAGGCTGGCCTTGGGAGACATCGCAGAGCAGGACAGTGTCCGCGAAGGGGATGTCGGCCAGGCGGAGGCCCGTGTCCGCCGCCCGGAGGGCTTGCACCGTGGTGTCGGTGGTTTGGTCCGCCGCCATAAGCGCAAAGACCACGCCCAGGTGGACCGCGTTCGCGCTGGCCCGGGAAAGACAGTCGGCCATGGCGTTGTTTTTGCCGGCGACGTGCCGGATGTCCGTGGTAAACTCCGACACGGCGGAGAGGTGGCGCTGTTGGCGGGCCGACCACGGCTCCGTGACCTTGGCCATGGCGTAAACCAACGGCTTGTGGTCGACGAACGCCGTGAAAGGTCGGCCCTCCAGGAGGTGGCGGAAATGGCGGACGGCCAGGTGTAGACCGAGGAGCTCCCGGTCAAACGTGCTGTATTTGAGCTCGTTCGGCCGGAGCTGCCGGCTGAAAAAAGCGAGTGGCTGCCAAACCCCGTTCACCCATTGCTCATGTACGGCGCCCACCGCGTAGTCGGAGGCATCCGTGGTGAGGGCGATGGGAGCGTTGAGCACCGGGTGAGCGAGCAGTGTTGCGTCGGCGAGGGCCCGCTTTGAGCTTTGGAAGGCCGCATCCATTGCTGCGGACCAGGCGATGTCGTGCTTGGCCGGCTTGCCCCGGAGGGCTTCATAGAGGGGCCGCATGAGTTGAGCAGCGCGGGGCACGAAGCGGTGATAAAAATTCACCATTCCCAGGAATTCCTGCAGGGCCTTTATGGTGCGGGGACGCGGGAACGTGGTGATGGCCTCGACCTTGGTTGGCAGTGGCACGGCCCCGTTCTTGGTGATGTGGTGGCCCAAAAAATCAACGGCCGTCGTGCCGAAGTGGCATTTGGCCGGGTTGACGATGAGGCCGTGCTCGCTGAGGCGCCCGAACAGTGTTCGGAGGTGGAGGAGGTGCTCGGCCCGGGACGTGCTGGCGACGAGGATGTCGTCCAGGTAAATGAAAAGGAATGGCAGGTCACGCAGCACGCCGTCCATCAAGCGCTGGAACGCCTGAGCCGCGTTCTTGAGACCAAACGGCATCCGCAAGAATTCGAATAAGCCGAACGGCGTGATGACTGCCGTTTTAGGGACGTCGGCCGCCCTGACAGGTACCTGGTGATATCCCCGTATGAGATCAATTTTCGAAAAAATGACCCGTCCCGCCAGACGGGCGGAGAAGTCTTGGATATGCGGGATCGGGTACCTGTCGGGGGTGGTAGCGTCATTGAGACGGCGGTAGTCGCCACACGGGCGCCATCCACCCCCCGGCTTTGGCACGATGTGCAGTGGCGAGGCCCACACGCTATCGGAGCGCCGCACGATGCCGAGGTGCTCCAACGCGTCGAATTCGGCCTTCGCCACGGCGAGCTTGGCTGGGTCGAGGCGGCGGGCCCTGGCGTAGACCGGCGGGCCTGTGGTTGGTATGTGGTGCTCGATCCCATGCCGTACTGCGACGGCCGAAAACGTCGGCCGCGTGAGGGCCGGGAACTCCGTGAGCAGGCGAGCAAACTCGTTCGCCGCCGGGACGGCGCATGCCAGCTCGGTCGGCGCGGAGCTGCTCAATGTGCATACCAGGGAGCTGAAGGTTTCGGCGTTGATTAAACGACGCCGTTGGACGTCCACCAGCAGTCCGTGTGCGCAGAGGAAGTCGGCGCCTAGCAGAGCCATGGGCACGTTTGCGGTTACAAACGTCCAAGCAAAGCGTTGGCCGCTGAAGCAGAGGGTGACGTTGCGCGGGCCGAAGGTGCGGATGGTCGATCCGTTGGCCGCAACCAAGGAGGGGCCGCAAACCGCGGATTGCCTGTCCTGGTCAGAGGCGGGTATGGTGCTCAGTTGGGCGCCGGTGTCGCACAGGAAGCGCCGTCCGGACGCTTTATCCGTGATGAACAGTAAGTTGCCCGTGTGGCCGGCGCTCATGGCTGGTAATGAACGCCGGCCCGGCCGTTTCCCGGCCTGCCGAAGGTGCACGGGGGTCGGCATGTCTGGGCCTTCTGTCCGAACCTGGCATGATAGTAACACCACGCTTGGTCAGGTGGAGGCCCCGGTCGTCGTGCTGGAGGCGGTCGGCTCGGTGTAGCGGCCGCCAATTGCGTCGGCAGTTCGGTCGTCGACCGTGCCGGGTGCTCGGGCGCCATGGGTGTTGCGTCGGACGGCGGTGGGTCCCATGTCGCCGCTGCGATGCGCTGTCCTGCGGCGGAGATCTTGTCGGCTTCTCTGGCAAAAGCCCGGGGATCTGTGATCGTCGTGCTTGCCAGGGCGAGGCGTACCGGGTTAGGCAGCTGACGGAGGAACAGCTCCCGGAACAGGAATGCCGGAGAGTGCTCGCCGAGCAGTGAAAGCATGTAGTCCATTCGCTCGGAAGGGCGCGTGTCGCCGAGCTCGGGCAGGTCGAGCAGGCGCCGTGCGCGTTCCGCCGATGGGAGGACGAAAGCGTCGAGGAGAAGCTTCTTAATCGCGCCGTATTTGTCAGCGGCTGGCGGGCTCTCGAGGAGGCTCAGGGCGCGGGCCGCGGTGGCCGAACTGAGCGCTGCTACCACATGGTGGAAGCGGGTGTCGTCGGCCGTGATGCCTCGCAGGGCGAACAGGGAATCCGCCTGTGCGAACCAAACCGCCGCGTGAGCCTCCCAGAAGGTAGGCAGTTTAAGGGCGACTGCCGTGTCCATGTCGGTAGGTCACCAATGAAGGAGCTGGGGCTCCCACGTCGATCGGAAGAATGGACGCGACAAAAAGCTGGAATTCATCCGAGTTGCTTTAATCAAACCACAAACACTCAGGCACTCTGAAAAGCCCGTTTATCGGGCAGCAATATATATACATATTATCCCGGAGCGTTTGCCCAGGAAAGGCGAGAGGGGCGTGGCCCAGCGTCCTGGCTGCGGCCTGGCAAGTTGAGGGCGAGCTTGCCCGGGCATGCCCGGGCGTCCCAACCGAGGCCTGGCAAGTTGAGCGCGGGCCTGCCCGGGCGTCCTGGACGAGCCCGGCATGGTGATCGCTCCGCGTCCTTGATAGGTGCAAGGCGATTGTGAAAACCCAGCGGTAGCCGCTACACTTTCACAGTTAATCATTTACATACAGTAGATGACTCAACACTGTTTACTACATACCCAGAAACCATGTCTCCTCCTTCCCGTGTCCAGGCCAGTGCCACTCTCAATCAGGACCTCATGAGTATGAATAACTGGGGAAATGACAGGCTCATAACTTTCAACCCAAAAAAGCCTCACTTGGTGTTTGTGTCAAGCTCAAGATCACACTGTTTTCCAACCCTGTCTATATATCATTCACCTTTGCAGGAACTGATTGTTACCATCTCCTTGGATTGGATATCAGTTCAAACTTCATCTTGGAAAATTACATCTCTGGTCTAGCCAAAAGAGCCTCTCAATGCCTCGGCTGCTATTTTTGTGCTACATCGGTATCACCACACCTTCCTCCAGCTGCTATACTGTGTCTATACAAGACCACTGCAAGACCTATCTTGGAGTGTTGTTGCCATATTTGGGCTAGTGCTCTGGCCTGTCACAGATCCCTCCTTGACAGAATCCAGTGACATGCTGCCAATATGGTGGGACAGGAATTGGCATGATCCCTGGAACCTCTCTGTCTGATACCATGTTGCTTCTTTGAACCTTTTCCACAGATATTTTCATGGAATATGCTCAGAGGGTGTCTCACAGGTTGTTCCACCTAAATGTACTTTTAGCCACTCCACACATTTGGCAGTTTCTTGCATCGGTCTCAAGGACTTAGGCTATGAGGTAACTCTGTATAATTTCCTTCCTTGTACGGTACTTCATAACTTTGGAAGTCTTTGCCTGCATCCTGCTACCCCTCAATCATAACCTACCTCAATTCAAGAGGGATGCAAAAATATATTTTATTCTGTTTAATATGTATCCAGTATTTTCCTTTGTGTAGCCCCTACCTTGAGTGGTCTTTGACTTTGTGGCTGGCGAAATTGCATTAAAAAAAGAAAAACGAGTGAAGCACAATTACCAGTCTCGACTCACCATCATCACACAGTTTACTTGGCACATTTCAAAACATTATCAACATTGTGAGAATGGCACTGGGAAGATTAAAACTGCTTCACAGCACATTATATTCTGAGACAGGAGATTAACAAACATTGGATTGAATAATACATTTACCTTCACAGTGAAACTTTCTCCTCCAGTACCAGGTATGGCATCCTGGCAAAGGCGACCAGCAAAAACTGTGTTGATTGAGTTCACGAAGCTGGACTTCCCCGATCCTACATGCCCAAGCATAAGGATTTTGGCATCTTTTACACTCTCATCTGGTTTGAAACTTTTAATCCCTTCTAAAAGTTTTTCTTTCGTCCTGTTAAAAAACGAGAGGTCTGTTAGATGATTTACATCTGCTTCAAAACGAAACCACAGCAATGAGCAAAGTTTCATCTGTGGTGAAATATATTGTTACGTTTTTGGGGTACAAAGCAGTGATTAAAATGTAAGGCCTTAGCAATGACTGTGCGTGCTCCCACAGAGTAGTTCATTTTTCCCTGTATTAAGAATTTCATGCTTCGTTGAAGTTGGACCTGTTTTTGTATGCTGCAGGGAGGCAGAGTTGTGAGCTGTTGGAGGTCATATAGCTTAAGGTAAGTGAGATCTGGCATTTCACTGGCATTTCATTTTTCACTGGATCTGGCATTCCTCAGCGTCGACGAGTCTGGCATTTCACTCAGGCTGACTGGCACGGTCTGCAAGCAGCCATCAATCATCTGGACTGGTCTCCCATCTCTACTGCCTCTGACATCAATTCTACCTGGGAATTCTTCCAAAGCAAACTGCTCTCTCTCTCATGCACAGATTTATCCCATCTCATCTTCAGTTGTCTTACCCTTCCTCCTGTCCATGGTACACTGCATCTTGTGATGAGGCAGTTGCCCTGAAACAACTTGCCTTTGCCTCTTGGAAGGCAAATCCAACTGAAGGCAATCTCAGGTCCTTCCACCAAGCTCGGAACAAGTGTGTGTCTACCCTCAAGTGTGCCAGGAAGCACTATCTCTCCACACTCAAGAATGAACTCTCAAACCTGTCTCCTTCCTCCAAATCATAGTGGCGTCTGGTCAAATCTGTTTCTGGTGTTTGCTCCACCTCCATCCCCTCCCTCACCTCAAATGGCTTAACGGCTGACTCCGCACATGAAAAAGCTGAATGCCTCAACTCTGTGTTTGCCTCTAAATCTTGTGTCCCAAACCCATCCCTCTCTGTACCCACCATACCCAGTCGTACCCAGCTGCTCCTGGACTCTGTGTCCTTTCCTCCTGACAAGGTGGAAAAGTTTCTGTCAACCCTCGACTCTGATTCTGCAACTGGTCCTGACGGCATCAGCCCACGGGTCCTAAAATCATGTTCTTCTGCTCTTTCACTCCCTCTTTCTGTTCTCTTCACCCTCTCTTTTGCTCAAGGTCATCTGCCATCTGCTTGGAAATCAGCCAACATCACCGCTTTGCACAAAAAAGGTGCAAAAACAGATCCCAGCAACTACAGACCAATCAGCCTTCTCCCAATTATCAGCAAAGTCATGGAATCCATCATTGCTTCAGATATTAAATCTTTCCTCTTCTCCAATGGCTTGATCTCTGATCATCAATTTGGTTTCAGACCTGGTCACTCTACTCTGGACATGCTGCTTCTGCTTTCTCAACAATGGATGGAGGTCCTCAACGCCAAATAGGAAATTAGAGCTGTCTCCCTTGACATTTCACGTGCCTTTGATACGGTCTGGCACCCTGCTCTGCTCTCCAAACTCTCCTCCTTTGGTATCCATGGAAATCTCCACGCATGGCTGGCGGACTTCCTCTCTGGTCGTAGTCAACGTGTGGCCCTGAATGGGTTTCTCTCATCTCCTCTTCCTGTTCTGGCTGGAGTTCCCCAAGGTAGTGTTCTGGGCCCTGTGCTTTTTCTGGTCTTCATCAATGATCTCTCTGACTCTCTTGAAAATCCTCTCTATCTCTTTGCTGACGACTCTACTCTCTGTCGCTCCATTCCTCATCCCTCAGATCGGCAGTCTGCAGCCTCCTCACTCTCTGCAGACCTGGACAAAATCACAGACTGGTCAAACAAGTGGAACATGTCTTTCAATCCTGACAAATCTCACACTCTTACAATGTCTCTCCGAAAGGACCGACTGGACAACCCTCCCATCTACTTTCTCAACAATCCTCTCCAAGAAGTTCTGTCGCTCAAGCTTTTGGGTCTCACTATCTGCCATGATCTTTCTTGGGAAAACCACATTTCCAAGCTGGCCTCCAAAGCCAGTCGCCGACTGGGCATCCTCCGTCGTGCGAAGTCCTTCCTTGGCACACCTGAGCTCCTCACCACATACAAGGCTTTCATCCGCAGCTCAATGGAATACTGTTCCCCCCTCTGGGCTGGTGCTCCTGCCTCACACCTTGCTCGGCTTCACGCTGTTGAGGCCAAAGCTTTCAGAATCATTGGAATCTCCTGCGATGTAGTCAACGCCGAGGGCCTTTCACTCACTCACCGCAGGCAGGTAGGTGGTCTTTCTGTCTTCTACCGACTCCTCTCCTGCCTTGCTCCCCCAGCTCTCTCTGTGCTCTGTCCCCCCAATATTCCTTCAGGTCGCACAAGATCTGCCTGCAACCCTCTTATGGTTAAACTGCCAAAGTCTAGGCTCTCTGCTCACCTTCACTCTTTCATTCCCCTTTTCTCCTGCCTCTGGAACAAACTCCCCCACTCCCTTCAATCCCACTCCTCCCTCCAGGTCTTTAAAACAGCTGTTCACCACCATCTCTTATCTTCCCCCATCGAAAACCTTGATCTTTTCTACCCCCGGTAATTCACCCCAGAGTCCTTGCAGTGTTCATATGTTTTAATCCTCTCCCACCTCCCCCCAAGTCCTCCCGATGTCCCTGCTCTCAAATGTTGTGTTTGTGTCCTTCCCCTTCTTCCCCCTCTCTTATGTGTCCTACCCCCTCTCTCCCCATCTTGTCTGCCGCTCCCCTTGTTTTTTGTGTTTTGTGTGTCGGTTTGTCTTTTTGTGTGATTAATGTTTGCTCTTTCACGAGCCTCGATCTTGTATACAAAAAAAAAAGAAAAAAAAAAAAAAAGATCTATCCTCCCCGTCTGAAGTGGAAAGTGCCAGGTAAGAAAACGTAGCAATCCTCAAGAGAAACCTTTTATAGTGCTGACTGTAGTAAGTTCAGGACCATGGTTGAAAAAAGTTGTTTATTAAAGATGATACCAAGCTCTCACAGAACAGACCGCCATCATGACTTGCAGCAACCGACCACCAAATCCACGACCCAAGAGCTAAGACGTCACTACGCAGTACCAATCACAACATCTCCCTTTCATCGAAATTATAGTGTTGGTTTGCAACAAAACACTTCTAAACTAAGTCAAAATAATAAACACAATCAGATGCAAGTTAGGCCACATATAGATGAGCTCTGCGGTTACTGTTATAACTCAACCGAAATGTATTTACTGCTCAGTTTCCTTAGCGAAAACACAGAATCATTCCAATGTCCGCCATTTAAATCAACGGATTATTTGTGCACCAACATTACAAGTGCTGATTTCTGATGTCCGTTATTCACCATTACAATATCTCATTGGTTTTCGAATCACACGGACTGATCTGGTCGAGTACAGAGAGTTGTCCGGCCTTATTGTCTCGGCCTTGTTGTCTCGGACTTGTTGTCTCGGCCTTGTTATCTCGGCCCTCTTGTCATCCTTGGAGCTGGACCAGCCGTTAGTTTCCATTGTTGAATCGTCACTGTTGAAATGTATGCGGAGAGCAGTTGGTCGACTGACGTGTTGATTGAGTAGGTTCGGCCTTCCAATTGGCGCAACAATCGGGTGGTTGAAGTTCATGCAAATGTACCCTGGTTCTTCGAAGACACGTCCTGTTCTGTTAGGCGTCTGCACTATATAAGAGCGGGGTTCGTTACAGCGAGCCACCACTTTCCTGGGGTATCATGGTGCGTGTCCTTGTTCTGAATCCGAACCTGATGTCCAATAGCCAATTCAGGTAATTCCAGCCCAGCCTTCTGTTGTATTGCTTCGCCATCCGGTCTCCACATTCCTTCAATCGTTCCTGAATTTCCTGATGCCTTTGCTGTGCAGGAACCAACAGACGGCTTGGTAGGTTGGTGCGTATAGGCCGGTTGAACAGCATTTCGCCTGGACTTGAGAGGTAGGATTCTACAGGTGTGCACCTCAGGTGTTGCAGTGAAATATCTATGTCATTCCCTGAACTAATACACTTGTTGATCATGTTCTTCACTGCTGGAACTTGTCTCTCAATCAATCCATTACTGGGTGGATACCATGGCGATGTTGTCATGTGTTTCACATTCCATTTGGTACACATATCACGGTACGGTTTACCCACATATTGAGGTCCATTGTCCGATAAGATCTCCAGAGGTGGGCCGAACATACTGAAGTACTCAGACCTTAGCTTAGTACCTGAGCTACTGCACTGATCGTCGTGCATTTCATTCTCTTCACAATTGGGTACTTGGTGTAATAGTCCGTCACTAAGAGGTAGGTCTGCCGTGTAGCGCACACATCACCAGCCACCTTTGTCCATGGTACCGCTGGTATCGCATGAGCTATCATAGCCTCACACCTTTGTTCGAGTTGGTTCTCTTGACATGTCTTACATGTTCTGACAATTCTCTCAATGTCCAGGTATATGCTTGGCCAGTCAACACAGTCGCGTGCTAGACGTTTTATCTTTTCGATCCACATATGTTTCTCATGGAGCTGGTCGAGGATGTCGTTACGTAGCTGCTCTGGAATTATTACATGTCGACCTTTGAATAGAACCCCGTCACAAATACCAATTTAATCATGGTGCGGCAGAGTACGGACTTAGGTCCACAGGGAGCTCTGTAATCACGGAATGCCAACCTTGATGAACAAACCGATGCAATGCTCGAAAGGTTATATCAGCCTTTCCACACTCTCTGAGTTGGTCCTGTTTCCTCGATCTGAAATCAATCAGGAAAAAGCGATGGGGATCATCATCATCAAGCTCAATACCATCTACACGTGTGTCCAACTGCAATTCCTTTCCTGATTGTTCTCTGGGTTCAGTCGCTGATAGCATCATCGACAGTGTGTCTGATAGCATCATCTCACGGCCGGGCTTATCCTACAGATCAAAATCGTAGCCTTGGATTTTCACAATAATGCACTGGAGCAGTGGGGGTGCTTGTAAGCGGCTCGCTGATGATCATGACCAGTGGTTTGTGGTCTGTGTATACCTTGAAGCGTTTCCCAAACAGGTAAGTATGGAACTTCTGTATGCCAGCAACAAGGGTCAGAGTTTCCCGTTCAATGTTTGAATATGCAGACTGAGTGGGCGTCAGAGTTCGTGACGGAAAAGCAACAAGCTTGTCGTCCTGCAAAAGTCATGCACCCAGTCCCTTCTTTGACGCTGGGTGTAGGGGAGCTGGGTGTAGATGATGATGATGATGATGAAGAGTAGTAGAGGATTGTGACCACTGATGGCTGGTAATACTGTGCTCAATGTCTCTATAGAGGTCATGGTACTGTGCGTGGTCATGGTACTGTGCGTCACATGCCTCTGGTTCCGTCGTCATGTCTTATGAACAATAACAATACATTAAAGTTTCTCAGTTTGACCTTTGACCTTCATTTTGACCTTGACATTGACCCCCATATCCAAAAAATAACTCCAGAAATTGACTCCCCATACTCTAAAGCCCCTAGAAAGAGGTATTACACTACCCTCTAGGTCATGGAGATCAAAAGTTGAAAATTGGCCAACATCCAAGATAGCGGCAGCCGCCATCTTGAATTCTGAGAAATGCTCAACGTTGCACAAGTAGCAACCAAGCTAATTTGACTCTTCTAACTATATAGAACACATTTCCGTGAAAAAGGTCGCAGTAGTTAACATTGCAGGGTCAACATTTTGGCAACCTGACTATATCGCCCTCCACTACCAGCGATATGCAATCTCTTGGCTTTTTACCGGGTATCTCTACTGCCACGAACACTTATTTTTTTGGTGGATTGTTGAATGGGTCGTGATCTCTGCCTTGCTCTTTTTTCTGCCTCAAGCCCTCGCTTGTTGCCTGGTTTGTCTGGGTGTGCTTGTGTAAGTGGGCCCAATAGAGGGGTAATTTATTTTTGGCCGCATCGCAAGACGCTGGTCATAGAGTGCCCTCTGTTGTTGTTCTTGTTCTTCTTGTTCTTCTTGCAGAGAAGACAAAACCTCAAAGCTCCACCCATTCTGGGAACCATAGCTCCACCCATTGTGGGAGAGGCTTCATATAAACAAATATCCACCATTTTATTAACTCGCATAGCTTTGAGGCCTGTTTTGTAAGACCGTGGTGTCTTCCTCTCTCACACAGTTTTCTTTCAAATCAAATTCGATATATCATTTCATTTTTCACAGTCGCTAACATAGTTTTAGACTCGGTTGAAAAAAAACGGGAAGAAAATCCGATGAAAGTTGCCCTTTATAGAACGAAATGAATTCTCAAAGGCCTGTAACTTCAAGTCCATTGAGATATATTTTTTTACAATCACGGCATGGTCAGTCATACACCGCCCAAAATAACAGACGGGAAAATGCCGAGATATATTAAAAATTCGTCCATTTGATGACAATCGTCACGATGAAATATTTAATTTATACGTCGTCACAATAATGTGGAGAGAGGAGCATAGCTTCGTTCACGTGTCGCCACACACGGGAAATTGCCGAGATATATATTTTTTTCAATCGCGGCATGGTCAGTCATACACCGCCTGAAATAACAGACGGGAAAATGCCGAGATATATTAAAAATTCGTCGCCACACACGGGAAATTGACGAGATATATTTTCACTTTGCACAAAAATAACATCAAGTAATCGAATCAATAGGAATGTCCTGTGCCTATAACATCGACGTTATAGGCACAGCTGCATCTAGGCATTGTGTAACATCGACGCGGCTTTTGTTTTAATTAAAACTTTTTGTACTTGTTTATTGTATACGTGAACGATTTATTATTATGGTCAATCATTGTCTGTCTTCCATGTGCTTAATCTCGTCACATTTTGTTCTCTCGTCCCTCGATATTTTTTGAAAACAATAAAATCTTTTTTTTAAGAACATGTGTGCCATTTCGTCGGCCTGCCAATACGTCACATTCAATTCAGCTGTTAATTGGCAATCCCTGGAGGAAATTACATTTAAGGCAAACCTTCTTTCTTTTATATTATAAACAACCTGATGTGGTTTAAACTGCGGAGCAGAAAGAAGAATTGGGAAAAAACTGTTCCAGTTCCTCCGGAGAGGTTGTGTCATCTGTGCTGCTGCAGGATCATCAAAGATAAGTTTCTCCCGATCATTTTTGTCGAATTTCTACTGTTTATTTTGCTGTGTATATGTTTGCTGTGTGCTTCCAGTTCGATCTTGTTTTGAAATTCGTGCAAATTTGTGTGTATTAGTCGACTTTCTCGTATCTGTGTTTTTGGGCCTGTCAGTTCCCTCGAGACCTGCCCGGTTCCCTCAAGGCGTACTGAGTCCCCTTGTCAGTCGTTGTGTGTCCATGAACATTCTTTCTCTACAATACCTTCTATTTACACCTGTTACTTCCTCCAAACTTTTTACCCTTTGCTCAATGTCTTTAAAAAAAAAAAAAAAAAAAAAAAAAAAAATATATATATATATATATATATATAGATATATAGATATATACTGTATATATATATATATATATATATGTATATATATATATATATAATATACACATAACTTACTTCTCACCTCACACCAACTTTCCCCAACCCCCACACCCCCTGCACTTCATCATCCCTCTTAGCCTCCCTGCCCTCATTTCAGTGAACTAGGGCATGCCCGTACTATATCTATATCTAAAATTATATCCCCCCCCTCTATTTACATGAAATGGTTTGGTCCAAAGCGAACGGCTTGCGAGTGGTGACAATCCCCCCCCCTCTATTTACATGCAATGGTTTGGTCCAAAGCGAACGGCTTCCGGAGTTTGGTAAAGAAATCGCCATCGCGTGCACAAACGCGCAGGAAAGCGAATGAATCGCAAATTCGGTTTTATTAGTTTTAAAACATAGTTTAACGCCAACATAGTTTGCAAACGTGAAATAAATGAATACGCTCTCAAATGTGCCATCCGAGGCAGAGTGTGTCCGCCACGTTCGGCACGCGATCGTTCGCTGCTCTCTGATTGGTTGAATCGTTTTTTGGACATAGCTCGGTAAGTAATTGTCCGATTAATATGAAACCTTGAAAAGGCACATCCTCGGGTCCCCAGCAATATACCTGGCAAGTTTCATGCCCGTACTATATATAAGCTAGGACGTGCCCGTACGTGGGTGCCCGTTCCTTGCAAAAAAAAAAAAACTGCAAAAAAAAAAAAAACTGCAAAAAAAAAACAATGGTTTGGTCCATTCGCAACGACCACAGAACCCCCCCCCCCTCTATTTACATGAATGGTTTGGTCCATTCGCAAAGCCAAAGCGAACGACCACAGAACCCCCCCCCCCCCCCCCCCTCTATTTACATGAATGGTTTGGTCCATTCGCAACGCCAAAGCGAACGGCGAACGGCTAAATCGCCATAGCTCGGTAAGTACTTGTCCGATTAATTTCAAACCTTGAAAAGGCACATCCTCGGGTCCCCAGCAATATACCTGGCAAGTTTCAAGTATATCGGACCGGTAGTTGTCGAGAAACAGCGGTCACAGACAAACGTACAGACGTACAGAGATTACTGGAATTATAGATAGATACCCAGACAGTGTTCACGATTTTGTTTTAAAAATGTTTAAACTTCCTTCCACCATGCTGTATACACTCGCCAATTACAACTCACTCTTCCTCTTCCTTTTCAAACGGCTGTTTTCATTTTTGCTAATTAAATTCCTAATTATTGCTAATTGCTAATTGCTAATTAAATCATTCCATTAAAAAAAAATCAATCTCGTACAACTCTTTCTTTCTACATTCTCTAAACTCACCTATATTCCACCCCTCCTCTGTTTTCAAACATATCTCTGACTTGAAAATCTCAAGATACCCAGTTTGTAATAAATGTTCAATTTTCATTAACCGTTGAAAACTTTCAAAACTCCCAACCACCCCCATCATCCCGCTCCTTCAAACCTCACCCCTCAACCCACCACTTCTAAACATCCCCTCAACCTCCCCATTAACTCTCCCACCTCACCAATCTTCTTCAAATCTCCCATCTCACCCCTCCTCCTCAAAGTTGCCTCTCAACTCATCCAGAAAGCTGCCTCCCACGCACATCCTCTCTCTTACTACTCATTCCTCCACCTCCTCCAACCTTCTACTTAGATCTTCCCCCTCAAACAACTCCTCACAGTGACTCATCCCCTCACCATCAAACTTTTTGTCTTCCTCTTACTTTCCCTTCCCCATAGCTCTTCTGCAATCTCCAACACAGTCACCAGCTCTCCCTACATCCCTCTTCCCCCCCCCCCCCCCTCTTCTTATCCTACTCCACCCCTCTCCTGTATCGGATGCTCACCTCCCTCTTCCTTAATGATATGGACCTCAACCATCCAGGGCCTTGGCTCAAACCTGACTGATCTCTCCATATAGGTTGCTTTTGACAAACCAGACTTGATCTGCTTCACAGAAACTTTCCTCCTCCAAGACGTCTCTGATTCCTTAATATTTCTCCCTGGTTACTCCCTCCTCCAGTACGATAGATACGACAGACACCTTGTCCTGGTGGTGGAGTTGCCATCTTTATCAAAAACTATCTTCCTCACTCTCCCAGCACTGGCCTCTCTCAACCACACCCCCCTAGTAAGGGCATTTTATGAGATATTTCACAAATCTGTTAACTAAATTGTTACCAAAAAATTTCTTCACCAATATGTTTGTAAAGTGTGTAATAACATGTGTTAAAATGTTGAAGGTCAACTCCCGTGGGAAACCCAGAAAAAAAGCTGTTGAATTCGGGTACCGAAAAATTATTTTCGAGAATTTTTATTTTTTTAAATCGGCCCTTAAGTAACTTATGAGGGGTCAAATAAGGGTTTTTCATGATTCTGAGTTGATTGTTAACATTTATATTTCACCACAGACACTCCTTTGTGGAAAAATAATTTCTAAATATATCTCATTTTCTACTTTGCAGGACATGGAGTCTAGCAATATGGATGAAGACGTTACTCCACCTGTGCTCAATTGCTTCATCTGTGCACGCTCGGATACACCAGCTGAAAGGCTCATACAGGCAACTCCAAAGGGATACTCAACTTTATTGAAACAAGCAGAAACTGTCGAAAATGTTACTGTTGTGGAACGTATGAAGGAGGCTCAAAAGGAAGGAAAACTGAGGTACCACCAGAAGTGTAAAAATGATCTGGCATCAAAAAGCTCAAGCATCAAAGGCAGAGAAAGAGTCATCAAAGTTGAAGAGAAGACGCACTACTTGTGAGTTCAGTTCATCAACTGGCTGCAGTTCTAGAAGATCACAGTCAGTTGACCTCCTGTATAAGGATGTATGCATTCTTTGCAACCAACCAGCCCAGCTCTACAAAAATAATCCAGCACAAGCTAGAAAGAAATACAGAGTGCCAGATAATTTGACTGCAGATACACTGAACGCAAGCTTGCTGAAGACAGCACGGGGTCGCGGGGACGTCTGTCTTGACAATCGGTCTCAAGAATATCTGAAGGCTTGCAGGAACAAGTGTCAGCTGACTATCGATGTCAGTCATACTGTGTGTGGTGGGGTATGACTTTGGACCTAAATCAATCAAGGCAATATCATTGGATATGAACTTGAGTGCCGTCTTTATGATCTGAGTCTTCTCATCTCCATGGTCAAGATTAGCATGATGCTCTCGCAGAATATTGTCGGTGCCATCTTTGAGACAGAGTACATCTGCCCTTCTTTCCTGTGTTGTGAAATACAAGGTGTCTTCGTATTTCTCTAGAAGT
The DNA here is from genome assembly GCF_964187855.1 of Myxine glutinosa. Lineage (NCBI taxonomy): Eukaryota > Metazoa > Chordata > Myxini > Myxiniformes > Myxinidae > Myxine > Myxine glutinosa. The sequence continues at coordinate 34,366,035 of NC_136261.1, forward strand.
TTTATCTTTAGCCAATGCTTTGAATAAGAAAGGCTCTTCTCTGGTGACTGATCAAACTCCTGCAGCTTTTCATGGACTTGGTCCATGTTCATTAACCCATGCTCTAATTCTGAGTCTAACCATTCGCAGAATTCAATAAAAACTGCCTCTCGCTCCTCATCAATACTCCTCTGTCCTCTCTTCCTTTTTCCTTCCTCATCAGTCTTGGACAAACTGTCACCTCTCGCAAACATAAGTTTGCATCGCAAATGGTACAGTGTTTCTTCTGCTACCAAGTCGTTGATCCCTTCCAGGCGTCCAGTGACTTCAGTGCCCCAGTCATCCCCATGCCATCCATGCACTTCTTTCTCCAATACCTACATTTACACGATGTCAAGATATTGGCATTGGCCAAGTTTCCACCTTTACATTCGAGAAATTAAAACGATAAGAACATTGCTTTCTGCAGTAAAGGGGTTTAAAATAATTTCTGTTGGATTACCCCAAGGGAATAACAATTAATAGAGGATTTGTGGAATTTTAAAACTTGAACCAGGTTGTTGAAGGAAACGTACATGGTTTTAATCAAAATTGAGAGGAATAAAATAAAATACAGATCTTGGAGAAAGACTCTTGCTCCCAACTTAAATAATGGAAAATTAAGTAAGGCGATGGAAAATTCTGTGAGAAAAAGGTTAAGATTGGTAAATATGACTTTCCTATTTTGTAAATAAATATTCTGGTTGATTAATGGAGTACGTTTTATATAAGGTATAAAATTGTGGGAGGAGAAGTATCTCAAGGGAAAAAGTTTCTTTAAGGATAAGTTTAAATGATAAAACTGAAGTGAATATGTGGGTGGAGTTAATATACTGCACAGACCGTTTTATTTTGGGAAAAATGATTATTATGAGGAAAATTTCGTTGGAAATATTTTGAAACCAATATTAGAGTTATGATTCTGCCTTATGGAAGTTGGAAGACAGCTCCAAAACAAAGAATATATAATTAACTAAATTAGCGATGACATCTTTTGTTTGTGCTACAAAAAAAATTAATAATAATTATAATAGAATGCATCAATATGATTCGAAATCCCAGGTTTTATATCTGGTGGAGGTCTCATGTGGAAGTATAATTGCTTGGTAGATAAAAAGGTACTGAATGTAAACAGCAACTTCTACGGCAATAAAGGCCAAACAAATTGAAAAAACAAATTGCAGATTGCAGATGAGTAATTTGGTAAACAAACTGTATTTGGAAAATATTTCCAAAAGATCTATTAAAATGTTACAGTATGACAGTTGTCAGAAAAAAAACCCATTGGATGAATATAAGATCTATATATATATATACATATGTATATAATATTTTTTTTAACTCATAAGAAATTGTAGAATCAAAATAAATAAATAATAGGAACGGACGTATACAAGGGGTATTTAACATGTTTTACAGATGATCATGTGGTAGGACATAAGGAAAAGAGAAGTTTGATGGGAAGTGGGGAAACATCTTCAAGACCTGATGGATTACACGGAATTAATACTTTTCTGCATTTAGCCAACACAGAGCTCATTCATCTATCTATAATTCCAGTAATCTCTGTGTGTCTGTGTGTGTGTATGTCTGTGTGTATGCGACCGCTGTTTCTCGACAACCACGGGTCCGATATACTTGAAACTTGCCAGGTATATTGCTGGGGACCCGAGGATGTGCCTTTTCAAGGTTTGAAATTAATCGGACAAGTAGTTACCGAGCTATGGCGATTTAGCCGTTCGCCGTTCGCTTTGGCGTTGCGAATGGACCAAACCATTTCATGTAAATAGAGGGGGCGGGGGGGTTCTGTGGTCGTTGCGAATGGACCAAACCATTTCATGTAAATAGAGGGGGGGGATTGTCACCGTACTCGCAAGCCGTTCGCTTTGGCTTTGTGAATGGACCAAACCATTTCATGTAAATAGAGGGGGGGGATATAATTTTAGATATATATATAGTACGGGCATGCCCTAGTCTATCTATAATTCCAGCAATCTCTGTGTGTATGTGTGTCTGTGTGTGTGTCTGTGTGTCTGTGACCGCTGTTTCTCGACAACCACGGGTCCGATATACTTGAAACTTGCCAGGTATATTGCTGGGGACCTGAGGATGTGCCTTTTCAAGGTTTCATATTAATCGGACAAGTAGTTACCGAGCTATGGCGATTTAGCCGTTCGCCGTTCGCTTTGGCTTTGCGAATGGACCAAACCATTTCATGTAAATAGAGGGGGGGGATAGTCACCGTACTCGCAAGCCGTTCGCTTTGGCTTTGCGAATGGAACAAACCATTTCATGTAAATAGAGGGGGGGGATATAATTTTAGATATATATATAGTACGGGCATGCCCTAGTACTAATAACATGTGTTAAAATGTTGAAGGTCAACTCCCGTGGGAAACCCAGAAAAAAAGCTGTTGAATTCGGGTACCGAAAAATTATTTTCGAGAATTTTTATTTTTTTAAATCGGCCCTTAAGTAACTTATGAGGGGTCAAATAAGGGTTTTTCATGATTCTGAGTTGATTGTTAACATTTATATTTCACCACAGACACTCCTTTGTGGAAAAATAATTTCTAAATATATCTCATTTTCTACTTTGCAGGACATGGAGTCTAGCAATATGGATGAAGACGTTACTCCACCTGTGCTCAATTGCTTCATCTGTGCACGCTCGGATACACCAGCTGAAAGGCTCATACAGGCAACTCCAAAGGGATACTCAACTTTATTGAAACAAGCAGAAACTGTCGAAAATGTTACTGTTGTGGAACGTATGAAGGTGGCTCAAAAGGAAGGAAAACTGAGGTACCACCAGAAGTGTAAAAATGATCTGTACAACAACTTTGTTGCAACCACCAAGAAGTCAGCGTAAGCATCAAAGGCAGAGAAAGAGTCATCAAAGTTGAAGAGAAGACGCACTACTTGTGAGTTCAGTTCATCAACTGGCTGCAGTTCTAGAAGATCACAGTCAGTTGACCTCCTGTATAAGGATGTATGCATTCTTTGCAACCAACCAGCCCAGCTCTACAAAAATAATCCAGCACAAGCTAGAAAGAAATACAGAGTGCCAGATAATTTGACTGCAGATACACTGAAGGCAAGCTTGCTGAAGACAGCACGGAGTCGCGGGGATGACTGGGGCACTGAAGTCACTGGACGCCTGGAAGGGATCAACGACTTGGTAGCAGAAGAAACACTGTTCCATTTGCGATGCAAACTTATGTTTGCGAGAGGTGACAGTTTGTCCAAGACTGATGAGGAAGGAAAAAGGAAGAGAGGACAGAGGAGTATTGATGAGGAGCGAGAGGCAGTTTTTATTGAATTCTGCGAATGGTGAGACTCAGAATTAGAGCATGGGGTAATGAACATGGACCAAGTCCATGAAAAGCTGCAGGAGTTTGATCAGTCACCAGAGAAGAGCCTTTCTTATTCAAAGCATTGGCTAAAGATAAAACTTCTAGAGAAATACGAAGACACCTTGTATTTCACAACACAGGAAAGAAGGGCAGATGTACTCTGTCTCAAAGATGGCACTGACAATATTCTGCGAGAGCATCATGCTAATCTTGACCATGGAGATGAGAAGACTCAGATCATAAAGACGGCACTCAAGTTCATATCCAATGATATTGCCTTGATTGATTTAGGTCCAAAGTCATACCCCACCACACACAGTATGACTGACATCGATAGTCAGCTGACACTTGTTCCTGCAAGCCTTCAGATGTTCTTGAGACCGATTGTCAAGACAGACGAAAGAGTTGCCGTTTGGGGGCAGAATTTTATTAAGGCCTGTCGACCTCGGTCTGGAGTATTGCCACACCAAATGGGGCTTGCCATACAACTTGATCATAGATTTGGGTCAAAATGGATGCTCAACAAGTTCCACCGGCTGGGATACACTGAGTCTTACACGGAGACACAAAACTACAAATACTGCTTCCTTAATAGTAGGAGTGGAGATGATGTTCCAGATACTTCTGGCACTCTTGACACCATTGTGGAGGAAACCGATGAACAGATCAATGATGAGGTTGCGGTTGATGCTGCACTTGAGGATCAATCAGTGATGACAGCCAAAGTGCTAGCCAGTGAAAGTGAATTGTCAAGTAATGATCAGGTGGTGTTTATGAAGGTTGGGGAAACAAACAATGCAGTCACTCAGTTTGTTGGAGACAATATAGATTTAAACATTGTCTCTATTCACGGAAACACTCCCTTTCACTCAATGGGTTGGATCGAAGTCACCTCTCCGGCACCACCTTTGCCAGATCCACAGAAAACAGCAGCTTTCCCCCGGGTGAAGTTGAAGGCACTCGACAAAGCTAAGATCCTGAGAGGAACTGAAGTAAAGATTATTCCATTTACGAACAGGAAACAGATAGGAACGAACGCGATCATGTTTCTCCCCCTCGCTGAGCTTTCCTCCTCACTGGCTCATGATCAGCCACTCCTCACTCCAGGTGACACACTCTGGGCAGCGGGGTGGGTGATCAAAGCCAACGATCCTGAGTTCCCACACTCCAACTGGAATGGCTGGATGAAGAGAATCCATGCTAATGATGCAAAGCAGAGCACACAGATCGAGTTCCTCCCAGTTATTGAAGGAGACCCTAATGACCTCAACACCATCTTCACCACTCTGAAAGAGTGCATACGGCGCACTGGGGTCGCTATAGTGACCTTTGATCTTCCGATTTGGCTGAAGGCTGTGAATATAATAAAGCAGGCAAATCTACCCGTCATTCCAAGGTTGGGTGGTTTTCACCTGCTGAAGTCTTATCTTGGATCAATGGGTAACATCATGGAAGATTCTGGACTACTAGATGTGATCCAGTTGATCTATCCTGGAAGTACGACAGCCAACCACATCATGGATGGAGGATGTTTTGACAAGGCGATCCGTGTTCACCTCCTCATCGATGCAGCCATCTATCAACACATCATGAAACTTGCCTTCACTGAGGAGGAGCGTGGTGACATGAAGACCTTAATGGAGAAGGTGGCTGATGGGAAGATGGGACTTTGTACTTTGTACATCATGGAAAAGCTACTTTGTGTGTAAATGTAAAAGTGAAAATATAAATGTTAACAATCAACTCAGAATCATGAAAACCCCTTATTTGACCCCTCATAAGTTACTTAAGGGCCGATTTAAAAAAATAAAAATTCTCGAAAATAATTTTTCGGTACCCGAATTCAACAGCTTTTTTTCTGGGTTTCCCACGGGAATTGAACTTCAACATTTTAACACATGTTATTACACACCTTTACAAACATATTGGTGAAGAAATTTTTTGGTAACAATTTAGTTAACAGATTTGTGAAATATCTCATAAAATGCCCTTACGATATAGGAAAGACGAAGGTGATGGCAAGTGGTAAAGCATGTGGTGAGGTGGAAAGAACTGGGAAGTGGCCATGTGCTGTGTGCAGGAAGGATGTCGGAATGAACTCCATTCAATGTACAATGTGCGCTGAGTGGGTTCATCAAAAATGTAGTGGTCTGAGAGGGTCATTAACCAGTGTGGCAGCTACATTCAAATGTGAGGTGTGCACAGAGGGAGCTGCAGATGGAGGAAATGTTGAGTTGGATCTTGGAGACGGCGTGAAGCTGGAAGGTGTGAAAACATTTTGCTACCTCGGAGACATGCTGAATGGAGAAGGTGGATCAGACTCGTCAACGGTTGCTGGAGTTAGATGTGCATGGAAGAAGTTTCGGGAATTGAGTGGCATGCTGATGAGGAGGGGAGTGTCGTTGAAGCTGAAGGGAAAGGTGTATGCTGCATGTGTGAGAAGTGTTGTGATTTATGGGAGCGAGACATGGGTAATGAACGTAGAGCAGCAACGAAGTTTGGAAAGGGTGGAAATGCGAATGGTTCGGTGGATGTGCGGAGTATCGTTGAGAGAAAGGAAGACAAATGATAAATTGCAAAAGATGATGGGAATAGAGCCTGTGATGGATGCTGTGAAGAGAAACAGGTTGAGATGGTTTGGTCATGTGTTGAGGAAGGATGAAAGTGACTGGTTGAGAAGAGTGATGGAAATGAATGTAGAAGGAAGTAGAGGACTGGGAAGACCGAGAAAGACTTGGCTAAAGATGGTGGAAGAAGAAATGCGGGCAAGGGGGTTAACAAGGAGAGATGCAGAAAATAGGGCAAAATGGAGAAGAAGAAGATCTCTGCTGCATTGAAGGTTCCGAAGAGCACAGTGGCCTCCATAATTCTTAAATGGAAGAAGTTTGGAACAACCAGGACTCTTCCTAGAGCTGTCTGCCCGGCCAAACTGAACAATCGTGGGAGAAGGGCCTTGGTAAGAGAGGTGAACAAGAACCCGATGGTCACTCTGGCTGAGCTCCAGAGATCCTGTGTGGAGATGGGAGAAACTTCCAGAAGGACAATCATCATTGCAACACTCATCAATCTGAGCTTTATGGCAGAGTGGCCAGACGGAAGCCTCTCCTCGGTGAAAGACACATGAAAGCCCGCTTGGAGTTTGCAAAAAGCACCTAAAGGACTCTCAGACTGTGAGAAACAAGATTCTGTGGTCTGGTGAAACCAAGATTGAACTGTTTAGCTTCCGTATGTTCGCTTTCATACTCTTATGTTGAACACTGAAAGCTAACCCTTTTGTATTTTAAAGGAACTACACATGCAAATCTACTCCTCAAATCAATAACGGTTAAAGCATACCTGTATCCCTTATCATTATTTAGTTCAATTAAATCAGCAGACCAAATGTGGTCGGTGTATTTAGAATAAACTTTCCTTCTTTTAAACTTTGTGATTATAGGTTTATGTAATTCATCAGCCAAAAGCTCCTCAGTCTTGATAACATCATTCGAGCTTCATAGTTTTTTGAGGGTGAAACACCTGAATAACCAAGACCAAGTTTCAATTTCGCACTTATCAATTTTTTCACAATAAACCGATCAACTTTCTCTCTCAACGTTGGATTTTGTATCAAAAATAGATTATACAACATTTCTCTGTCGGCTTCATGTTTTTCCTCCAATGTAGTGGTATTCCCATAATCAATATCGTGCTTCATACACACTTCATCAACCCTATTTAGAGGTTTAGACCAAGGTTTAGGATTGTCATCCTCATCTAATCTTTTATCCAAGTTTGTTCCCATACCACAGAAAGAATACCCTGGAAGGTGTAATTCCCCTGGAATTCCAGTTGTTGTAAATTTACTCCCTGACAAAAACTTTTGAAGTTCTCCCCCACTTTTATGCTTAGAAATGAATTGACACGTTTTAGAGCCAGACACGAAACATATTCCCTTTTGGTAAACTCTATTATTTTTACCTTTGACATACAATATATTTGTATTAGTTTAGATATATATTTTTTAGTTTATTTTAGATGTTTTTATTTTATTTTTAGTTAGTTATTTTTAGTTAGTTATTTTTTTTAGTTATTTTTAGTTTTAGTTTAGATGTATTAGTTTAGTTTAGATATATTTCGATATATTTTTTGTATTAGTTTTATTTTTACACTTAACACAATAACTCATTTATTTATGAGAAAATTTCATGCAGAGTGCAAAAACCATTTTTGGTTTTTAACATATACATTTCTATCTTTATTTTTAAAACATAAATAATCCTCAGGAATGCCTTTACTCTCTCCTCCATTTATTTACAAATAAAACTAACTTAAGTCAATGACACCAACATCATCAACCACATAATCTTTTCCTTCTTCTTATCCCCACTTTCTCGTTTAAATCTCCCCGTCTAGTAATATTTTCAGTGGACTTTGCCATTCTGTATTTTCCTCCTCAGTGCGTGGACATTTGTTGTTTCCCAGTACCTTGAGTCTTTTCTCCCTTGCCTCCTTCTCCTTTTTCTCCCTCTCCTCCTTCTCTCTTTTTCCCTCTCCTCCTTCTATCTTTTCTCCCTCTCCTCCTTCTCTCTTTTCTCCCTCTCCTCCTTCAACCTTTCTCGACTTTTTCCCACTCCTCCTGCTCCTCCTCCCTCTCTCTTTCCTCCCTCTCATTCCTCACTCTCTCTTTCCTCCCTCTCTCTTTCCTCCCTCTCTCTTTCCTCCCTCTCTCTTTCCTCCCTCTCTCTTTCCTCCCTCTCTCTTTCCTCCCTCTCTCTTTCCTCCCTCTCTCTTTCCTCCCTCTCTCTTTCCTCCCTCTCTCTTTCCTCCCTCTCTTTCCTCCCTCTCTCTTTCCTCCCTCTCTCTTTCCTCCCTCTCTCTTTTCTCCCTCTCTTTTCTCCCTCTCTCTTTTCTCCCTCTCTCTTTTCTCCCTCTTACTTCTCTCTTTTCTCCCTTTCCTCCCTCTCTCCTTTCTCCCTTTCCTTCCTCTCCTTTTTCTCCCTTGCCTCCTTCTCCTTTTCTCCCTTTCCTCCTCTCTTCTTCAACTCCTTCCTCATCCTTTGCTACCCTTGAGTATGAGCCCCAAAGAATATCATACATATATTCATCTGGATTTTGAGATATTCTTGTATCTGTAATTATTTTTCTCATAATAGAATACCAACAAGATTTGTTGATGATTTCTAGTTTTATATTTCAGAACTTTTAGAAGTTGATTTATATTTTTTTTATTCTAAGCAAATCTTCATTTGAGGGTTTGTCAATATCACTGTAAGGCCAGGCTAAATTATAAAAATTCCCATGTCTATGTTCTAATTCATGAGGAATGTAATATCTAACACCCTTTTCTTGTACCGTAAGTATCCTTGAATACCAAAATTATAATTCTCTTGTAGTCTTCTCCCTGCCATTTATGTATTAAAAAATTTATGTTTCTGAAATACAGTCATGTGAAAAAGTAAGTACACCCCATGTAAAGTTTTGACTTTTTCAACATATTTCAACATACAGCTATTTGATCTTCATTTCAACAATATTGATAGATAAAGGTGATATAATATAACAAATATCATGAAACATTTACATTTTGAAGTCCATTGTATAATTTAAATAAACTTAAATGCAAATTTTGCATGTGGAAAAAGTAAGTACACCCCTACATTTATCACTACTTCAAATACCTAAAATTAGAATCAGGTGCACCAGCTCGGGTGCAAATAATTAGAACATCGTTAGAGAGGATCTTGGAGGAACCTATCTTATTTAAACCTCAGACATTTAGTTTGGTTTGCTCTTTGTTGTTGAAGTGTGCAGCATCACCATGCCTCGATCAAAAGAGCTCCCTGAAGCCTTCAGAAAGAAGGTTATAGATGCCTGCGAGTCTGGGAAGGGATTTAAAAAAGATCTCCAAACAATTTGAAATCAATCATTCGACTGTCCGGAAGATCATCTATAAGTGGAGAAGATTCCAAACAACTGCCAACTTGTTCAGGCCAGGCCGCCCCAGCAAGTTTACCCCGAGAGCAGACCGCAAGATGCTGAAAGAAGTCTCTAAGAACCCCAGAATGTCGTCACGTTACCTACAGGTAGCTCTTGCCACTGTTGATGTCAAAGTGCACGAGTCTACCATTACAAAGAGGCTGCACAAATTTGATCTACATGGGAGGTGTGCCAAGAGGAAACCTTTGCTGTCCAGAAAAAACATCAGGGCAAGACTAAAGTTTGCCAATGAATACCAAGGCAAAGACCAGCACTTCTGGAACAATGTGCTCTGGACAGATGAGTCAAAGGTAGAGTTATTTGGCCACAGTACCAGAAGACATGTTTGGCGAAAACCAAAGACAGCATTTGACCACAAGAACCTGATACCAACTCTAAAGCATGGTGGTGGAAATATTATGGTTTGGGGCAGCTTTACTGCATCAGGGCCTGGGCAGCTCACCATCATAGAATCCACTATGAATTCTTCATTGTACCAGAGGGTGCTTGAGGATAATGTGAGGCCATTTGTCGGAGAGTTGAAGCTCAACCGAAGGTGGACCTTGCAACATGACAATGACCCTAAACATACCAGTAAATCCACAAAGGAATGGCTGAAAAGAAAGAAATGGAGGGTTCTGGAATGGCCAAGTCAAAGCCCGGATTTAAATCCCATTGAGATGTTGTGGGGGGATTTGAAACGAGCTGTGCATGCAAGAAACCCCTCAAACATCGCACAGCTGAAAGAATTCTGCATGGAGGAGTGGGCAAAAAATTCTCCCAGTCGATGTCAGAGACTGGCAGACAGTTATAAGAAACGCCTACTTGAGGTTGTTTCTGCCAAGGGGGCAATACCACCTATTAGAGCCAAGGGTGTACTTACTTTTTCCACCTGCGAAATTTGCATTTATGTTTATTTAAATTATACAATGGACTACAAAATGTAAATATTTCATGATATTTGTTATATTATATCACCTTTATCTGTCAATATTGTTGAAATGAAGATCAAATAGCTGTATGTTGAAATATGTTGAAAAGGTCAAAACCTAATATGTGGTGTCCTTACTTTTTCACGTGACTGTGTATATGTGAGATAAATATTATGACAGGTAATACCTCCCATCTTTAAATTGTTAAATCGGTTTGTATTCCCCAGCTTTGTATATTTATCTCATTACCTTCCTTCTCTGTCATATAAACTATTGCTTTTCTGTCATATAATTTTCTATTCTTTAAATCATGCATTTGTGGTTTGCTAATTGTACTTCCACATAACTCCTTATCCACACTAAGTGGGTAATATTCTTCGATACGAGACTGTTTAAATCGTGTAGGTCTTGTAGGTTTATTGAAAAAGTTCAATTATACCCAAAATCAGGCCTAACATACCCCATTTTTCTTTTCTCATGTTAAATAAGCATCCTTCTTTGAAGAATTCAATTGTAAGCAGATAGTTAAATTTAATGAGGAAAGTTGTATGGTCTGCAGAACCAGGTGTTGTGGTTGTAAATTTTACTTGTTTTACAAAATGTACTGTTTGTTATGACAGGTAATACCACCTTTATTTAAATTTTGCAACATTTTAAAGATAAAGATATATATTGTGATAAATCATTAAATCTAATTAAGTCATTAGCATCGGTGGGGCTTTGGATAATTGATTAATTTATAAGTATTTTTCATATTAATATTTTTTGTTTTATTATATTTTTGTCGTTCGGCCTGTGCCTTTGTATAATAATTTGCGAAATCAATATCCAACTCTCGGGATACTCCAAAGATAGAACCATCTTTTCCAACATGTCATTTATACTAGATTAAAATTGACATCATAAAAATTTTCATTATTATTGATTTGAAATAATACATATAAACATAATTGACCACAACATTTAGAATTAATGTCTTGTACTTTAAATGTTTGATAAACACCATTCTGTAAGAATTTTATTACTTCAACGGGTGGCGGTAGACCATAACTATCAAAATAATATTTATCCTGACTATTATGAATACAAACCCAATGAGAATGAGAACCCAATGAATTGGAGATCTCGCGAGATCTTTGTCGGCGAGGTCACGTCTTTTCGAAGCTGTCCATGCCCTCACGCTTTCGAAGCTAAGTAATTTTTTCACAATTGTGTTTTTGTCGAGACTGTATCTATCTTTCGGTGTGTGTACCTATAGCGTGTCTTCAGGAAAATTTTCGGTGTTAATTTTTCGTACATGTATACACAATCGTCGGTTAATTCGTGTCGCGTATTCTCGGCCTAGTACTAGTACTAGTAGACTTAGGCTACCGTCTCCGACCTTGTGGTTTTGTTTTCTCTCAGCGGTTCGTCAAATGCGCTGCAATTACTTTCGTTCTCTGTTTCGTCCCAGTTGTTCACCCCATACTTCCTTGTTTAATATCTCTACTCAAAAAAAAAAAACCCCAAAAAAATATTTCCTTCTCAGTTCTTATTCGTTTATTTGTTGTTCTTATTTGTTCGTTCGTTCTTCGTTCACGTTGTTCATGATCACGCGATCACGTGGTTAGAAATGTTTAATCTCTCCCCTGAAGAACTGTATTCTGTCATATATTATAACACCTTTTTCTTCTTCTCCTATAAAAGGATGCTTTCGTATTGCTCACCAAATCTATTCATTCCCAAAAAAATTAATAATACCATCTCTTACAGTTCCTCTTTTCTACATTCCTGAAACTCTACAGCCCTCCACCCCTCCTTCAGCGTTCTCAAACGTATTTTTGACTCGAAGGTCTCAAACTAATTTTGCAAAAAATGTTCGTTTCCCATGAATCGTACACTTCTCAAAATCCAATCTCACCCCTACCCTCCGAATCTTCCCTATCCCCCCTTCCCTCCAAATCTACCCCATCACCCCTCCCCTCCAAATCTACCCCCTTGCCCCTCCCCTCCAAATCTTCCGCATCACCCATCCCTTTCAAATCTCCCCCCTTGCCCCTTCCCTCCCCTCCCCCCTAAACTCCCCCCACACCCCTCCCCTCTGAGACTCTACCTCGCTCCTCCCTTCCTAGACTCCCCTCTCACCTCTCCTCCTCAAAGCGTCCTCCCTGCTTCTTCCCCCTTCCAACTTTCACCTTCATCTCCCCCAACCTTCTGCCTCGCTCTTCCCCCTCCTCAAATAACACCTCACTGTGCCTCACCCAATCTCCATCAAACATTTTGTCCGCCCCATTCTTCCCTTTCTTCAAGCTATTCTGAAATCTCTGACTCACCTTCTCCCCATCTTGTCTTCCGCTCCCTCTTTTTGTATATTTTGTTTGTCTGGTTGATTTGTTTGTGAAATAAATGTTAGCTCTTTTCACGAGCCTCGATTCAGTATACAAAAAAACAAACGAACAAAAAAAAAACAGCTCTCCCTTCCTCTTCCTCCTCTTCCACATCTTACCCTACTCCTCTCCCACCCCCCCCCCCCCCTGTTCTGTATCCGATGCTCCCCCTTCCTCTTCATTAACGGTATGGACCTCAAACATCCGGGGCCTTTGCTCAAACTTGACTGATCTCTCCATACAGGTTGCTTCTGACAAACCAGATGTGATCTGCTTATCAGAAACTTTCCTCCTTCATGATGTCTCTGATGCCTTGGTATCTCTCCCAGGTTACTCCCTCCTCTGGTATGATAGACCTGAGCCTCGTTCTGGAGGTGGGGTTGCTATCTTTATTTAAAAAAACTCTCGTCCTCACTCGCCCTGTACTGCCCTCTCTCCACCTCACCCCCAGTAATACCTTTGTCTACGGCTGCCCCTTCGCTCCCACCTTTTGTTCATATGTGTGTTGTACCGTCCACCAAACAGTGATGACTCCATCTACATCTCGCTGTCTGATAATATGGACCAACTTCTATCTACCCATCCCAACTCTCTCTTCCTCATATGTAGTGATTTCAATTGTCACCATGCCAGTTGGCTGGGTGTGGGTACCTCTCTCACCAGCCATGGCTCTTCAGCAAAGGACTTCTGTGACTCACTGGGACTGACACAATCTGTCAATTTCCCGACCCGGATCTCAGTCAACGGAGCATCTTCTCTTCTGGACTTGCTTATGACTAACTTCCCTGAAAATGTCTGCTGCTCTTCTTCTGCTCCAATCGGCTCATCTGATCATGTGCTTGTTAAAGTGGACATCTCTCTGCCCATTCTCAGAGAGCCTCCTCAGCGTCGAGGAGTCTGGCATTTCACTCAGGCCAACTGGCATGGTCTACAAACAGCCATCAATCATCTGGACTGGTCTCCCATCTCTACCGCCTCTGACATCAACTCATCCTGGGAATTCTTTCAAAGTAAATTGCTCTCTGTCATGCACAGATTTATCCCTTCTCGTCTTCAGTTGTCATACCCTTCCTCCCATCCATGGTACATGGAATCTTGTGGTGAGGCTGTTGCCCAGAAACAACTTGCTTTCGTCTCCTGGAAAGCAAATCCAATGGAAGGAAATCTCATTTCCTTTCACAAAGCCCGAAACAAGTGTGTGTCTCCCTTCAGGAGAGCCAGGAAACAATATCTCACCGTTCTCAAGACCGAACTCTCTTATCTGTCTCCCTCTTCCAAATCCTGGTGGCGTCTGGTCAAATCTGTTTCTGGTGTTTGTTCCCACTCCATCCCCTCCCTCACCTCAAATGGCTACACGGCTGACTCCGCACGTGAAAAAGCTGAATGCCTCAACTCTGTGTTTGCCTCTAAATCTTGTGTCCCAAACCCATCCCTCTCTGCACCCACCGTACCCAGTCGTACCCAGCTGCTCCTGGACTCTGTGTCCTTTCCTCCTGACAAGGTGGAAAAGTTTCTGTCAACCCTCGACTCTGATTCTGCATCTGGTCCTGACGGCATCAGCCCACGGGTCCAAAAATCATGTTCTTCCGCTCTTTCACTCCCTCTCTCTGTTCTCTTCACCCTCTCTTTTGCTCAAGGTCATCTGCCATCTGCTTGGAAATCAGCCAACATCACCGCTTTGCACAAAAAAGGTGCAAAATCAGATCCTGGCAACTACAGACCAATCAGCCTTCTCCCAATTATCAGCAAAGTCATGGAATCCATCATTGCTTCAGATATGAAATCTTTCCACTTCTCCAATGGCTTGATCTCTGGCCATCAATTTGGTTTCAGACCTGGTCACTCTACTCTGGACATGCTGCTTCTGCTTTCTCAACAATGGATGGAGGTCCTCAATGCCAAACAGGAAATTAGAGCTGTCTCCCTTGACATTTCGTGTGC
>NC_136261.1:34383102-34593102 GCF_964187855.1 Myxine glutinosa
GTAACCCTAGCGATGTACCTCTAGAGCTCTCTGGGCTTCCCTTAGAAAGGTAACGTGTCTGCAATATGTATCACAGCTTTCATAGTCATACAGCCTGTCCGCACCTGTATTCACCTGTATGTATTATTAATACCATGTTTATTGGTTTCTCTCTAGATGATGTTGAGAACGAATTACGATTAAACCTACTTTGGGGTTGCTGTTGAATCTTGATATTCACAACACTTAATCGTAATTCTTCTCCTGACATCGCATCGCTCCTGCACTGCTCGCCTCGGAGAAGAATGCCCAGCGGAGGACCCGTCGAGCTAGCTCCGGCAACGGAGCTCCGACTACTCTCGCTGCCGGCCTGCCTCGAAAGACGGGACGTCGCAAGCCTTTTCGCGGGACCGCGTCGACAAAAAGCGACCTGCTCTCATGAGACCCGAACGCCAGAGCAGGCGTGACGGACTCCGGCTCGATGCCTGGAGCACGATGCTACTGGGCAACGTCCTGCGGTTGAAACCCCGTCGGAACGACGGACCCGCTTGGAGCCGCCGGCCTACCCGTCCGATCGCAGCTCGGCAGCACTAACGGCTCCGTCCGAGGGATTCATCCTAGATATGCGTGCCTCGGCCCGAGTTGAGATTCCTACGCGAGTGATGACGTCTCCCATGTCGGCTATGCCTCCACACGGACGGCACACTCCGACCACTCGCTACTCAGTGGCCCATCTACTCCGAGTCACATCTCTCTCTCACGACCGGCTCCACTCCGACCACTCGCTACTCTGTGGCCCATCTCCTCCGCGCGAACGCGCGCTGCTCGTCGGAATCACGCCGTGCCTCTCACGACCGGCTCCACTCCGACCACTCGCTACTCTGTGGCCCATCTCCTCCGCGCGAACGCGCGCTGCTCGTCGGAAGCACGCCGTGCCTCTCACGACCGGCTCACCCCGACCACTCGATACTCGGTGGAACCACCTCCTCCACGCGAATCGACGTGCACTGCTCCCATCGCGTGCTACTACTCTGGGAGGCCCGCGATCCCATCCTGATTCCGATCACCTCCTACACGTGGCACCCTTCGCGTGGCACCGCACCGTCGCTGGAAGGAATCACTACAAATGCACGACGCGCCAGTTGCGCGCGCCGCCTCTTCACTGGATGGACCCCTTTGCATGCGGTTCCTCTCGCGGGCACTCTGTGAGGCCGGCGATTCTGATCGCGGCCCTCTCTGCGTTGCCGGCGATTCCTCGCTGCTCGTCGGATCCCCTCTTACACACGCATCACGCGCCGCACCGTCGCTGGATGGAATCCCTACTATGCACGACGCGCCCGTTGCGCGCGCCGCATCTTCGCTGGATTCCTCTCGCCGGCCCCACTGAGTAGGGGATCGCCCGGAAACGCCTCAATGGAGGCTCGCTTGGGCCCTGGCGAGGACTCGTCGCAGCACGGACGAGTTTCTATGGACGTCGAGCGGGACCTTCATAGCCTTTCACGACACACGGGCATATGCTTCTAATGGTTGATCGTATACCTGACTACCATGTGTATTCTATAAGTGATCGTTCTTCTTCGTCCTTTGTTTTACTTGATCAAACGGCGTATGCGTTAACCACCTGCGACCATTGTAAGAATGCTGTGCATGGAATGTATGTGGACCGAATGCTTTCATTCTTTTTTTTATATACACCCCGCGTTTCACCCAATTATTTACTTCGATAAGCTGTTGGATTGCGTTATATTGCGTTTATGTAGTGTTGGTGTAGAGCAGGCTTGACGGACTGAAAGGCCTCCTCTTCATCCTTCATGCTCGATGCACCTCATATGCGATGCTACTTCAGGGCGTCGTATGTGATCGCTCCTTAGACCCGACAGCCAGGCAGGCGGGGCGCTGCTTCGGGTCGTGCGGTCTGTCGCTGCCGGGCGTGCTCGCCCCTCGGCTCGGCGGGCTCGCCCGCTCTGGATCACCGGGCCGAGACGCGGCTTTCGGTTTCCCTCGTACGCGGTGCGCCCTAGATGATGCTTTCGCCGTCGGCCGGGTTCGTGTGCTGTGTGCCGATCTCGGGCTCGCTCGGGTGCTGCTGCGCGCGAGACGTTGGATTTCGGTGTGCTGCTTTGCTCCGTCTGGGGATGCCGCTCGGCTGGAGCTCGCCGTCAAACCCGCCCGACCTACTTGATGACGTCATCGACTGTATCACGCGTACACTTTACAGCATCTTAGACGCGTTCGCTTCGCGGCGTCATTTCGCCCGCATTTCGTCATGACGCCCGACCTACTTGATGACGTCATCGACTGTATCACGCGTACGCTTTACAGCATCTTAGACGCGTTAGCTTCGCGGCGTCATTTGCGTAATGGCGTGCTTCCCGCGGTCTCATCGGGGATTCGTTACCTTTCTATGTACTAACTGTCCTTTACGTAACGACGTGTACAACGTACCGCGGCGCTCCCTCAGGGTCACCGCGGTGGGAGTACACGGTGACCTCGTGACATTGAGCGTCGCGCCCGACTCCCTCGTCGCCTGCGCATGTAACGAGGACACCGTACTGCGTGCTCGTCCTTGACTCTGGGCTCGTTGTTATCGGACAGAGCTCTTGCCTCGTACAGTTCGAGACTGCGAGACGCCTCGTCTGATTCCGTTTCCCTATGGCCCAGTCTGATTGTGACTCAGCCTGACCCAGACTGTGAAGGTCGTCTGTCTTCGGTATGCAGCGCACTGCAGCCACCTCTTTAACAGCTGTTTTGTCTACCTCGTTATTCTTGCGGTTTGGATAGTATGTCCCAGGGATGACCATGTTGCTAATCTGCCGCGCTTCCGTGAGGTCGCGCTGGTCTCACTGGGTACACCGTGACCCATGGCCCCTGCGACCTTTTGTTTTCTCGACATGGCCCATCCCTGTGATCGGGCCACCTCGACTCTTGTGGGGACCCGGGAGGTTCTTGTTGCTCGCCCGACTCCCTCCTCGCCCCTTGTGGGTTAGTTATGCGATGCGCCAATTGATTATGAAAGTATTTTGTGATAATCTTTATTGATCTTAAATATACAATTAATCAATCAAATAGAGTACACCTCTCCCTCCCCATGCAGCCTCAATGAGCTGCTCTGCGGTATTGCGTCCGTGGATGGACGATCCAACCGCGGTCCGGCTGGATCCGTGCCATGCCACGTTGGCGTTACCTGGATGGATCGGTCGGACATCCGGGATGGCCAATCCATCCGGGCCTTCTCTGTGCCATTGCGTCCGTGGATGGTCGATCCATCCGCGGTCCGGCTGGATCCGTGCCATGCAACGATGGCGTCAACTGGATGGATCCGGGACGACGCTGGGACAACATGGTTTGTCCAGCCGGGACTCTCTCGGTCTGCCGATCTTCTCCGATCCTCCGCGCGCGGTGCAGATGGACAAGCTTGCCATATGCATCCCGGCGGTCATGCGCGCTTCGCTGGAGAGGCGCGTTTCGACCGTTTGTGCGTCGTCGTAACCGGCCATGCCGGTCGTCCAGGCAGCCTTCAGAGGCCGCTCGTGACTCGTGCGATCGCTGCCAACGGAAGATTCGCGTGCCGCTACATGCGCTTGTACTGCGTATGTACCCTTGGGAGCCAGGGCGGGTGCAGACCTACTGTAATGGTCTTCTTACTTACTGTTATGGTTTACTGACTTACACATCTGCCACACCGACATCTGCCTGTAATGCGTTGCTTTGCGTCGTATGGCCAGTCGCTCTTCGTCATGGCACACCTTATGTAATGAGTTGCGAATCTCAAAGGTACACCTTCTCCATCTAGCTACTGAGCCGTTTCTCACTGTTCAACGAGGTACACTTATCTACTCAGACTACCCCACAGGAAGACTACTACTACCCACGGGCTCAACGT
Organism: Myxine glutinosa; assembly: GCF_964187855.1. Taxonomy (NCBI): domain Eukaryota; kingdom Metazoa; phylum Chordata; class Myxini; order Myxiniformes; family Myxinidae; genus Myxine; species Myxine glutinosa. Next base: position 34,386,965 of record NC_136261.1, read on the forward strand.
CTTCTCCCTGGGATGACCACTGCTTGCTCGGTCCGATATCTTCTTGACTGGGACTTCCTCCAGATGTAACACGTCGCCATGTCATGTGACCAGATCCTCAGTTCTGATTGGTATACGTTTGAGGGGACATACTTACATACATACATACATACAGATGGACCAGCACTGTTCTTGACGGCATTGCCCAATGGGCTACGCCATTAACATTAAAGTACCATACATAATAATAGTTTTCTATTCGATTGCAGAGGTTGATGTATACCTACAATTCATCCATCATCTCTCATTATCATGAGGGCTATATCTATAGCTGGAGATTGATTGCTAACCGGGCTAACTGGCTGAAATGCAGTAACCCTGCCATCGGGATTGATGGCCCCTTGGACGTTCGACCGGCAGTGACATCTTTCCAATGTATTTCGTTCATTGCATTCCTATGTATTCCTCTGTATGTGTCTGCTGTTCTTCACCGCCGAGTTTGGATCTAAGCGCGGGGAGAATGTAATGAAATCGTCATCCAAATTACGACACTGATGTTATTCGCCTCATGGCCGCTACGCGACCCTTTCTCGGTTCCTATATATATATCAGCGCGGACAGGCGATGTAGATCCGTCACCACGATGTAACCCTAGCGATGTACCTCTAGAGCTCTCTGGGCTTCCCTTAGAAAGGTAACGTGTCTGCAATATGTATCACAGCTTTCATAGTCATACAGCCTGTCCGCACCTGTATTCACCTGTATGTATTATTAATACCATGTTTATTGGTTTCTCTCTAGATGATGTTGAGAACGAATTACGATTAAACCTACTTTGGGGTTGCTGTTGAATCTTGATATTCACAACAAGGTGTACGCTAATTCATCAATTAATTGTATAATTAAAATCAATAAAAGGTTATCACAAATTATTTTCTTAATCAATTGGCTAATAGCATAACTAATCCACTCGTGCTTCATCCGAAGATGTATCTTTTAGAAATTTAATTAAATAAGTCATGAATAAAAAATCAAATAATTAATTGATTCACCAATAAATAATTAATCGATGAAATGATTAATCAATAAATCAAAAATATCCTTGATAGCCACATCACTTGGTCACTCATGTCCAAATATTAGCTTCCGAGCTCAAAAGGTACCTGAGATATTGGCCAAATGAGAAAGAAGATAAATAAATGATTAATAATGAAAATAAATAAATAATAATCATTAAAAAAATAAATTATTAATCAATTCGGTCAGAGAACACATAAACCACCACCATTTCATCAGAATCTGTAACTGAAAAAAAAAAAATTGTCATTAATCAAATAATTAAAGAATTAATCGATTAATTGATTAATTAACAAATCAAAAATAGCCTTTGCAGCCAAATCACCTGGTCATTGGCATGTCCAAATATCAGCTTCCTAACTCAAAAGGTGCCTGAGTTAATGGTCAGAAGAGAAAGGAAATATGATTAATTAAATAAGTACTTAATTAATCGCTAATAATTAAATAACTCCTCAATTAATTGATTAATCAAAAAACAAAAAATATCGTTTTTGACAAAGCACTTGCTCACTATTGTGCCGAAATTTCAGCTTCCTAGCTCAAAGGATGGCTGAGATATCGCCCGGAAAAAAACAAACAAGAAAGAAAGAAAGAAAGAAGCAAGAAAACAAACAACCAGAGTGAAAACCGAGTACTCCCTTTCAGCGTGCGTCACTGCCGAGCCACCTTTGGTGCCCGGCAATGACGATTTGCAATGCCTGGAGATGGCATAGGAAAGGTGCGGTGTACAATAGCATAACTAAACCACTAGTGCTTCATCCGAAGATGTATCTTTTAGAAATTTAATTAAATAAGTCATTAATAAAAAATTAAATAATTAATTGATTCACCAATAAATAATTGATCGATTAATCAATAAATAATTAATCGATTAAACTATTAATCAATAATATCCTTGATAGCCACATCACTTGGTCACTGTCATGTCAAAATATTACCTTCCCAGCTCAAAAGGTGCCTGAGATATTGGCCAAATGAGAAAGAAAATAAATTAATAATAATGAAAATAAATAAATAATAATCATTAAAAAATTAAATTATTAATCAATTCCGTCACACAACACATAAACCCCCACCATTTCATCAGAATCTGCAACTGAATTTTTTTTTTTGAGTAATTAATCAAATAATTAAATAATTAATCGATTAATTCATTAATTGATGAATCAATGAATCTAAAATATCCTTGATAGCCACATCACTTGGTCACTCATGTCCAAATATTAGCTTCCGAGCTCAAAATGTGCCTGAGATATTGGCCAAATGAGAAATAAAATAAATAAATGATTAATCATGAAAATAAACAAATAATAATCATTAAAAAATTAAATTATTAATCAATTCGTTCACAGAACACATAAGCCACCACCATTTCATCAGGATCTGTAACTAAAAAAAAATAAAAAAATATTTAGTCATTAATCGAATAATTAAATAATTAATCGATTAATTGATTAATTGATTAATTAATAAATCAAAAATAGCCTTTGCAGCCAAATGACCTGGTCATTGGCATGTCCAAATATCAGCTTCCTAACTCAAAAGGTGCCTGAGTTAATGGTCAGAAGAGAAAGGAAATTTGATTAATTAAATAAGTACTTTATTACTCGCTAATAATTAAATAACTCCTCAATTAATTGATTAATCAAAAAACAAAAAATATTGTTTTTGACAAAGGACTTGCTCACTATTGTGCCGAAATTTCAGGTTCCTAGCTCAAAGGATGGCTGAGATATCGCCCGGACAATCAACCAAGGAAACAAACAAACAAACAAGTACACATACATTCAAAGTACACCACCCCCATGCCAAATAATTAAATATCCTACAGCGCGGCATTGCCGGGGTGCCTCTGGTGCCCGGCAATACCGCAGTGCAGCTCATAGAGGCTGCATTGGGAGGGAGAGGTGTACACTAATTGATTGATTAATTGTATAATTAAAACCAATAAAAGATTATCACAAAATATTTTCATAATCAATTGGCTAATAGCATAACTAAACCACTCGTGCTTCATCCGAAGATGTATCTTTTAGAAATTTAATTAAATAAGTCATTAATAAAAAATTTAATAATTAATTGATTAATCAATAAATAATTAATCGATTAATCAATAAATAATTAATCGATTAAATGATTAATCAATAAATCAAAAATATCCTTGATGGCCACATCACTTGGTCACTGTCATGTCCAAATATTAGCTTCCCAGCTCAAAAGGTGCCTGAGATATTGGCCAAATGAGAAAGAAAATAAATAAATGATTAATAATGAAAATAAATAAATAATAATCATTAAAAAATTAAATTATTAATCAATTCGGTCATAGAACACATAAACCACCACCATTTCATTAGAATCTGTACCTGATTTTTTTTTTTTTTTTTTAGTAATTAATCGAATAATTAAATAATTAATCGATTCATTAATAAATCAAAAATATCCTTGATAGCCACATCACTTGGTTACTCATGTCCAAATATTAGCTTCCGATCTCAAAAGGTGCCTGAGATATTGGCCAAATTAGAAAGAAAATAAATAAATGATTAATAATGAAAATAAATAAATAGTAATCATAAAAAAATTAAATTATTAATCAATTCGGTCAGAGAACACATAAACCACCACCATTTCATCGTCCGGACAAACAAACAAAAAAGCAAGAAAACAAACAAGAAAGAAAACAAGAAAGAAAACAAAGAAACAGAGTGAAAACTGAGTACTCCCTTTCAGCGTGCGTCACTGCCGAGCCCCCTTCGGTGCCCAGCAATGACGATTTGCAATGCCTGGAGATGGCATAGGAAAGGTGCGGTGTACAACAATTATTTTGCACAAATTTATTTGTCGTGTTTGTGATATTACATTTTTATAAGCAATTTTGGTTGAAGATTTAGGTTAAAAAAATGTATATAATTCAAAAAAGAACTCCTCAGCACATACGTACAGGAGGGGTAGGTGCAGACTGGAAGTTTGGGACGATTATGCCTCACCACCACTTGATTCAAAACACCTCACCACCAAGTAATTCAAAACATCTCACCACCACGTAATTCAAAACGCCTCACCTCCATGCAATTTAAAATACCTCACCCCCACGTAATTTAAAACACCTCACCCCACCTAATTTAAAACACATCACCACCAAGTAATCCAAAACACCTCACCCCACCTAATTTAAAACACATCACCACCAAGTAATCCAAAACACCTCACCCCCATGTAATTCAAAACACCTTCCCACCATGTAAATCAAAACACCTTACCACCACGTAATTCAAAACACCTTACCACCACGTAATTCAAAACACCTCACCACCACGTAATTTTAAAAACCTCATCACCAAGTAATTCAAAACACCTCACCACCACATAATTTAAAACACCTCATCACCAACTAATTCAAAACACCTCACCACCACATAATTAAAAACACCTCATCACCAACTAATTCAAAACACCTCACCACCACATGATTTAAAAATACCTCACCACCACGTCATTTAAAACACCTCATCACCAACTAATTCAAAACACCTCACCACCACATAATTAAAAACACCTCATCACCAAGTAATTCAAAATACCTCACCACAACGTGATTCAAAACCACCATCACGTTATTAAAAACAATTCACAACCACGGAAACAAAAGTTTCAGGGAGTAGTTCAGTGACAACAGACACTGCCCAGATATGTAGATTTATACATAAATGACTGTACCCGAGTTGCCGTTTTGTCATGGTTTACACCAATCATAATTCAAACAATTATAATGCACAAATGTATTTGTAATATACGTGATATTACATTTTATAAACAATTGAAATTGAAAACTTAAGTTGAAAAAAAAAAATTTCCCCAAAAAATTCCCCCCCCCCTCCCCCCCCCCCACAAAACACAAAACATATATATATATTTTCAAAAAAAATACACTTAGGACTTACCGACGTGAGAGGTAGATGCATACCAGAAGTTTGGTAGGATTTCACAAAAGTGTGAGAAAGTAGTTCAGTGACAACACAGCACAGACACTGCACAGATACAGTATATATATATATATGGAACTTTAAAAAATGAAGAGAGAATATCTGGGGGAAAACACAGAACATTTCTGTCAAACATGTTCTTCATTGTCTGGAACTTGCGCATTCACTTGGAACTGCCTGTTTTGTGCCTATCATGGACTATCTTCCACTATCGGCAGACAATACTCATTGGGTCTTGTATGTTTCCAGTTTCCAAGAGACCTTTGTGCTCATGCTTTTACCAACTCAGAAGAACACACTCAGCTGAACTCCGCATAGATAATGAGAAAGAAACAAATTCCTCTTACATTCCGTGTACATTATGATTGAGGGATTTATTTTGGAAATTGCCACCCACCGTTGTTTCGATTCTGAAAAAAAAAGAAAAGAGAACAGACATATCAATGCATTGTAAAAAAAACATGAAAATACTTTAAATGTTAAAGGTCTGAAGTTCCCAATGTCATTGACAGATATTCCAAAATTTGAGAAAATGAATAATCTATCTGTTAATGTATATGGAATAACAGATGGAAAGAAAGTTGAGATATTAAAAATTTCAAATAACTATAAAAATGATGAAACACACATTGATCTTCTGTGCTACAGTTCGGAAATAAAATCGAAAAATAAAATAAAATCTATCCGTGCAAGCGGTCTCAACTTCTTTAACATGAAATTCTTGAAATCATTCTTTAACATGCCAATGAAAGATTAAACCAACATTCAAAATACTGGAGGAAGCATAAATCAGCGGTAATTAGTATGCCAAGAGTAGGTTCAAACGTTGCATTCAAAGATGTAAATAAGTCCATAACGCATCCATTTGTGACATACACTGATTTTGAAAATATCCTTGAAAAGATAGACACTGTTTCTCCGAATAAAAATCAATCATACACAAATAAATCCGAAAAACATACTCCTTATGATTTCTGTTATTATATCAACTAGCAACGGTACCCGCCCTATGGGCGGGGCTTCAAATGGGAGGCCCAAATGAAAAGGTAAAATATCAGGAGGCTTTTTTTATTTTAAACGATTTATATAAACATCCGTCAAATCATATCACACACAAATCATCAAAATCTAAACAGTATCTTACTATAATTCACCAAATGTCCCACAGTGATCGATACACTATGATCGTGATGATCGTGATCGTGAATCGTGTTCACAATCACAATGTCGTATGTACTCCCGATACGTGTTTCCTTCAGTTTAAATGGGTTAGAATTCTCTCAAGCAGGGATTCAACCCGTGTCCTTATAAAAGGTCTTTGGCCGAGGTCACCGAGTCTCATCGGTGCAGCTGTGCAGCGATCGGTGCAGCCGTTTGTGCGGCACCCGGGAAAACAACATCGTCACAATGAGAACAATGAACGTTATGCGAACGCGAATGTTATGCGGGAGTCCAAACCTGAGAATGCTGGAGACTAAAGCTGAAATTGGGAAAACTAAATAGCCTATTATACTCCTGGAGATCCCAGGATTATCCCCCCAAAATATCGTTGAGATAGGTTTAGCAGTTTTTACGGTGCCTTCAAACAGACAGACAGACGGACAGACATTTCGTGAATTATAATAAGATTCATCTGTTTTTGATGAATATATTGCTGTTGTTGTATCCTCCTCTTCCCTTTAAGGAGTGAGGACCGGTGGTACCAAGCTCCTGCCCTTCCTTGACCACAATGCTCCTCCCACACCCCTCAGTTAACTCTCCCAACCCTCCAACCACCCCCACTTTACTTGTATCCCTCTTCAGACAATCATCCCATCTCAACCTCCAAATGTCCAGCTTTTTTTTGTTTTTTTTGTATACTGAATCGAGGCTCGTGAAAGAGCTAAATGAGCTAAAAAGCTAAAGAGCTAAAGAGCTAAAAGAGCTAAAAGAGCTAAAAAAAAAAAAAAAGAGCTCGTGAAAGAGCTCATCTCAGCCAATCACCAATCGATCGCTGAATTAACACCAAGGGGATTGACTCAGCCTGTCATTTCAAATAACTATAAAAATGAATCACCAATCTCCCCATCAAGCTAATCACCAATCTCCCCGTCAAGCTCATCTGCACAACAATCGCCTCCCTCAGTTCATCCATCTTCCTTCTATCCACCCTCTTCCCTCCTGCAATCCTCCTCACACAGTTGTTCTCCCAAACCTGCAGCCTCTGGTGTTGTTTCTCTGTCAGTGCCACCGTCTCCAGATATAATAAGTTGGAATTATATAGAGGAGAACATGCTTCGCAAGAGTTTGTTTGAAGAAAAAAAAGACTTTCGAGGCCATTTTTCACCGCAGAGCGGGGGTTGGCCTTTTTTGAGCAATATTGTATGGCCGGATGCCTTTCTTTCTGCCAACCCTGTTAGTCGCCTCTTGTGACACACAGTGAACTGGTACTCAATTTGCCGAGCTCGGAAGGATGACAGGCTGAGTCAACCCACCTGGTGTTAATTCAGCGATCGACCGGGATTTGAACCCAAGATCAAAAGATAGAAGAGAAGGGGATGGGAGAGCGATAAATTGTATTCATCTTCCTCTTGTTGTGTTGTTATATGTTATTCACTCTTCAGCACCTAAAAAGGCTGTGATGAACATGCCATTAACAATCTCCCCCTCGCTTCCTGAGTGTATTACTCGGTCAGTAGGGGAAGGTGGGGCAAGTTGATCATCGGTGTAAGTTGAGCCACCACCTCCCAGCCAGTTATGAATGAGTCAAACTTTGTGGTGGCGCCATCTATAGATGCCCCATTGCATAACTCCAAATTCTGCCATATTGTTTTCTAAATTGAAACAGAAACCAGTGTTGCAGAGGGAAAAATCCAATTTTCAGCCATAAAAGTAAAAAGGTGTAAAACAGGTAAGTTCACGTTTCTTCCATATGCAGCATAGATATAATATGGATATCAGATGACAATTGTTAGTCCAGGTATGTGTCTCCATTCTTGTCATAGACTTTAATACGATGGATGCATAGAATATGTGTGTATGTGGAGACATCTCAGAAAGTTCAGACTGGGGTAAGTTGAGCCAGACCTTACGGGGCAAGTTGAGCCATGGCTCAACTTGCCCCGTAGGGTCTGGCTCAACTTGCCAACTCATGTTGGTGGAGATAATAATAATTAGCATTTATAATGCGCTTTTCCCCAAAGGCTCAAAGCGCTTACAGAATACCATATTATTACCCCGGTCATTGGATACATTGCGAGCCTGCACCACACTGGGTGTACCATCTCCACTCCCCGGGGAGCATTCCTTGCCGTGCTTCCATTTCAAGCGCTCCGAGCAAAGCTCGGGCAAATGTGCTGGCAAATAAAGATTTGTGCATTACATTGCTCGGGTTGATGTACTGAATGGAGAGGAATTTCAGTTTGAAGGTGTCTTCCTGCAGAAGGTTGCTGGAAAAGTTGGATCTGACAACCCAGTGTTTGTTCCAAACCCAAAGGATGAAGCAGGATTTGAATTGGAAGACATCGTACGTAAGCTGCCACAGCCTAAGTGCGTTGGCAGTTCTGCCCGTTGTTCTGGACAGCTTGTGTTCAATTGTGACTTGTCAGTTTGGCAGCTTAATTGACTTGATTTCTGACATGTTTTAGTTTTAGTTCCAGATCCAAATGATGATGCTGGCACTGATGAGCAAGATATTGTGCCTTAATTGCCGCCACAGTCTGACTGTTGGCCTTTCTGGGTGTATTTGGGACACTTTTGTTTTATTGTGACTTAAAACTGTGGCAGCTGTTTTCAACTCAATCCAGCTGCCACATTGAATTATAACCATGAACACAAGGCACATGTAAATATTTCGTTCAGTGTTGTAACAAGTACATTAAATATTTTTCAGGCAGGCCAATTTTTGTACTTCAGTTATCTTTATTTTGGGCAATGATCAACTTTTTGGGATACTTTTGTTTAATTGTGACTTGAAACTGTGACAGGTGGATTGAGTTTACTTTTCTTACCACAGTTGACAATCTTGTTTTTCTATGAGAGTGACTCAATTTGTTCGTAACTGATTACTATAACCATGAACACAAGGTAATCATTTCGTTCAGTGTTGTAGAACTTTACAACATTAAATATTTTCTGGCAAAACAATGGTTTTCTACTTTAGTTATCTTTATTTGGGGCAATGATCAACTTACCCCTATGTGGTACAACTTACCCCAGAGGTTGGATCAACTTACCCCTCAGGCGGGGCAAGTTCAGCCATTTGGCCTCCGTTTTTTCAAAGGTCACAGTGACTTTCAGTGTGGGGATAGAAAGTAAGAACGAGCTACAAAATGTTTCTCAAGGATTAAATTAGAAGGCAAGATACTCATTTGTGCAAGATCATCAGTAAGTTCAGTCCTAACATTCCAAGAACAAAAACTGGCTCAACTTGCCCCGCCTTCCCCTATCTATGCACTGCCTAATTTTATTTTTTCCCCATTTGCAACAACTGTTGTTATATCTATTTTTTTGTAATTGCATAAGGATTGGTATTTCCCATGAGCAAAGGGACCGGTCTTATTTTCTAGTTTTCCTGAAGCAAGGCAAGTAATTTGCTGTGCACAAGTGAATAATTTTTGGGATTTGGGGAGTGTGGGGGGTGGGAGTGAGTGAATTGCCTTGGCAAAGAAGTATGCTTTATACATTCATCAACATTCACACTTCAGCATTATCCAGAAGGGTGCAATGTTATTCCAAGGGTGTTATTTAGGCAAATATGGTGATTATATGACTTTCACAAACACTATCAGATTCATTCCTTCAAAAATGATGGAAAGAGAATGCCAGCCTATCTGTCTTAAATAATTCCTGAAAACAAATTTCCAAATGACAGGACAAATGCATGCAAACGAGTCGTACATATAAATGAGGAACTAAAGAGTTTCTGCATATTGTCTGTTTTTTCTTTGCACAGGTGAGTAATCTTTCAACATTTTCAACTTCAAACTCACCTCCACCTCCCATAGTAGCGCTGGAAAAACCTCACGAAGGATAAAATGAAGATTCAATATCAAAACCTGTCACAAAACACAGCAGAATGAAGATTCAATATTAATTTAATAAATAATTAATGTAGGCCTAATGTTTCATGTTACCAAATAGCAAGTGGCAATAAAAACTAGAACGCCACTCAGTAGAGCGCATACTCCCGCCGTGGGTCAAGTTGGAGTCCTATCTTCCAATGGTAAAAAATCCTTCAAAGAATTCCTGGATCCTCAAGTTATCAGAAATGAAAATACAAAATGTTTAATCTCCAAAACTGACCTTCACAAACACCTTACCCATACATCTTCTTCTATCTCCTCTCGGATCACATGCCCCATGTCCCTACGCACTAATCAACCTTCCCTCCACTTTGGACGTAATGTCTGCCTTTTTAGCCCCCGTTGGACTTGACCCGAAATGCGGGCTTAATGATTTGGTCTCTTCCGTGCGTCCACAAACCATATCGTAGAGATGTATCGATTTTGTTCATACTTGGCAAAAAGACAATATTTGACGGTACACATATGAACATCATTTTGTTTCGCGATGCAATCAAAGATGGCCGTCTGGTGGCCATTTTAGTTGTAAAAAAAAAAAGTGCAATACCCCTGGTCGCTCACCTGGTAGCATAAAGCAGTATACCACACTGACTAAAACATATTTTAAACAGAATCATGGTATTTTGAACCAATTTCAATAGTTGCTACAAGACAAGGCAGCATGTACACTCATACTAACATAATCATAAGACTTGAAACAAACAAACCAACAAAATACCTAATTCGGGGGCCAAACCACCCTAACCCACCGCCTGTGTACCTCCTTAGACCCCGATTTTTCGTATGCCTTTAAAAAACATTCGTACATCACGGGTGATGAAGGTTGTGATCAAGTTTCATCAATATTGTGTGTGTAGTTTCCGAGAAGAAAGCAAATACCTATTCTGGGGAGAAAACCCCCATCACTGCCCTAGACCCCAATTTTTTTAAATTGGTACATCACGGGAACAAACGTTGGTACATCACGGATGATGAACGGAACATTGTGGTCAGGTTTCATCGGAATGGTATGTGTAGTGTTACGTGTTCCTCCCCGACCTCCTGGTCTCGGTATACCTCCGAATCCCGGGAGGAGCCACGGCAGAAAAACATGTTATTCCGTGTCGAAATCACTAGGGAAACCACACCAAGAGGTATCAACAAACCAATAATATTTTTAAAATCACACAGGGATAACAATACAACAATTATAGCAATCCACAATACAATCAATATCTCAAGATGGTACCATCTGTTAAAGTAATAAAACTCACTGCTCTCCCAGTGAATATGACCGAACACTCCTCAATGTCTCTATAACTCAATGGTGCTCCCGGCGAAGAGGCGATGAGGCGATGAGGCGAGTAAGGAGGTGTAGGCAGGGCATGGACCGTCACTTGGTCCTAACCAACATCAAACTGGCGGCGGAAAGGGAAAATCCCAAGGGCACGATCCAGACGTGCACGTTCGCAGTTCAATCAGCGAACTGCAACGTATTCTTCAAACGCCGCTTTCGCGCACACACATCCCCGGCAGACGACCGGAGGGTGAGAAAAATTAACGCGTTACAAAACCTTTTTCGGTGAACGCAGCGCGCGGTGCAAAATGGCTGGCGGCTCTTACTCGAACCGACTCCTCTAGGCGAGGATTCTCCGGAACCTCAATGCCTATACCTGACTAAGCAGGTTTCTCAATCCTACAGCGATAAAAGATATCGCACGAAATTCCTTTCAACGACTCAAAGTTCACTCGCGACCACGCTCGGTACGGAGCTTCCAGACACGTCTTTTTCCTATCTCCTCACCTCTTCTTCCTCTTCTCTATCCTCGTCATCCGGTGCTCGATCCTGTTTCCTGTCTCGTTTTTCCATGAGCGCTTTTAACCTTTTAACCACAATAACCATTTCCTTTAAACAACAACAGCCATAATCGCCGTTTCCTTCAAACCCCAATAATAATAATAATAACACATAGAACCAGAAGGGTTTCAATTGGATGAAAACTACAACAGCGGAAGGGATGAATCCGTCACAATAGTTTCTGAGAAGAAAGCAATTACCTATTTTTGGGGGGGGGGCAACTCCTCCCCCCCCCCCCCCCCCCAGTGCAGCTTCGTGGTTGGTTGGTTGATGGGAGATTGTTGGGTGCGGGGATTGGGGTGGTGCAAGATAACTGCCTTATTCATCAGGCCTATGCTGTGGCCTACTCTCACAATATTTCACAAGATCTCACTTGAGTCGCAAGAGTATCTGCCATATAAAAGACAATGTCAGTTTGTGTGTTTGTACAGATGTCTGTCCCCATTTATAAGGGCAGGATTTAAAGGCCGATCTTTTAACACGAATGTGTGTTCACTATAGTCAACGTTTGAGGATAAAACAAACTTGAAAAACATTTTCCATAAAAGAGTAATTACGTCTCTTTAATTGGAATTGTAGACGGTGGCTTGCAAACCAAGCCTCAACGGCAGTGTACAGAAGTGTTTTTTTAAATAAATAATAAATACCAGGCACAGGGGGGTTAAATTCACTGCACGTGATGTTCAACGCAAGTGGAGTAATGTGAGTGTTCATTTACATCCGTATTACTGATTTGGATTTACTTGGATGTGGAGGCTGGAAGCAATGCTCATTTGCCCCTCGTTACTGCGCCGATGCATGCATTCCTCTGGTAGGGTCCAATGGTAGGGATCTCTGGTTTCCGACCCCTCATCCATCTCAAAGAATTTCATGGCCTCCAGGACAGGGCTTCTTAACCTTTTTCCCTGTCAAGACCCCCAACGGATTGCCCAAGATGTCCCCATACCCCCTTCGCCAGGCTGTTGACTGACCAAGGCGCACCAAATGTGCGCATAGCTAGGGGGGACTGGGGGCATGTCCCCTTATAATTTTTTTTGATTTCTCGGTGCTCTGTGGTGCATTCTGAGGGGTGTTTTTACTTTAATTGCCTATGTTTTTGGATGAAAATTGGTAACTTATTACCCAGAAAATGGTCCAAGTTCGGGTATCCGCGCCTGATTACCAGTCCCAATAGGTTCCAATGTGACTTCAAAATATCTCAATAGTTTAGTTTTACATATGGATAATTAGGAACAGAACAGGAAAGAAAATCATTAGGATTTTATCCCTATTTATTTCTTTGCTTGTTAACAAAGAAACAAAACAAACGAAACTAAACTAAAACATGCAAGTTTTATGCAAGCCGTTTTGCTCATCTCGTGAGATTGTTGCTGCTGTTTTCGTGCAATCAGAATATGGAATCGGGGCACAGTTCGTGACAAAGCCACTCGCATATCATCGGACACCTCAAGTCGATTTCTCCACTTTGATTTCAGTTTTAATAATGCAGAGAAACCTGTTTCACAGAGATATTTAGTTGTGAAGGGAACCAACACATTCAACATTGATATTTCATTGAATTTATTACAATTTATTATTATTATTTATTACGAATCCCATACCCCCAGATTTTGGTCCCCATACCCCCAGGGGGTATGGATACCCCAGATTAAGAACCCCAGCTCTAGGTTATCAAACTACTTGACAATTTTGAGGACCTGGATGAGTTATGCCGTTTGTTTGTCTTCTAAAATCTAGTGTTGGTAATTTCAGGGCATCGGTCTGTTTGGGTATTCAAGGTGTCATAAATCAGGTATTAGTCTGGGAGCTCTTTGTTGTGCTTTCTCCATCAGGTCCTCGTCTTTCTTGTATGTAGGGTACCATACAGAGGTGCAGTATTCTCGTGATGAAAGGTCGATTGATGATTGGCAATCTTCGTAAATCTTCCGATTAGTAATGGGGTTGGCCTCCACTAAAATTGTGGCGGATAACCACATGATCTAGCCATCTCTGTTGTTTCATAAAAGTGCCCTGTTAAATGTTCCGAACACAAAGGCGAACCTTTTGCAGGCCCTATCCACACTTGGGTATTTTGGACAAGTCTGGTCCAATTTCTAGCAACCCTCGGATATTTTGCCCTTGGTGACTGGTGCAGTACGAAACCATCTTGGTTTGTATTAGCACAACCACCAAGGAATCATCTACCCGGCAATGTTGTAGCAATTCAAAAATTATTCGCCGTTTCAGTTAAATCGCAGCACGATGTGACCCGTGAACACCACAGAAGTGGCGATCACCTTCTTGGTGTGACATCACAGCAAATCACGAGGTGGAAGAATATTTTGACTTTTATTCACAAAATTACCCACTTTATAAATTGGCAATCGGAAAAAGACAATATATTTTGTTGGGTATTATGGGAAAGAATACCGTCCAGGTGGTCTAAGCGTTTGGGTTTCCTTTTAAAGACCCAAAAATCCCTGAAGACATAAAAGACCCAAAAGACCAGGAAGACCCAAAAGACCCCGAGGACACAAGAGATCCGAAAGACCCCAGAGGAACCAAAACACCCAAAAGACCCCGAGGAACCAAAACACCAAAAGAACCCCGAGGAACCAAAACACCCAAAAGACCCCGAGTCCCCAAAAGACCCCGAGTCCCCAAAACACCCAAAGACCCCAAGCACCCATAAGACGCCGAGGAACCACAACACCCAAAATACCCTGCAAAAGACCCTGAGTACCCAAAAGACAGCCAGTACCCAAAAGACAGTGAATACCCAAAATACCTTGAAGACACAAAAGACCAAAATGACCCAGAGGAAATAAAAATTCGTAAGGTGGAGGATTCAGACTTTGGCACGCTCACAAGGCTCTACCATCGAATAAACTATTTCAACCTGTCATTTTTCACGGGCTTTCTACCAGTTCAGTTCGTCAGTGAAATTAATTCTGTGCAGAAAGTATTCAACCCCATGACATTTTAGCTCCACCACGACATTCCATACATCTTCGAAATATTCAACTTGCTCGATCGACACCCCACAAATAAACTTCAAGTATATCAGGAAATAACAATATAATTAATATGACAGTTACAAGATAAACTTGAAGAATGATTCGCACCATTTATAAACTAGAACAGCACTCGGTAGAGCACATATCTAAACAGTTTACGTTTTGTACTCGGTAGAGCACATATCTAAACAGTTTACGTTTTGTACTCGGTAGAGCGCACATCTAAACAGTTTACGTTTTGTACTCGGTAGAGCGCATATCTAAACAGTTTACGTTTTGTACTCGGTAGAGCACACATCTAAACAGTTTACGTTTTGTACTCGGTAGAGCACATATCTAAACAGTTTACGTTTTGTACTCGGTAGAGCACACATCTAAACAGTTTACGTTTTGTACTCGGTAGAGCGCATATCTAAACAGTTTACGTTTTGTACTCGGTGGAGCGCATATCTAAACAGTTTACGTTTTGTACTCGGTGGAGCGCATATCTAAACAGTTTACGTTTTGTACTCGGTAGGGCACATATCTAAACAGTTTACGTTTTGTACTCGGTAGAGCACACATCTAAACAGTTTACGTTTTGTACTCGGTGGAGCGCATATCTAAACAGTTTACGTTTTGTACTCGGTGGAGCGCATATCTAAACAGTTTACGTTTTGTACTCGGTGGAGTGCATATCTAAACAGTTTACGTTTTGTACTCGGTAGGGCACATATCTAAACAGTTTACGTTTTGTACTCGGTAAAGCACACATCTAAACAGTTTACGTTTTGTACTCGGTGGAGCGCATATCTAAACAGTTTACGTTTTGTACTCGGTGGAGCGCATATCAAAACAGTTTACGTTTTGTACTCGGTGGAGCGCATATCGAAACAGTTTACGTTTTGTGTCCCACTAATAGGCTGGGTCTGGATTCAGACCTGAAACAAAATCGAATCAGCTCTTACTTGTCACCTGTCCAACCCATCCACCTAGTTTTGTCGTAACTAGTCCACAACTTTTTAAAATATCATGCTATATATCGTTTTTGATCCCATTTCTCAATGGTGAAGAATCACTTTTTAAAAAATTTAAAATGATCTCATCAGGCAGGACCTTATCCAGATCTTCACCAAAATATAATCATTTCGTCCTTGGCACACACCCAACCTGTCCACCAAATTTCGTCTGAATTCGTCCACAACTTTTTGAGAAATACTGCTCACAGACAGACAGACATGTATGAAAACATAACCATCCACCTTTGGTAAGAGTAAACTGCACCAACGATTAATACAATTTAATCTGGTTAAACTCTTCAGTCTACAGAGTCAAAATTGTTTCAATTAGAATAATGAGGGTTGAGAAATAAAACCTTACCAAATATTGACTTTTGTTCACCAGAGCTGCTGTGAGTATACTGATCGAGTTTCGGGTTATTATATAGTTGTTCACTTTCAGGTTGGTGACGTGTATACTTCCACAACTGATGCTCATTTCGGAGAAATCACAGCCTTGGTTAAAACTAAAAATACCTTCATCAAACTGGACCATCCACATTCTGGCATTTAGTTGCCACACCTCAACTGATCAAGCATATACTGTGCAAATAAATGTATTTTCAATGTGGATGAATCAGCTGTATGATAAGAGCGTGGACGTGCTCAGCAAACGAACTTTGTTGCAATTTATTTATTTGTTTTATAAATTTCAGAACAACTCACAAAAGACAGACAAAGATTTATGATGGGTGTTATTATTCCAGTGCGTCTGCCAGCACCCATTCTCAAACTCTCTTCAATCCCACTCCACCCTCCAGGTCTTTAAAACAGCTGTTCACCACCATCTCTTATCCTCCCCCATCCAAAACCTTGATCTTTTCTACCCCCGCTAATTTCGGTCCCCTTGTGTTTTATACCTCCCCCCCGCCCCCTATCCACGCCTCCTCCCCCCAAGCCCTCTCCCTCCCACACTTCTCCCTGCTCTCAAATGTTGTGTTTGTGTGCTTCCCCTTCTCTCCCCATCTTGTCTTCCGCTCCCTCTTTTTATATATTTTGTTTGTCTGGTTGATTTGTTTGTGAAATAAATGCCAGCTCTTTCACGAGCCTCGATTCAGTATACAAAAAAAAAAAAAAAAAGATCTGGGAACTCAGGGCCTGAGATCTGGGAACTTGAGATCTGGAATCTCCCGCGATGACGCTATCTCCGAGGGCCTTTCACTTAATTACCGCAGGCAGGTTGGTGGTCTTTCCGTCTTCTACCGACTCCTCTCCGGCCTTGCTCCCCCAGCGCTCTCTGGGCTCTGTCCCCCAAATATTCCTGCAGGTCGCACAAGATCTGCCTGCAACCCTCTTATGGTTAAACTGCCAAAATCAAGACTCTCTGCTCACCTTCACTCCTTCATTCCTCTTTTCTCCCGCCTTTGGAACAAACTCCCTCACTCTCTTCAATCCCACTCCTCCCTCCAGGTCTTTAAAACGGCTGTTCACCACCATCTCTTATCTTCCCCAATCCAAAACCTTGATCTTTTCTACCCCCGCTAATTTCACCCCAAATACACTTTTTTGAGGTGACTTTTGACTACTTTCCTGGAAGTCCTTGGTGTCCTTGCGTTTTATACCTATCCTGCCTCCCCCCAGGCCCTCTCCCTCCAAAAACATCTCCCGATGTCCCTGCTCTCAAATGTTGTGTTTGTGTGCTTCCTCCCCTTCTCTCCCCATCTTGTCGACCGCTCCCCTTTTTATATACTTTTTTGCTTGTTTGTTTGATTTGTTTGTTTGATAAATGTTAGCTCTTTCACGAGCCTCGACTCTGTATACAAAAAAAAAAAAAGAAAAAAAAAAGAGTTTGAGGAGCACAGTCACTGGATCATCCACAAAACCACCAACAGATTCTCGACCATCCCAATCGACCAAGCCCATGAACAAAATAATGAAGCGGTCAAGGGTTCTGGGGATGCAGTCGGTCAGACTGAAAATCCTTCAGCCTTCAGGAAATGGATGGTCTCAGTCTCAGGGACTGAACAAGCAAGGTTACTGAAGGGGTTTGAAGGGGACAACGTCCCAAAAGATAAAGACTCAGATTGTGGTTATCATCATGAAGAGGGTTTTCCATACAGAGAAGTTTCAAGGAGCAGGCTGTGAGTCTGGTGCAGGTCATTAATGAGCTGGGAAACCCTTTCCTTGATGACAGTGATGAGTTCCTGGCATTAGACACACGGAATGTTTTGTATGAATTTGTGGTGAACCACAATCTGTGGTTTTTCACGGGCTTTTCTATTCGTTCAGTTGGTCATTGAAAATAATTCTGTCCAGAAAGTATTCAACCCCATGACATTTTAGCTCCACCACGACCTTCCATACATCCTTCCATACATAAAATATTAATCTTGCCACACCGACACCCCTCAAACAAACTTCAAGTATATCAGGAAAGAACAATATAATATGAGAGTTACAAGATAAACTTGAAGAATGATTCACACCATTTATAAACGAGAACAGCATTCGGTGGAGCACATATCTGAACAGTTTACGTTTTGTCTCCCACTAATAGGCTGGGTCTGGATTCAGACCTGAAACAGAATCGAATCAGCTCGTACTTGTCACCGATCCAACCCATCCACCGAGTTTTTTTGTCACCAGTCCAGAGCTTTTTGAAATATCATGCTATATATCGTTTTTGATCCCATCTCTCAGTACAGATGTGAACAGAGTACAGAGTAGTCTCTCAGATGGGAACAGTACATAGTCTAGGAAAGGATCAGTATGCCAAATATGGCAAAGAAGCTATTATTGATCGCACATCCTCCTTTCATGAGCCGATTAAGAAGAATGCCCTTCCTCTCTTCAGTTGCCATTGACCAAAAGCCTAAACCAAACAAGTGGGAAAGATCTCCCAGCTCAAGGATGATGTTGTTCTGTTCTCTCACCTGTATATCATGATACAGCACAGTGTTAGTGACATGAGTACATTCTTCAGCCATGACAACCATCCTTTCCCCCTTTCACTAACTGACGGAAAATTGTGCTGAGGAAAGAAATCTTATCTGATGAACATTCTGGCCAAAGACACCCACAATTAACCTCCTGATTCCATTGACATGAAGTTTCGTGATGGAGCTGCTGTGGTGCACTTTCTGCTCCCCACTACCAACATTGTGACATTTGATGAGTATGCTGATTGGGTCTTTGTTCCATACACCATAAAACAACTAGAAAACTCCAAAAGAGTTGATATAGTATGGGACACATACATCCCCAGCAGCATCAAATAATCCACCTGTAGGAGTTGCGGACAACGAGAGGGTAAAACACTTCTTGACATGTTCAAGGCTCCTTTATTTCCACAGAACTGAAACCCGACCGGAACTCATCTCACTTAATATCCCCCATGACTTCCACCCACTCCTCTTAAAGGGGCGTGGCTCCAACAACCTAGCGCATGCCACGCCCATACCGTCAATAGACCCACTGGTCCCATGCTAGTGAATTATACCTCTATGGGGTATCCCCCACATCCGCCCCCCACCCCCCAGAATTCACTCGCACGGGCAATTTCAGTTTTCGGGGGGCCTTAACCACCCAGCCGAAACAACCCCTGATGACCCGAGCAGGGACTGTTAGCGGCTTGGCGGTAGGCGGGCCAACCGGGGGCTTACCCGACGGGGGCGGCCCCGCCGTGGGGGTTTGGCCAACCGAGGGGGCTGGTCCAGGTCCAAGTGAGCCGGCTTGAGGCAGTCTACCGAAAGGTGGTCTGGTTTGCCGCCGATATCGACCATGAAGGACTTGTCCCCAGCCTCCAGAAAGCGGAAAGGCCCGTCATAAGGCGGCCGAAGCGGCTCCCGGTGTGCGTCATGGCGAAAAAAGACGTACTCCGCTGTACGTAGATCCGGCGGACGTGGGCCTGAGGCAAACTATGTTGAGATGTGGGCACCGGTGCAAACATCTTGGCATTCTCCCGGAGAACCGACCACTGATGGGCAGCGGACCAGGGGCTTGTGACGTCAGGAATGAACTCCCCGGGAACCTACAGCGGCTGGCCATAGACGAGCTCAGCGGATGAAGACTGGAGGTCGTCCTTAGGGGCTGTCCTGAGGCCCAACATTACCCACGGGAGTCTGTCGGCCCAACTGTCATCCCTGAGGCTGGCCCTGAGAGCAGCTTTCATAGAGCGATGGAACCTCTCACACAATCCATTAGCCTGGGGATGATATGCAGTCGTGCGATGGAGCTTTACCTCCAACCCCTGGGCAACAGCACCCCAGAGCTCTGAAGCGAACTGGGGCCCCCTGTCTGAAGAGATGTCCGAGGGGGCGCCAAAACGGGCAACCCAAGTGCCGATGAACGCCCCGGCCACAAAGACGGACGTCGTAGATGTAAGCGGGATGGCCTCTGGCCACCTGATGGTCCTATTGACAATCGTGAGGAGGTGGGTGAATCCCCACGAGGGGGGAAGGGGCCCCACCAGGTCCACGTTAACATGGTCAAACTGTCGCTCGGGCACTGTGAATGGCGCCAATTGGGCCTGGGTATGGCGATGCACCTTCGAGCGTTGGCACTCGACGCAGGTGTTGGCCCAGTCGCACACATCCTTCCTGAGCCCGTGCCAAACGAACTTCACCGCCACCAACTTTTGCGACGCCTTCCTGCCCGGGTGAGAAAGACCGTGGACGGCATCGAACACCAGCCATCTCCAGCTGGTGGGTATGACGGGGTGAGGCTGTCGCAAAGAAACGTCGCACAGTAGTGTCGTGCCCATGTCTCTGAATGGCACATCAGACAGTCGAAGCCCCGTGACCACCGCCCTGCAGGCCTTGACATCCGGGTCGGAGATCTGATCAGCCACCATGCGGGCGTAGTCGATGCCAAGGTGAACCGAGCCAGCTATGGACCGGGAGAGACAATCGGCGATGGTGTTATCCTTCCCAGCAACATGTTGGATGTCCGTCGTGAACTCGGAAATGAAAGAGAGCTGGCATTGTTGATGGGCAGACCACGGCTCCGAGACCATGGCCATTGCAAAAACCAGGGGCTTGTGGTCCACAAACGCCGTGAATGGGCGGGCTTTCAACATGTAACGGAAGTTGCTCTTCCGTTTCCGGTCTTGCTGGCGAGGGTTCGTTTTTTCGCAGCTCCACACGCTCTCCATCGAAATCGAAGTTAAGTAATTGTTCCCATTTTGTATTTTCGTTAAAACTGTATTTATTTTATGGTGTATGTACGTATATTGTCCCGACAAAGATTTTCGGTGCAAATCTTTCATACCTGTATTGAAAATCGTGTTAATTCGTGTCATCTTGAGGCCTTGTACAGTGTACACTGTACAACCTTGAGGCTTTGTTTTTCTCTCAGCGGTCTGTCGTTTGTGATCCAATAACTTTCGTTCTCTGTTTTCCCAGTCTTTCCACCCCAAAGCCTACTTCCTTATGTAAATCTCAACTCAAAAAAACAAACAAAAAAAGACATTACCTTCTCTGTGCTCATTCGTTTATTCATTCTTATTCGTTCGTTCGTTCTTCGACCACGTGTTTCTCCCCCATTTCCCCAGATAGATTGTCAAATTTCAACTCGTTATTTTATCGTCCATGCGATATTGTTTGATTATAGTTAGTTTTGGTTTGAATTTCCTGTAACTCGTAATTAATTAATCATGTTCTGCTCCTCGTGTGTGGCCTTGTAGTTGTACCCCCGTCGGTGTTTTGTTAACTTAAGCATGTTTTGCTTGGCTCTTGGTTTTTTCCCTTCTACCCCGAACATAATACTCTGTCTAACGTTCTAAATCCCCACCCCCCCCCCCCCCCCCCAAAAAAAACAAAAAAACAAAAACATTTATTTTATTTTCTCCACGTGTACTGTTGTCTCATCCTGTATTTTCTGTCCAGGTGTGCTGTTCGACCCGCCCCCATTATCTCCTTGCCATCCACCGTTTGCCCTGTTCACGTGACTCATGGTGGTCCCTCTCGGCTCTCCCCCCGTTGGTATTTTTGTGCATATAAGATTGTTCACAGTTCTGTTTAAATATTATTTAAATATGTTTAACCTTTCCCCTTCTGTGTTTTATTCAGTGGTATATTACAACACGCTGTTTTTCTTCCTATTTAAAAGGCTTTTCTCAATTTCCTCTCCAACTCATTCCACTTCAAAAAAAAGAAATTCAATATCTTATACGTCTCCCTCACTACATGGTCTAAATTCACATTCATTCCATCCCTCCTCCATCGTTCTGAATCGGATTGCTAACTTGAAAATCACAACAAACCCAATTTGTTATCAATGTTCGTCTTTCATTAATCATCCACTTTCTAAACTCCCCTCTTGCCCCTCCCATCCAAATCCCCCCCCCCCCCCTTGCACCTACACTCCTAAACTCCCCCCTTGCCCCTCCACTCTTAAACTCCCCCCTTGCCCCTCCACTCCTGAACTCCCCCCTGCCCTTCCCCTCCTAAACTCACCCCTTGCCCCTCCCCTCCTAATCCCCCCCCTTGCCCCTCCACTCCTGATCTCCCTCCTTGCCCTTCCCCTCCTAAACTCCCCCCTTGCCCCTCCCCTCCAAATCCCCCCCTTGCCCCTACACTCTTAAACTCCCCCCTTGCCCCTCCACTTCTAAACTTCCCCCTTGCCCCTTCCCTCCAAAACTCCCCCCTTGCCCCTCCCCTCCTAAACTCCCCCCTCACTCCTCCCCTTCAAAACTCCCCCCCAATCCCTCCCATTCAATTCTCCCCCCATACCATTCCTCTCCAATTCTCACTCCTCCCCCCTCCTCCTCCAAGCTGCCTCCTCCCCACTTCGTCTCCCTTCTATCTCATACCTCCACCCCCCCCCAAACCTTCTACTTTCCTCTGCCCCCCCCCTCAAACAACCCCTCACTGTGCCTCATCCCTTCACCATCAAACCTTTCATCCTCCTCATCCTTCCCTTTCTTGGAACTCTTCTGCAACATCTGACACACTATCAACTGCTCTCGCTACCTCCCCCTCTCATCCTTCATCTTACCCTACTCCTCCCCTCCCCTGTCCTGTACCCGATGCTCCCCCTCTCTCTTCATTAGCGGTATGGACCTCAAACATCCGGTGCCTTCGCTCAAACCTGACTGATCTCTCCATACAGGTTGCTTCTGACAATCCAGACTTGATCTGCTTAACAGAGACTTTCCTCCTTCAAGATGTCTCTGATTCCTTAATATCTCTTCCTGGTTACTCCCTCCTCCGGTATGATAGACCTGAGCCTCGGCCTGGTGGTGGGGTGGCTATCTTTGTCAAAAACTCTCTTCCTCACTCTCCTTGCACTGCCCTCTTTCCTCCTCACCCGCAGGAGTACCTCTGGTTACGGCTTCCTCTCCGCTCCCACCTTTTGTTCATATGTGTTCTGTACCGTCCCCCAAACAGTGATGACTCCATCTACATTTCACTGTCTGACAACATGGACCAACTTCTATCCACTCATCCCAACTCTCTCTTCCTCATATGTGGTGACTTCAACTGTCATCATGCCACCTGGTTGGGTGTGGGTTCCTCTCTCACCAGTCATGGCACCTCAGCAAAGGACTTCTGTGACTCACTGGGATTGACACAATCTGTCAATTTCCCGACCCGGATCTCAGCCAATGGAGTATCCTCTCTTCTAGACTTGGTTATGACAAACTTCCCTGCTAATGTCTGCTGCTCTTCTTCTGCTCCAATCGGTTCTTCTGATCATGTGCTTGTCAAAGTGGACATCTCTCTGGCCATTCTCAGAGAGCCTCCCCAGCATCGACGAGTCTGGCATTTCACTCAGGCCGACTGGGACGGTCTTCAAGCAGCCATCAATCGTCTGGATTGGTCTCCCATCTCCACTGCCTCTGACATCAATGCTTCCTGGGAATTCTTCCAAAGCAAACTGATCTCTCTCATGCACAGATTTATCCCATCTCGCCTTCAGTTGACTTACCCTTCCTCCCGTCCATGGCACACTGAATCTTGTGGTGAGGCAGTTGCCCTGAAACAACTTGCCTTTGCCTCTTGGAAGGCTAATCCAACTGAAGGCAATCTCAGTTCCTTCCACCAAGCTCGGAACAAGTGTGTGTCTACCCTCAGGAGTGCCAGGAAGCACTATCTCTCCTCACTCAAGAATGAACTCTCAAACCTGTCTCCTTCCTCCAAATCCTGGTGGCGTCTGGTCAAATCCGTTTCTGGTGTTTGTTCCCCCTCCATCCCCTCCCTTACCTCAAATGGCCACACAGTTGACATCGCACGTGACAAAGCCGAATGCCTCAACTCTGTGTTCGCCTCAAAATCCTTTGTCCCAAACCAATCTCTCTCTGTTCCCACCTTTCCCAGTCGAACCCAACTGCTCCTGGACTCTGTGTCCTTCTCTCCTGACAAGGTGGAGGAGTTTTTGTCAAACCTCGACTCTGATTCTGCAACTGGACCAGACGGCATCAGCCCACGGGTCCTAAAATCCTGCTCTGCCGCTCTATCTCACCCTCTCTCTGTTCTTTTCACCCTATCTTTTGCTCAAGGTCATCTGCCAGCATCCTGGAAATCAGCTAACATTACCGCTTTACACAAAAAAGGTGCAAAAACAGATCCTTGCAACTACAGACCAATCAGCCTGCTCCCAATTATCAGCAAAGTCATGGAATCCATCATTGCTTCAGATATGAAATCTTTCCTCTTCTCCAATGGCTTGATCTCTGATCATCAATTTGGTTTCAGACCAGGTCACTCTACTCTGGACATGCTGCTTCTGCTGTCTCAACAATGGATGGAGGTCCTCAATGCCAAACAGGAAATCAGAGCTGTCTCCCTTGACATATCACGGGCCTTTGATACGGTCTGGCACCCAGCTCTGCTCACCAAACTCTCCTCCTATGGTATCCATGGAAATCTCCATGCATGGCTTGCGGACTTCCTCTCTGATCGTAGTCAACGTGTGGCCCTGAATGGATTTCTCTCATCTCCCCTTCCTGTTCAGGCTGGAGTTCCCCAAGGAAGTGTGCTGGGCCCTGTGCTTTTTCTGGTCTTTATCAATGATCTCTCCGACTCTCTGGAAAATCCTCTCTATCTCTTTGCTGATGACTCCACTCTCTGCCGCTCCATTCCTCTTCCCTCAGATCGGCAGTCTGCAGCCTCCTCACTCTCTGAAGACCTGGACAAAATCACAGACTGGTCAAACAAGTGGAACATGTCTTTCAATCCTGACAAATCTCACTCTCTTACTATGTCTCTCCGAAAAGATCGACTGGACAACCCTCCCATCTACTTTCTCAACAATCCTCTCCAAGAAATTCTGTCGCTCAAGCTTTTGGGTCTCACTATCTGCCATGATCTTTCTTGGGAAAACCACATTTCCAAGCTGGCCTCCAAAGCCAGTCACCGACTGGGCATCCTCCATCGTGCGAAGTCCTTCCTCGGCACACCTGAGCTCCTCACCACATACAAGGCTTTCATCCGCAGCTCAATGGAATACTGTTCTCCCCTATGGGCTGGTGCTCCTGCCTCACACCTGTCTCGGCTTCACGCTGTTGAATCCAAAGCTTTCAAAATCATTGGAATCTCCCACGATGAAGCTATCTCTGAGGGCCTTTCGCTCACTCACCACAGGCAGGTGGGTGGTCTTTCTGTCTTCTACCGACTCCTCTCCGGCCTTGCTCCCCCAGCTCTCTCTGTGCTCTGTCCCCCAAATATTCCTACAGGTCGCAGAAGATCTGCCAGCAACCCTCTGATGGTTAAACTGCCGAAATCTCGGCTCTCTGCTCACCTTCACTCTTTCATTCCTCTTTTCTCCCGCCTCTGGAACAAACTCCCACACTCCCTTCAATCCCTCTCCTCCCTCCAGGTCTTTAAAACAGCTGTTCACCACCATCTCTTATCTTCCCCCATCCAAAACCTTGATCTTTTCTACCCCCAATAATTCACCCCAGATCCACCTTGTTTGAAATTCCAACTTCTTTCATGGAAATCCTGGCAGTGTCCATATGTTTATACCTCTCCCACCCCCCGCCACCCCCTTCACATGTCTCCCCCCCCAAAGCCCTCTCCCTCCCACAGATCTCTCGATGTCTCCATGTCTCTCGGTCCCTGCTCTCAAATGTTGTGTTTGTGTCCTTCCCCCTCTCTCCCCATCTTGTCTACCGCTCCCGATGTTATTTGTTTTATGTGTCTGTTTGTCTTTCTGTGTGATTAATGTTCGCTCTTTCACGAGCCTCGATCTTGAATACAAAAAAAAGAAGAAAAAAAAAGTGTCGGACAGCTAGGAGCTCACGACAGCTAGTCGGACAGCTAGTAGAGGCCTAGGAGCTCACGATCGAAGGTACTGTACTTTCGTTCGTTTGGGCGGAGCTGTCGGCTAAAAAAAAGCAAGAGGCTGCCAGGCCCCTTTGACCAACTGCTCGTGCACAGCACCATCCACGTAGTCCGAAGTGTCCATGGTAAGAGCAAGCGGTGCATCGGGCGATGGATGCGCCAGCATGGTTGCGCTGGCGAGGGCCAGTTTAGCATCCATGAAAGCCTTGGCCATCTCCTCGGTCCAGTCAATGGCACGTTTGGTAGGCTTGCCTTTGAGGGCCTCATAAAGGGGCCACATCAGCTGGGCAGCATGGGGCACAAAACAAAGGTAAAAGTTCACCATGCCCAAAAACTCCTGCAATGCCCTGATGGTGAGGGGGCGTGGAAAACCCTTCACACCCTCCACTTTAGACGGCAGTGGGACGGCCCCCTCCTTCGTGATGCGGTGGCCAAGAAAGTCAATTGAGGCCACCCCGAACAAGCACTTGGCCGGGTTAATGATAAGGCCGTGCTGACTGAGGCATTCAAAGAGTGCTCGGAGGTGAAGTATGTGCTCCATCCTGGAAGCGGTGGCGATGACAATATCGTCCAGGTAGACAAACAGAAACGGCAAATCCTGACACATGCTGTCCATCAGGCGCTGGAAAGCCTGGGCCACGTTCTTGAGCCCAAAAGGCATACGGAGGAATTCGAAAAGCCTGAACGGTGTAATCACCGCGGTCTAAGGAACATCCTGTGGCCGGACAGGGACCTAGTGGTAACCACGAACGAGGTCCACCTTAGAAGAAAAAAAACTTTACCGGCCAAGCGGGCAGTAAAATCCTGGATGTGCAGGATTGGGTAGCGGTCAGGGGTAGTGGCGTCGTTAAGGCAGCAGTAATCCCCGCACGGGCGCCAACCACCACCCGGCTTCGGCGCAATGTGGAGAGGCGAGGCCCATGGGCTGTCGGACCATCGCACGATGCCAAGATGCTCCAACGTGTCGAACTCCGCCTTTGCGACAGCGAGTTTACCCGGGTCGAGGCATCGAGCCCGGGAGTAGACAGGCGGGCCGGTGGTCGGAATGTGATGCTCCACCCAATGTCTGATGACAACGTCTAAAAAGGTGGGCTGTGTAAGGGCCGGGAACTCAGTGAGGAGGCGGGCGAACTCATCAGAGGTCGAGAGCGTGCAAGCAAGCCTCGTCGTGGCAGACCCGATCAGCGAGCATGGAAGTGAACTTAATGTCTCCGCATTAATGAGCCGCCAATTTTTAACATCCACCAATAGGCCGTTGTCGCAGAGGAAATCAGCGCCCAGCAAGGGGGTGGACACCCTCGCCGTAACAAAATCCCATGTGAACCGCTGCCTGCCGAAACACAGTGCCACGTTTCGTTTACCAAAAGTCTGAATGGCACTGCCATTGGCGGCTTTCAGGGTGGGGCCGTGACTCCCGGCCTCCTGGCCTCCCGGTCCAATGCCGAAGCAGGCAGAACGCTCACCTGGGCACCTGTGTCGCAGAGGAAATGATGTCCGGAGTCAGTGTCTGAAATGAACAACAAACTGCCCGAACGGCCGACGCTCATGGCAGATAAGGAGCGCCGGCCACCCCGTTTCCCGACTCGCTGAAGCTGCAGGGTGACAGGCATGCCTTGGCCTTGGGACCAAACCTTGCGTGGTAAAAACACAAGCCTGGAGGGTTCCGCCGCTGGGCCGTAATGGCGGCCACAACGGTGCCCGCCGGCAGCATAGGCTCGATGGAGCCGGGGTCCCATGCAGCCGCACTGCATTGCTGTCTGGCGGAGAGAAACTTGACTGCTTCCCTGGCCAGGGCACGGAAATCCTTAACAGGCGAGTTGGTCAAGGCTGACCATACCTGTCCTGGCAGCTGCTGCAGGAACAGCTCCTTGAAGAGAAAACATGGCCGGTGGCTGCCCAGGAGAGACAACATGTGGTCCATCAGCTTTGTCGGCTTGGAGTCGCCCAGCCCAGGTAGAAAAAGGAGCTGACGGGCGCACTCGGTCTCAGTGAGCTCGAAGGTATCAATCAGCAGGGCCTTTAGCATCTCGTACTTGCCACCCTCCGGAGGATCCTGGAGAAGGCTCACCACCCTGGTCACAGTGGAGCCACTGAGCGCAGACATGACATAATAATACTTAGTGTTGTCAGAAGAAATGCTCCGAATGGTGAATTTGGCCTCAGCTTGTGCGAACCAAACGGCAGCCTGTCGTTCCCAAAACTCCGGCAGTTTGATCGAAACTGCGCTTGTCGCCATGTTTGTTCAAAGCTCCGAAAACGTTCAAGAGCAACATGGGGTCACCAATGTAGGAGTTGCGGACAACAAGAGGGTAAAACACTTCTTGACTTGTTCAAGGCTCCTATATATCCACAGAACTGAAACCCGACCGGAACTCATCTCATTTAATATCCCCCATGACTTCTGCCCGCTACTATTGAAGGGGCGTGGCTCCAACACCTGAGCGCACGCCACGCCCATACCGTCAACAGACCCACTGGTCCTGTGCTAGTGAATTATGCCTCTATGGGGTATCCCCCACACACCAGAGAAAAGTGCGGAAAGGGTGTTCGGAGAAAGGGTGCGGGCAAGAACAAGCTCCAAGGAAACTGGGCCGACTTCTTACGTGACCGAGCCAACAAACAGAAACTGTTTGCATTCCTTTCCAACAAGATTGCCACTGTGGATTTCCCTGAAGAGAAATAAATCATCATCACATCTGGTGTCACAGCTATTCTTCGAGGAACCAATCGATCCATGGCACCATGTGATCATGAGGAAGCGGACACCAGGCTGCTGATCCACTTACAGGATGCTCTTCAGAATGGCTGTACCAACTGTCTGGTACCAACTGTCTGGTGATTCTCATTGGCAAGTTCCATCACCTGATCACCCTGTGCCAAGATGTGAGCATTTGGGTTGCCTTTGGTATCGGCAAAAACTTTACATATCATCACATCAATGATATCTACGAAGATCTGGGTATGGAGAAATCCCTGGGGCCTCCCTATCTTTCACAGTTTCACGGGATGTGATATGGCATCTGCATTCTTTGGAAGAGGCAAGAAGTCAGCACAGGAGGCTTGGAACGGCTATCACGATGTGACATGTGCCTTTACCTACATGGGACTTCATCCTTCCACAGAAGTAGAGGTTGGTGCTCAACATTTCCAGCTGCTGGCACGATTCACTGTTATCCTGTATAAGACCAGTACACCTGCAACATGTGGATGAAGCTAAGAAGGAGCTATTTTGCCAGAAGGGGAAGACAATGGAGAGACTTCCCCCAACACAGGGTGCACTATTGCAGCACACAAAGCGAGTTGCATATCAGGGAGGAATATGTTGCACCAGTGAGTAGATTAAACAACACGCACCTACTCCAGAAGGTTGGGGCTGGACTCTCGATGAGGACAGCCATTAATGGGTTCCTGTGTGGAACATGTTACCTGTGGTCTCCAAGGCCTGCAGTGAACTAGTCAAATGTAGCTGCAATATTCAAAGTGGATGTGGCGCTCGGTGCGCATGCAGAAAGGCACGTTGGAAGTGCACTGAACTCTGCAGTTCTCACTGTGAGAAGTAGGCCAGGAATAAAATGCATGTGCAGTGGTGTGTGATGACAATATACCGTCACATTTACAGTTGATATAGTCACAGTCCTTGCAGTATTTTCTGACTATGGTACACTATTTGGTACTGTCTGACTATGGTACTGTTTGACTATTTCTGACTATATTTCTAAGACTATGGTACATTAACAGTGTTCAGTTTTTTGTTTTTAGTCCCCTACCGGTATACACCGGAGGGGACTATAGGTTTGCACGCCGTCCCTCCGTCTGTCCGTCTGTCAGTCCGTCAGTCCGTCAGTCCGTCAGTCCGTCAGTCCGTCAGTCCGTCAGTCCGTCAGTCCGTCATGCAAAGAACAGTTTTCCGGACTTTCGCCCAACCTGCGCTCTCTGTCCCTCTCCAACCCCTTATTAATTTCTTTGGCTTGGCCAACCATGCCCCCCAGTTTGTCCCCTAATCTGCTTCCGAATCCCTCAAATTTGCTTCCGAGTCCCTCCAATTTGCTTCCGAGTCCCTCCAATTTGCTTCCGAGCCCCTCAAATTGATTTCCCATATCATTCCTTAACCCGTCTCTCAATTGCTCACTGGTAACCCGCGCTTCGTCCCTCATTCTGCTTTCCATCCCTTTAATTTGGTCTCCCAGCCCCCTGTTCTCTTCCATGAGGGCCTGCATTTGCAGCATGAATAGGCCCCAGTCCATTTGCGGTGCTGCTACGGTCACGGGCGCGGCCAAATTTGGTGCCGCTGTAATCACGTGCACGAGGGCGCCATTTTGCACGCCTCAAACTCCCTCAACCACCTCCTCATCGTCCTCTCGTTTGTCCGTCTGTCAGTCCGTCAGTCCGTCAGTCCGTCAATCCGTCAGTCCGTCATGCAAAGAACAGTTTTCCGGACTTTTTTTTCTAAACTCTTCATGCTAATGATTTCAAACTTGGTACATGGTTTCCACATGATAAGTTACAGATCAAGTTCGAACTTCACAACGTTTCTATCATTTTTGACAAAGTTATGGCACTTTGTTTATTCTAGAGTTCTCCTCAAGCCACACCGCGTGCCCTCAGCCTCGTCAAAGTCAAAACGTCAAAAGAGCGACACAGCGCGTGCTTTCAGGAGGGGCAGAGCCAAGCCGAAAAACATATATATACACATTGATCATTGATCGTGAACTGGAAAATATTGTTGCGGACCGTGGATGGATGTTAATTTGCCGAGCGGATGGCGGCCGCGGCCCGAACTATTACCAAGACTAACCCGATTCCTTAAACGTGGGCCAAAATCGTGCCACAGGTTTTCAATGGGGAAATCACTAAGACGACGGATGTGAAGAAGAAGCAGAACAAAGGTAGGAAATACGAATATAATTTATTTACTATTTACAACCAAAAGAAACCAAGGAAGAAGGAAAGATAATAAAATAAAGACAGAAGAGATCAAGGAGACACAGTGCAACGCTAGCTTAACTAAACAGGCTTAACTTATACCCCAGGACAAGACACACAAAACGGACGACAATCAAACTCACACGAATGGGGACTGAAGGCAGGAACGAATCGCAGGGGGATCGATTGCTTGGAGGGAGAGGAATGGTTCAGCGGGGATCGGAGCACGGTCGGGCTGGAAGTGCACAGCCGCCGTCAAACGCCGAGCTACTCTCGTGCAAACTGCTGCAGTTCCAAGGCAGCACGGGCGAAGCTCCTCTTGCGCACCGCTGCGTTCTTCAAAATTACATGTCTCTCCGCCTCCGTCCGCCTCTCCCTGCACGTCTCTGGCTCGTCTCTCTCGGGGCACATCTGAGTTGGACTCCTCCCAGGTGGGGGCGTCTTGGTCGGGTTATATAAGCCCCACCCTTCAACCTCTTCGAACCTCCTCCAAGCGTTCTCTCTCCGCCCTCTCAAGCCAAACCCCTCGTTCTGGGTTGGTCGGTAAGGGCTGGTTCACTCCTCCCCTCCATGACGAGGGGGAGACACGCCTTTCTTCCCCGAAATTACCTCGTGGCTAATGGTGGAGTGCAGTTGGCAATCGAGGCTTTTTGCTTGACTGGGGAATGGCAGGGAATCTACCTTATTTCACTTGGTGCAATGGAGTGTTAAATTAATGGAAGACACAGCCTTACCCTAGTACACAGAATACGGAAATAACTACCAACAAGGAGGAAATCTATTATTGGCTACGTGGGTGTTCATGAAATAACTACGGGAACGACCTTTGACCTTTATACACCACAAATGGAGGAAGGGGGGTGACATTTTACCACAATAAAAAAACAATTCTCATATCCACAACACTGCACCCTCCTCCTCTTAGGCACGTCCCGGGCCTATTACTTTTACTTTTAGTGTGGCACGTAGGTGTAGCCCCCTCTACATTTAACCTGACCCTGAGTGTGACAGTTTTAAAACACAAATAAATATGTCCCGCTGCTCCATTGCACCCTACCTAACAGACTCATGCCCACAGCTAACCGAATTGCGGAATTGTCTTCAAACTATACATTTACGATGGGGGAGCATTATTTACAATTGACGCTACTTTTATTTACAATACGCAACCCAGGACCTGTGATTGTTCTTTCTGGGGGGGAGACAGTCTGCCCTGCATTGACGCACCAGAAAGCACCAAAACGCACCAAAGTACCCAACCGCACCTAAGCACCATCAAGCACCAATTGGTGCACAGTCATCACTGTTCAATAATCAAAATAAACCAACAAACCCCTGGTGCTGGTCTTCCTCTTCGGCTCCCTCTGCTGGACATTACTCTTCCAGATGTTGTCTTTTCTTCATGTTTTTCTTGCTGGCGGCCTATTTGGACATAATAAAAGTGCACAACCGTGTCCATTGTTCTTTTATTTATTTATGGCCCACGGGGCTGACTATGTGTGGTTCACCTGTGTGGCACAGGTGCCCTGTGACCAAGGTCCGCCAGCAAGATCTCGGGCCTTCATGGCCGGTTCCAGCAGAGGGGCCATGCCCCAACCCATGGGGTCCATCAGTGATGCTCAGCCACAGACATGTGGTCCATAATGTGGTGCATCGTTGCAGACAGCTGTGGTTGCGAGAGTTCGGGCGCACAATGGCGGACTCCTGCACGCTCCCCTCGGTGCCCAGAGGCACAGTCCTCGGTGGGAGACAAGGGGGGTGGGGGGGGAAGACAGGTGAGCAAGGGGTAAGGTCACAAGGGTACACATCAAACAAGGTAATGCAAGAAAAGGTGCGTACGGAGAGCGAAGTGAGAAATCTCGTCCCTACCGTACGTCACCCCCCCCCCCTGTTACCTACTCTACCCTTGCCCTTACCCCATATTTACAAAATCTACACATTACAAATTCGTAGCTACGTCTCATCTTCCCCACATTTCCCCTATACCAAATTCGTCATCATAATCCCTCTAATCAAAATTTGCCATCACCCAACTTCATCATCAATCCTCCTAAGGAGGGAGAGTTGGAACATCAGCACAATGTCACACCCACGTCATGATGCGTCTCACAATCCAAACATTTGCACAACAAAATAATAAAAACATGGCATGGTGTGGAGTCCTGTCACCTCAGGTGAGTGGATGTAGATGGTGCGAGGAGATTTTTACTCCTAACTATCTTCTAAATGACTTTAATACACTTTACACTACCCGGGGTCTTTCCCTGCCAATCCATTGGCCAACTCACACTATGGGTTCTAAAAACCAATTCCCATTGACCAAACTGTGGTGCTTCATCAATTTGGGGTCTCACTCCCCCGATTCAACTCCCTGTGCCCTTGCACAATTTCAGGACTGGGTCGTGTGGCTCTCCCAGCAGGTCTACCCACCTGCACACCTCCCCCACTGTAGTTGCCTCCGAGCTTACCTGCTCCTCACCTTAACCTATCTAACTGGGGAAGGCCCTCTTGCGCTCTCCCCACTCGGTGCCCTCTGGCTCTGGGCTACCCGGGTCCGTCCTCCGGATCCTCGGGCCCCATCCACAACTCTAACGGCTCCCAGAGCCCACCTGCGGCCTCACCTGGCCGACATCCTAACAGTGGCGGAGTGCTCAACCAACTACACTCACTAACAGGCCACGCGCCCAGCCATTTCCACAACACTAATGCATCCATTCAATCACCATTCTTCCAGCACGCACCACAGATGCCAATATCCCACCACAATTTACCTGTACCCTCGACCTAACACTTACACTACCCTCCCCGGGTATTCGTGATAGGGGTCCACTCTTCCCCCATTCACACCTTCGCACCATCCACTCCACAGTTTCCACCATACTCACTCCACGACCATCCATTCCATACTCCATATATTCCACACTACCATTCTCCATACACCTGTAGTTGCACACCTGTGCAATCTCACCTGGCGCCACCTGCACCCTCCTTCCTTCCTGGACCATTTGGTCAACACAACACACATCACCATCACTCACTCATACACTGCTCCACACACCTGTTCAATTGCACACCTGTGCAATCACAATCGTTCCTCACTCACTGCTCCATACACTTCCACGCTCAATACACTTTTACACTCACACAGCATCATCTAAGCTACCTGGTGCCCTGCTAAAACTCGCGCTTCCCCATCGCCCCTAACATTATTACGCTCCCTCGTCATTGTCATCCAACTACCCTCTCTATGTCCCCACTACCTGTTCATTATTGCTACCTAACCTTACCGTTACCTATGGTCATCTTCTCTCGATCCCTACACACGATATCCTAACCCTCCCGGGCTAGTTTTCACTGCCAACCCCATAACTAGTGCTCCTTTGCCCCCGGTGTGTGAGGGATGGCATAGTTGCCATCCCACCACATCGGGGATGTCCCACTATAATTTTTGCACATCAAATTCCTGCAGATCTTATTCTCCATTCTCAATTTCGGATCAAAACACTATCAGTATCAGTCTACTCACTGGAGCCTCTCGGTGCGTCGTTACACTTTCAAAGCAAGGCTTCTGCACAGCCGAGCAATGAATTCGGGTGGTTTGGTCGCCTGCAGGTTGAGTCCGTCCGGCTTTCGATTCAAGGGAGGTGGTTTGTTCGGGCCGAGATTCCAAGCACCATCTCGGCGTGGATCCTTGTGGCCTCCGGCCCGATGGCTCAATCTCGCCCGGTCGGAACCCCGTCCCCGCCATCAGGGGGCACCAATCCGCTTCCTCTTACCCGCCCTTGAACCAGACCGGTCGCCTCGCCCGACAAGGCCCGGACTCGTCCGTGCAGGGCGGAGCCCGGCCCGAATCGGCCACGACGCTTCCAAGAGAAGCGACGCGGCACCGATCCGTGCGGGGCTTCGCATCCAACAAAGCGCGCCCCGTGCGAAGCTTCGCATCCAACAAAGCACGCTGCGCACTGAGCGCCCGCCTCGGCTATCCGTCACCCTAAACGCTACCCCGTTTAACGTCGATGCTTCACTCGCATACGCGACCCATTTGACACTCACCAAACCCGGCGTTCCAATGCCGTCCGTACATTCCACACACTCCGTCCAATCCACCAACGCACTCCCTGTTACACACAACACCTCCCGCGCACCTTCTTGCGCACACTCACCGTTCGCACACTTCGGTCCACACCTCTCCTCCATCACGTCCTCCGTAACACTCATCATGGGCGTGCACTCTTGCATCCACCCACTAACGCGCTCCGATGTGCTCTCTCGCACTCACGCCACCACCAACTGACCCTCTGTGTCACAATTCGTACACTTTATAACACACCCACTCGCCGACGCACACTTTTTCCTCACACGCGTGCCATTCGCTTTAACACAGCACACAAAGGACCTTCCACGAACGCCCGGGAACTTTCGCGATCCCAAGCTCGCGACAATTCTCTTCGCGCCAACCACCCTTTTACAAAATCTCCCCGCATAACAAACAGCACGACTCACCTGGGGGATCCTCTTTTCCACGCGCAGCTGCAAACTTTCATTTGGATTAGCAAGTACATCATCATGATTTGAGCAAAGACTTTGAGCAATATCCATCCCTCCCTTCAATTCCCGGGCTACCTCCGTCGCCTCTTCAATTTCAATTATACCCACTACTGCTTTTTCTTTATTCACATCGACGACCGCTGGCTTTATTAAAATTCCCTCTTCTACCTCAGCGGTCGCCGGCTGCCCCATACCCCGGGTTGCAATTTCTACCCCGGTCATTTTACCCGTGCTTTTCTCCAACTCACTCAACCTGCGCTCCTCGAGTCGCGTTACCTCCTTGTGCACCCGTGGGACCTGCTCGCCCAACCTGCGCTCTCTGTCCCTCTCCAACCCCTTATTAATTTCTTTGGCTTGGCCAACCATGCCCCCCAGTTTGTCCCCTAATCTGCTTCCGAATCCCTCAAATTTGCTTCCGAGTCCCTCCAATTTGCTTCCGAGTCCCTCCAATTTGCTTCCGAGCCCCTCAAATTGATTTCCCATATCATTCCTTAACCCGTCTCTCAATTGCTCACTGGTACCCCGCGCTTCGTCCCTCATTCTGCTTTCCATCCCTTTAATTTGGTCTCCCAGCCCCCTGTTCTCTTCCATGAGGGCCTGCATTTGCAGCATGAATAGGCCCCAGTCCATTTGCGGTGCTGCTACGGTCACGGGCGCGGCCAAATTTGGTGCCGCTGTAATCACGTGCGCGAGGGCGCCATTTTGCATGCCTCAAACTCCCTCAACCACCTCCTCATCGTCCTCTCGTTTGTCCGTCTGTCAGTCCGTCAGTCCGTCAGTCCATCAGTCTGTCAATCCGTCAGTCCGTCATGCAAAGAACAGTTTTCCGGACTTTTTTTTCTAAACTCTTCATGCTAATGATTTCAAACTTGGTACATGGTTTCCTCATGATAAGTTACAGATCAAGTTCGAACTTCACAACGTTTCTATCATGTTTGACAAAGTTATGGCACTTTGTTTATTCTAGAGTTCTCCTCAAGCAACACCGCGCGCCCTCAGCTTCGTCAAAGTCAAAACGTCAAAAGAGCGACACAGCGCGTGCTTTCAGGAGGGGCAGAGCCGAGCCGAAAAACATATATATACACATTGATCATTGATCGTGAACCGGAAAATATTGTTGCGGACCGCGGATAGGATGTTAATTTGCCGAGCGGATGGCAGCCGCGGCCCGAACTATTACCATGACTAATCCGATTCCTTAAACGTGGGCCAAAATCGTGCCACAGGTTTTCAATGGGGAAATCACTAAGAGGACGGATGTGAAGAAGAAGCAGAACAAAGGTAGGAAATACGAATATAATTTATTTACTATTTACAACCAAAAGAAACCAAGGAAGAAGGAAAGATAATAAAATAAAGACAGAAGAGATCAAGGAGACACAGTGCAACGCTAGCTTAACTAAACAGGCTTAACTTATACCCCAGGACAAGACACACAAAACGGACGACAATCAAACTCACACGAATGGGGACTGAAGGCAGGAACGAATCGCAGGGGGGTCGATGGCTTGGAGGGAGAGGAATGGTTCAGCGGGGACCCGAGCACGGTCGGGCTGGAAATGCACAGCCGCCGTCAAACGCCGAGCTACTCTCGTGCAAACTGCTGCAGTTCCAAGGCAGCGCGGGCAAAGCTCCTCTTGCGCACCGCTGTGTTCTTCAAAATTACGTGTCTCTCCGCCTCCGTCCACCTCTCCCTGCGCGTCTCTGGCTCGTCTCTATCGGGGCTCATCTGAGTTGGACTCCTCCCAGGTGGGGGCGTCTTGGTCGGGTTATATAAGCCCCACCCTTCAACCTCTTCGAACCTCCTCCAAGCGTTCTCTCTCCGCCCTCTCAAGCCAAACCCCTCGTTCTGGGTTGGTCGGCAAGGGCTGGTTCACTCCTCCCCTCCATGACGAGGGGGAGACACGCCTTTCTTCCCCGAAATTACCTCATGGCTAATGGTGGAGTGCAGTTGGCAATCGAGGCTTTTTGCTTGACTGGGGAATGGAAGGGAATCTACCTTATTTCACTTGGTGCAATGGAATGTTAAATTAATGGAAGACACAGCCTTACCCTAGTAGACAGAATACTGAAATAACTACCAACAAGGAGGAAATCTATTATTGGCTACGTGGGTGTTCATGAAATAACTACGGGAACGACCTTTGACCTTTATACACCACAAATGGAGGAAGGAGGGTGACATTTTACCACAATAAAAAAACAATTCTCATATCCACAACAACATAATAAATTACTGATATTTAGCGACTCGAAAGGTTCTTTATCAACAACTTATTTTCTCGTGCTTCTGCTGATCTATCTGCAAGGTGTATAAATCGAAGTCCCGAGTGTGAATCACAGGTGAGCCCGTCCTGAGGTAATTAGCAATTGGGAACGATTCAGAACCTGTGGGTAAATAACCTTTGGTAATTTCCCCAACAGTTTTCCGGACGACAGACTGCCGGTAGGGGACATGTATTGCAGCGCAATACTCAGAATGCTTGTTAGTCCCCTACCGAGTACAGCGGAGGGGACTATAGGTTTGCACGCCGTCCCTCCGTCTGTCAGTCCGTCAGTCCGTCATGAAAAGAACAGCTTTCCGAACTTTTCTTCTAAACGCTCAATGCTAATGATTTTAAACTTGGCACATGGTTTCCTCCTGATAAGTTACAGATCAAGTTCGAACTTCACGACGTTTCGATCATTTTTGACAAAGTTATGGCACTTTGAACTTTGGGAATTCTGATAATTCTGACGATCCTTAACTCAGTGCCATTTTAAGTTTTAATTTCCTTTAAAAAACATTTTCTCTGCAATAATTGGACCGATTGAGATCTAATTTTCACCAAAGGAGGGAATCGGTCTGTAGAATATGGTAATGGTAATTATGACGTCACAGGTCAAGTGGTTCGGCCGCCATATTGTTTTTCGTGAAAACACAAAAAACCCTTTTTCTCTGCAATGGCTGAACAGATCGAGGCCAAACTTTGCAGAATATGGTAATGTAGATGTAATGTACATTACATGTAATGTAATGATTTACATGTAATGTAAATCTGTAGAATATGGTAATGGTAATTATGACGTCACAGGTCACGTGGTTCGGCCGCCATATTGGTTTTCGTGAAAACACAAAAACCCCTTTTTCTCTGCAATGGCTGAACAGATCGAGGCCAAACTTTGCAGGCAGAATTGCATACCCACGACGAACAAAAAGGCAGCGAGCATGACGTCATGCGTCACATGGTTTCAGAGTTATGACGTTTTTAAGCATGAACCTTTAAAACCGAGCTCCTCCCTCATTTTTGATCCAATCGAGGGGAAACTTCACAGATCTGTTCAGCATTTCAGTCTACTAAAATGCCCCTTTTGGAATTTGCGATAGGGCATGTGGTTTGGCAGATATCGTTAATTAAACAAAAAAAAAATTTTTTTAAATGGATATCTCTTGAATCGCTAGTACCTCAGACCGTGAGTTGGTAATTATATAATTCACACAGTGAAATAGGTGCTGGCCGCTCCACGGAGCGACCTTGCGGGCTTATCAATGAGGCGAGGCATGACACACGTGTCTCAGCATACCTCAGATCAAGTTTGAAAACCAGCATTAACCGTGCATAAATTTGCATATTCGATCATTTTTGACAAAGTTATAGCACTTTGAACTTTGGTAGGGGACATGTATTGCAGCGCAATACTCAGAATGCTTGTTAGTCCCCTACCGGTGTACACCAGAGGGGACTATAGGTTTGCACGCCGTCCCTCCGTCCGTCAGTCTGTCAGTCCATCAGTCAGTCCATCAGTCCGTCACGCAAAGAACAGTTTTCCGGACTTTTTTTCTAAACGCTTAACGCTAATGATTTCAAACTTGGCACATCTTTTCCTCATGATAAGGTACAGATCGAGTTCAAACTTCACGACGTTTCGATCATTTTTGACAAAGTTATGGCACTTTGAATTTTGGGAATTCTGATAATTCTGATGATCCTTAACTCAATGCCATTTTAAGTTTTAATTTCCTTTAAAAAAGATTTTCTCTGCAATAATTGGACCGATTGAGATCAAATTTTCACCATATGAGGGACTCGGTCTGTAGAATATTCTAATGTAATTATTACGTCACAGGTCACGTGGTTCGGCCGCCATATTGTTTTTCGTGAAAACATGAAAACCCCTTTTTCTCTGCAACGGCTGAACAGATCGAGGCCAAACTTTGCAGGCAGAATCGCATACCCATGTCGAACAAAAAAGTCAGCGATCATGATGTCATGCGTCACATGGTTTCAGAGTTATGACGTTTTTAAGCATGAACCTTTAAAACTGAGCTCCTCCCTCATTTTTGATCCAATCAAGCGGTAACTTCACAGATCTGTTCAGCATGTCAATCTACTAAAATATCCTTTTGGAATTTGCGATGGGGCGCGTGGTTTGGCAGATATCGTTAATTAAACGAAAATATTTTTTTAAAATGGATATCTTGTTTATTCTAGAGTTCTCCTCAAGCCACACCGCGCGCCCTCAGCCTCGTCTCGCGAAAGTCAACAGCGCGACACGCCGACACAGCGTGCGCTTTCCAGAGGGACGGAGCCAAGCCGAGCAACATATATATCCACATCGATCATTGATCGTGAACCGGAAAATATAATAAATTACTGATATTTAGCGACTCGAAAGGTTCTTTATCAACAACGTATTTTCTCGTGCTTCTGCGGACCTGTCTGCAAGGTGTATAAATCGAAGTCCCGAGTGTGAATCACAGGTGACCCCGTCCTGAGGTAATTAGCGATTGGGAACGATTCAGAACCTGTGGATAAATAACCCTTGGTAATTTCCCCAACAGTTTTCCGGACGACAGACTGCCGGTAGGGGACATGTATTGCAGCGCAATACTCAGAATGCTTGTTTTTCAAGTTTTCTTTTCAGTTTCTTTTTTGTGTTCATAAAAATCGTCTGTTGCTTTTCTAAATGGTATAGTTGTATTCCTTGACCCAGAAAATGTATGTTTCGATACCAAGATTGTGATCCTTAGTGGCTTAGAAGCTGAGATATTGGTAGATGGAGGTTTTTACATGGCAGCCATCTTGAAAATCCAAGATGGCCACCATAATGCATTTGGAGGAAGTGGTTCCTATCAAAAATGGAAAGCGAAGGGAATGAGTAACATACAAAACAACAGGCATTTTAAGGCCATTTTCCCTGTTAGAGCGGGGGTTAGCCTTGCAGGCCCCATGACAATCTTCCCCATTTTGCCCTATTTTATGCATCTCCCCTTGTTATCCCCCCTTGCCCGCATTTCTTCTTTCACCACTTTTAGCCAAGTCTTTCTTGGTCCTCCCCATCCTCTACTTCCTTCTGCATTGATTTCCATCACTCTTCTCAACCAGTCACTTTCATCCATCCTCAACACATCACCCAACCATCTCAACCTGTTCCTCTTCACAGCATCAATCACAGGCTCTATTCCCATCATCTTTCGCAATTCATCATTTGTCTTCCTCTCTCTCAACAATACTCCGCACATCCACTGAACCATTCGCATTTCCACCCTTTCCAGACTTCGTTGCTGCTCGACATTCATTACCCATGTCTCGCTCCCATAAATCATAACACTTCTCACACATGCAGCATACACCTTTCCTTCAGCTTCAACAACACTCCCCTCCTCGCCAGCACGCCACTCAGTTCCTGAAACTTCTTCCATGCACATCTCACTCTAGCAACCGTTGCCGAGTCTGATCCACCTTCTTCATACAGCATGTCTCCTAGGCAGCAAAACGTTTTCACACCTTCCAGCTTCACTACATCTCCAAGATCCAACTCAACATTTCCTCCATGTGCAACTCCCTCGGTGCACACCTTACACTTGAATGTAGCTGCCACACTGGTTAATGACCCTTTCAGACCACCACAATTTTGATGAACTCACTCAGCGCACAATGAACACTGAATGGAGTTCACACCGACACCCTTCCAGCACATGGCCACTTCCCAGTTCTTTCCACCTCACCACATGCTTTACCACTGGCCATCACCTTCGTCTTTCCGATAGTCAGCTTCGGACCTTTTGCCTCCATACATTCCTTCCACTTGTTCATCTTCTCCTTCAGTCCATACATACTCTCCCCAATCAACACCAGATCATATGCATACAACAACTCCCACGGTAAACCCTCCTTTAAGTTCCAAGCCATCACCTCCATCACAGCTACAAATAGTAGTGGACTTAGTACCGACCGCTGAAGCACTCCCTCCTTCACCTCAAATTCACCACTGTTCCCGTCCTTCATCCTTGCAGCTGTGCATGCTCTCTCGAACATTACCATCACTACTCGATCAACCCTTCCACCATTCCTAACCTCCTCAATGCCCATGTCACTCCTTTGCATGGAACCCTATCAAATGCATTCTCCAGACCAACAAACCCAATAAACAACTTCTTCCTCTTCTCCATGGACTTCTCCTGCAACTGCCTTACAATAAAAAGCGTGTCTGTCGTTCCTCTTCCTGGCATAAATCCAAACTGTGTTTCGTCGATCTTCACCGTCTTTCTTATTCCCTTCTCGAACACCCTTTCTAATACCTTCATTCCATCCCCTTGTATAGAGGGACGAGGGCACTCAGTTCCCAATCCACTGGAATGCGGCCTTCTTTCACCTCCAGATTAAAGATCTCTGTAATTCCCTTCACACCCAACTTCCCGCTGCCTTCAACATATCTTCCACAACTCCCGTCGGCCCTCCCCGCTTTTTTACTCTTCATTGCTTTTATCACTTCCACAACTTCTTTCTCAGTTATCTTCTCTGCCGGTCCAAGAACTGGGTTACTCTCTATGTTGCCATCCGATAACTAACGGGTAACATGTGGGAATAAATTGGTGCTTTTGTCCAGAACATCCATATCCATCTCAAATCCGGTCACAAGCTGCATGACTTTGTGTAAAGAAGGAAATTGTAATACGCTCTGCCACCACCACCAGGTGGTGCTACATGGTACACTTACATAGGGAATTTACTCCCCCCACACCCCTGCGTGAGGTCATGGCCACATAGCCACATGTTACACCCAATCCAAAGTTGTATTTGCACCTTGAGTTTCGAGTTTGTAACTTAAAATATGTCACCATGCACGTGGAGCAAAGGCAGACAGAAAGACACAGAGACAAATGAGTTTATATATATATATATACAGTATACAGTCACGTGAAAAAGTAAGTACACCCCATGTAAAGTTTTGACTTTTTCAACATATTTCAACATACAGCGATTTGATCTTCATTTCAACAATATTGATAGATAAAGGTGATACAGTAAAACAAATATCATGAAACATTTACATTTTGTAGTCCATTGTATAATTTAAATAAACATAAATGCAAATTTCGCATGTGGAAAAAGTAAATACACCCCTACATTTATCACTACTTCAAATACCTAAAATTAGAATCAGGTGCACCAGCTCAGGTGCAAATGATGAGAACATCGTTAGAGAGGATCTTGGAGGAACCTGTCTTATTTAGACCTCAGACATTTAGTTTGGTTTGCTCTTTGTTGTTGAAGTGTGCGGCGTCACCATGCCTAGATCAAAATAGCTATCTGAGGCCTTCAGAAAGAAGGTTATAGATGCCTACGAGTCTGGGAAGGGATTTAAAAAGATCTCCAAACAATTTGAAATCAATCATTCGAATAACCGGAAGATCATCTACAAGTGGAGAAGATTCCAAACAACTGCCAACTTGTTCAGGCCAGGCCACCCCAGCAAGTTCAGCCCAAGAGCAGACCGCAAGATGCTGAAAGAAGTCTCTAAGAACCCCAGAATGTCATGACGGGACCTACAGGAAGCTCTTGCCACGGTTGATGTCAAAGTGCACGAGTCTGCCATTATAAAGAGGCTGCACAACTTTGATCTACA
Source organism: Myxine glutinosa (assembly GCF_964187855.1). NCBI lineage: Eukaryota > Metazoa > Chordata > Myxini > Myxiniformes > Myxinidae > Myxine > Myxine glutinosa. The sequence goes on from NC_136261.1 coordinate 34,430,527, forward strand.
TGGGAGCTGTGCCAGGAGGAAACATTTGCTGTTCAAAAAGAACATCAGGGCAAGACTAAAGTTTGCCAATGAACACCTCAATGCCAATGAAAGACCAGCCCTTCAAGAATAATGTGCTCTGGACAGATGAGTGAAAGGTAGAGCTATTTGGCCACAGTACCAGAAGACATGTTCGGCGAAAACCAAATACAGCATTTGACCACAAGAACCTGATACCAACTGTAAAGCATGGTGGTGGAAATATTATGGTTTGGGGCAGCTTTGCTGCATCAGGGCCTGGGCAGCTCACCATCATAGAATCCACTTTGAATTCTTCATTGTACCAGAGGGTGCTTGAGGATCATGTGAGGCCATCTGTCGGAAAGTTGAAGCTCAAGCGAAGGTGGACCTTGCAACATGACAATGACCCGAAACATACCAGTAAATCCAAAAAACGCCTACTTGAGGGTGTTTCTGCCAAAGGGGGCAATACCACCTATTAGAGCCAAGGGTGTAATTACTTTTTCCAAATGCGAAATTCGCATTTATGTTCATTTAAATTATACAATGGACTACAAAATGTAAATGTTTCATGATATTTGTTACATTATATCACGTTTATTATCAATATTGTTGAATTGAAGATCAAATAGCTGTATATTGAAATATGTTGAAAAAGTCAAAACTTTACTTGGGGTGTACTTACTTTTTCACGTGACTGTATATATATTGTTGTGGATATGAGAATGTTGTTTTTTTATTGTTGTGTAATGAATTGTGGTAAAATATCACCCTCCTTCCTCCATTGTTGTATAAAGGTCAAAGGTCGTGCCCGTAGTTAATTCCATAAACATACACGCAGGGCACCATATATCCTTGTTGACAGTTATTCCCTTATTCTGTGTAGTACGGTAAGGCCTTGTCTTCCATTAAGTTAACACTCCATTGCACCAAGTGAAATAAGGTAGATTCCCTCCCAATCCCCTTTTGTCATGCCAACTGCATTGGGCGGTTTTCTGCGTGCAGTTTTCTTCATTCGCCACTGCTGCCCTTTCGCTGGGGCTCGCTCGAATCGCCCCAAAACCTCCATTACGCACGCGGTCAAGTTGGGAAGGAAAGGCGTGTCTCCACCTCGTAATCGGAGGGTGGGGCCAGGAGAGCCCCTACAACCAACCAAGCACGAGGGGTTTGGCTTGAGAGGGCGGAGGAAGAGCGATCGGGGAGGTTCGAAAAGGTTAGGGGGTGTGGCCGATATAACCCGCAGCGGGACGCCCCCATGAGAGATGAGACCTGGAAAAAGCACGCGACGTCCCCACGGTGGCAAAAAGCAGGAGATTGAGGGAGAGAGATGCACAAAAGAGTCCACCGCAGTTTTTGAACGAACCAGCAGCTTTTGAACAAACCGCAGCTTCGAACCAACGGCAGCTTTAACCACCACAGCTTGGAGCATCGACGGCGGTGACGGCAGTTGCGGCCAAGAAGTAACGTCGCCGTGCGGAGACGATTGGGGAGAGTCGGCGGCTGCTCAACTCGAGCCAGGATCACACCCACCACCCGCATCCTTCCAGCTCTGTGGACCACCGGAACCTTCTGATCCCTCCAGCCAGTCCACCCTTCATTCCCTATTCGTGTGAGTCTGTCTTTTGTTTGTTCTGTCCTGGGTTAAGTAAGACTGTAATAGGTAAGCTAAGTTTCACTGTGTCCTTCTGGTCCGTCCCTCTTTCTGCTTTTATTTTATTATCCTTCCTTCTCCTTGGTTTCTTTGATTGTGTAAATAGCAAAAAAATTATATTAGTATTTCCTACTTCTGTCTTTTTTTTTTTTTTTTTTTTTTGTATACAAGATCGAGGCTCGTGAAAGAGCGAACATTAATCACACAGAAAGACAAACCGACACATAAAACATATAACATCGGGAGCGGTAGACAAGATGGGGAGAGAGGGGGAAGGACACAAACACAATACAACATTTGAGAGCAGGGACCGAGAGACATGGAGACATCGAGAGATCTGAGAGAGGGCGAGGGCTTTGGGGGGGGGGCATGGGAAGGGGGCGGTGGGAGAGGTATAAAACATATGGACACTGCCAGGACTTCCAGGAAAGAAGTTGGAATTTCAAACAAGGTGGATCTGGGGTGAATTAGCGGGGGTAGAAAAGATCAAGGTTTTGGATGGGGGAAGATAAGAGATGGTGGTGAACAGCTGTTTTAAAGACCTGGAGGGAGGAGTGGGATTGAAGGGAGTGAGGGAGTTTGTTCCAGAGGCGGGAGAAAGAGGAATGAAAGAGTGAAGGTGAGCAGAGAGCCGAGATTTCGGCAGTTTAACCATCAGAGGGTTGCTGGCAGATCTTGTGCGACCTGTAGGAATATTTGGGGGACAGAGCACAGAGAGAGCTGGGGGTGCAAGGCCGGAGAGGAGTCGGTAGAAGACAGAAAGACCACCTACCTGCCTGCGGTGAGTGAGTGAAAGGCCCTCAGAGATAGCTTCATCGCGGGAGATTCCAATAATTCTGAAAGCTTTGGTTTCAACAGCGTGAAGCCGAGCTAGGTGTGAGGCAGGAGCACCGGCCCATAGGGGAGAACAGTATTCCATTGAGCTGCGGATGAAAGCCTTGTATGTGGTGAGGAGCTCAGGTGTGCCGAGGAAGGACTTCGCACGACGGAGGATGCCCAGTCGGCGACTGGCTTTGGAGGCCAGCTTGGAAATGTGGTTTTCCCAAGAAAGATCATGGCAGATAGTGAGACCCAAAATCTTGAGCGACAGAACTTCTTGGAGAGGATTGTTGAGAAAGTAGATGGGAGGGTTGTCCAGTCGATCTTTTCGGAGAGACATAGTAAGAGTGTGAGATTTGTCAGGATTGAAAGACATGTTCCACTTGTTTGACCAGTCTGTGATTTTGTCCAGGTCTTCAGAGAGTGAGGAGGCAGCAGACTGCCGATCTGAGGGAAGAGGAATGGAGCGGCAGAGAGTGGAGTCATCAGCAAAGAGATACAGAGGATTTTCGAGAGAGTCAGAGAGATCATTGATGAAGACCAGAAAAAGCACGGGGCCCAGAACACTGCCTTGGGGAACTCCAGCCTGAACAGGAAGAGGAGATGAGAGAAACCCATTCAGGGCCACACGTTGACGACGGCTAGAGAGGAAGTCCGCCAGCCATGCGTGGAGATTTCCATGGATACCAAAGGAGGAGAGTTTGGTGAGCAGAGCGGGGTGCCAGACCGTGTCGAAGGCACGGGATATGTCGAGGGAGACAGCTCTAATTTCCTGTTTGGCATTGAGGACCTCCATCCATTGTTGAGACAGCAGAAGCAGCATGTCCAGAGTAGAGTGACCTGGTCTGAAACCAAATTGATGATCAGAGATCAAGCCATTGGAGAAGAGGAAAGTTTTCATATCCGAAGCAATGATGGATTCCATGACTTTGCTGATAATTGGGAGAAGGCTGATTGGTCTGTAGTTGCTAGGATCTGTTTTTGCACCTTTTTTGTGCAAAGCGGTGATGTTGGCTGATTTCCAAGCAGATGGCAGTTGACCTTGAGCAAAAGAGAGGGTGAAGAGAACAGAGAGAGGGTGAGATAGAGCAGCAGAGCAGGATTTTAGGACCCGTGGGCTGATGCCGTCGGGTCCAGTTGCAGAATCAGAGTCGAGGGTTGACAGAAACGTTTCCACCTTGTCAGGAGGAAAGGACACGGAGTCCAGGAGCAGCAGGGTACGACTGGGTATGGTGGGTACAGAGAGGGATGGGTTTGGGACACAAGATTTAGAGGCAAACACAGAGTTGAGGCATTCAGCTTTTTCACGTGCGGAGTCAGCTGTGTAGCCGTTTGAGGTAAGGGAGGGGATGGAGGGGGAACAAACACCAGAAACGGATTTGACCAGACGCCACCAGGATTTGGAAGAGGGAGACAGATAAGAGAGTTTGGTCTTGAGAACGGAGAGATATTGTTTCCTGGCTCTCCTGAGGGTGGACACACACTTGTTTCGGGCTTTGTGAAAGGAAATGAGATTTACTTCCGTTGGATTTGCTTTCCAGGAGACGAAGGCAAGTTGTTTCTGGGCAACAGCCTCACCACAAGAATTCCGTGTACCATGGACGGGAGGAAGGGTATGACAACTGAAGACGAGATGGGATAAATCTGTGCATGAGAGAGAGCAATTTACTTTGGAAGAATTCCCAGGATGAGCTGATGTCAGAGGTGGTAGAGATGGGAGACCAGTCCAGATGATTGATGGCTGCTTGAAGACCGTGCCAGTTGGCCTGAGTGAAATGCCAGACTCGTCGACGCTGAGCAGGCTTCCTGAGGATGGTCAGAGAGATGTCCACTTTAACAAGGACATGATCAGATGATCCGATCGGAGCAGAAGAAGAGCAGCAGACATTTTCAGGGAAGTTAGTCATAACCAAGTCCAGAAGAGAAGATGTTCCGTTTTTTTTTTTTTTTTTTTTTTTTTTGTATACAAGATCGAGGCTCGTGAAAGAGCGAACATTAATCACACAGAAAGACAAACCGACACATAAAACATATAACATCGGGAGCGGTAGACAAGATGGGGAGAGAGGGGGAAGGACACAAACACAACATTTGAGAGCAGGGACCGAGAGACATGGAGACATCGAGAGATCTGAGAGAGGGCGAGGGCTTTGGGGGGGGGGGGCATGGGAAGGGGGCGGTGGGAGAGGTATAAAACATATGGACACTGCCAGGACTTCCAGGAAAGAAGTTGGAATTTCAAACAAGGTGGATCTGGGGTGAATTAGCGGGGGTAGAAAAGATCAAGGTTTTGGATGGGGGAAGATAAGAGATGGTGGTGAACAGCTGTTTTAAAGACCTGGAGGGAGGAGTGGGATTGAAGGGAGTGAGGGAGTTTGTTCCAGAGGCGGGAGAAAAGAGGAATGAAAGAGTGAAGGTGAGCAGAGAGCCGAGATTTCGGCAGTTTAACCATCAGAGGGTTGCTGGCAGATCTTGTGCGACCTGTAGGAATATTTGGGGGACAGAGCACAGAGAGAGCTGGGGGTGCAAGGCCGGAGAGGAGTCGGTAGAAGACAGAAAGACCACCTACCTGCCTGCGGTGAGTGAGTGAAAGGCCCTCAGAGATAGCTTCATCGCGGGAGATTCCAATAATTCTGAAAGCTTTGGTTTCAACAGCGTGAAGCCGAGCTAGGGGTGAGGCAGGAGCACCGGCCCATAGGGGAGAACAGTATTCCATTGAGCTGCGGATGAAAGCCTTGTATGTGGTGAGGAGCTCAGGTGTGCCGAGGAAGGACTTCGCACGACGGAGGATGCCCAGTCGGCGACTGGCTTTGGAGGCCAGCTTGGAAATGTGGTTTTCCCAAGAAAGATCATGGCAGATAGTGAGACCCAAAATCTTGAGCGACAGAACTTCTTGGAGAGGATTGTTGAGAAAGTAGATGGGAGGGTTGTCCAGTCGATCTTTTCGGAGAGACATAGTAAGAGTGTGAGATTTGTCAGGATTGAAAGACATGTTCCACTTGTTTGACCAGTCTGTGATTTTGTCCAGGTCTTCAGAGAGTGAGGAGGCAGCAGACTGCCGATCTGAGGGAAGAGGAATGGAGCGGCAGAGAGTGGAGTCATCAGCAAAGAGATAGAGAGGATTTTCGAGAGAGTCAGAGAGATCATTGATGAAGACCAGAAAAAGCACGGGGCCCAGAACACTGCCTTGGGGAACTCCAGCCTGAACAGGAAGAGGAGATGAGAGAAACCCATTCAGGGCCACACGTTGACGACGACTAGAGAGGAAGTCCGCCAGCCATGCGTGGAGATTTCCATGGATACCAAAGGAGGAGAGTTTGGTGAGCAGAGCGGGGTGCCAGACCGTGTCGAAGGCACGTGATATGTCGAGGGAGACAGCTCTAATTTCCTGTTTGGCATTGAGGACCTCCATCCATTGTTGAGACAGCAGAAGCAGCATGTCCAGAGTAGAGTGACCTGGTCTGAAACCAAATTGATCATCAGAGATCAAGCCATTGGAGAAGAGGAAAGATTTCATATCCGAAGCAATGATGGATTCCATGACTTTGCTGATAATTGGGAGAAGGCTGATTGGTCTGTAGTTGCTAGGATCTGTTTTTGCACCTTTTTTGTGCAAAGCGGTGATGTTGGCTGATTTCCAAGCAGATGGCAGTTGACCTTGAGCAAAAGAGAGGGTGAAGAGAACAGAGAGAGGGTGAGATAGAGCAGCAGAGCAGGATTTTAGGACCCGTGGGCTGATGCCGTCGGGTCCAGTTGCAGAATCAGAGTCGAGGGTTGACAGAAACTTTTCCACCTTGTCAGGAGGAAAGGACACAGAGTCCAGGAGCAGCAGGGTACGACTGGGTATGGTGGGTACAGAGAGGGATGGGTTTGGGACACAAGATTTAGAGGCAAACACAGAGTTGAGGCATTCAGCTTTTTCACGTGCGGAGTCAGCTGTGTAGCCGTTTGAGGTAAGGGAGGGGATGGAGGGGGAATAAACACCAGAAACGGATTTGACCAGACGCCACCAGGATTTGGAAGAGGGAGACAGATAAGAGAGTTCGGTCTTGAGAATGGAGAGATATTGTTTCCTGGCTCTCCTGAGGGCTCTGAGGCAGGAGCACCGGCCCATCCCCTTCCCCGGGCATCCTCCGAAAAGATCGACTGGACAACCCTCCCATCTACTTTCTCAACAATCCTCTCCAAGAAGTTCTGAGATCCGGGTCGGGAAATCCGGGTTGACTGAGATCCGGGTCGGGAAATTGACAGATTGTGTCATTGTGTCTTCCTCTTCTTCACATCCGTCGTCTTTGTCTTTTCCATATTGAATATCTGTGGCGCGCTTTTGGCCAACGTTCAGGAATCGGGTTAGTCGGGGTAACTGTTCGGGCTGCGGCCGCCATCCGCTCGGCAATTAACATCCTAGCCGCGTCTGAAACATTATATATATATATATATATATTGTTGTGGTTTTGTAAATGAAGGCAACGCCCCTTTTCATTCGTTGTCCCACAACATGTAGCCTCGCTTAGTCAGTTATTTCTTATTAAATGTGAAGTATAGTCTCCTTTCCAGTGTTGGTATGCGTTGAGGCAGGTAAAGTAAGGGTAGGCCTCATTGAAGCTTGGAATGCCATGTGGAGGGCCTATGGCAGGTCTAGGAGGCCCGAGGGAGGAATTAAAGGGGAGTGGCCAATAACTGCGGCCAATGCGAGCTAAAGGGGAGTGGCCAAGAACGGCGGCCAATGAGAACAAAGGGGAGTGGCTGATGAGGGGCTAACATGACGCGTGACCCCCGGTGGCGAGTGGAGGCCCGTGGAACATTCTAGTGGGGCTCCGGAGGGATATAAGATCCGGCCCGGACCCCCAAACACTCTCTGCCCACGAACTCTCTCTCTGCTGCCCCACGTTCTCCCTGGCTCTGGTCTCTCTTTTGCCCTCGCTCTCTTGGGATTCAGGCTCTCGCAAGACGATCTCTCTCGTTGGCCCTGTACTCCGACGATCTCCCTGCCTGGACTCCCTGCACGTGCGCTTTTGCCTCGCCGACATCGGGACACGCTGCGGGGATTCCCGTTCATGCACAACTGAGGCCGACGTCCCTGCCGCGAACATCCTCGAGGGGAACGCCCAACGAGCCATCTGGGGCGAGCTGCACTAAGCGGCCGCACTTTGTGCACATATTCTTCTTCCTCCCCTTCCCCGAGCGAGTCAGAGGGCCCTTGTCTGGGAAAAAGTAAACAAGGACTGTTAAGTTTCTCTTCTGTGTCTCTTTTCTCTCACCAGTGTACATTTTAAATAAACCTGTGCTTGTTTACAACTTTGCCATTTTCGCCTTGGCCTTGCATTGCATGAGATAAAACCGCTCGATCGGGTTCCTAGTAATTAACGGCACGAGTTACACAACACGCAAACTGCTCGGGCGTATCAGACCAGCATGACTCGTGTGAAGTCCAGCCCCCGTCCTCGCGGCGGCGTGTGTATTGAAGGTACTCAGGTTATTGACCGGAAACCCTTCCATGCGCTCGCTGCGGGTTTGGCGGCTGGAATTGCTCAGCAATCCGCCCCCATGAGTGTAGAGTGGGTAGCGGCCTCGTGGCCTCGAAGCTCGAGGGGGAGCAGGGCTTAATCCCCCCTCAGTACATCGACAAGCTCGGGATCCGCAACAAATTGGTGTCCGGGAGTGGGATATTTGTACCTGGAGGGCGCTTCATGTACTCAAAATTACGAGCGTACGAAATTTAGTTTTAAAACCAAATGTAATTGAGTTCGTGCTGGCCAAGGCGACTGAGTGCCGGTGGGAATAGGAGATAGGGAAGAATTAATGACCCAGGACCAGCAGGAAGAATTGGTAGAATGGGGAGTTGAAGAGGGTGTGGCAGTAGGTAAAGAAAATAGCGGCGCCTCGCACGTGGCAGCGGAGGCCGAGCCCACTGTGCAAGTGGGGGTTATGGACATGCAATTATTCATGACGCAATTCTTTGCGATCATGAAAGTGTCAAGATGGGAAATTAATGAAACGTTGGATCAAATGAATATGAGGGGGGAGACGAGATGTGAGAGGAATAAAATGAGTACTCGGATGGACACAATGGGGGAGGAGATTGGGCGTAAGCCAAGCGAAGAGGTCGCGGTGGTACGCGACGAGGTGAAGCGGTGTGAGGAACACGTAGGAGGGGAGATTTCGGAGGTGCACCAGGGAATAGAGGAGGTAACCTTAGAAAAAGAAGAGTTATTTGGGGATGAAAAGACGGGAGAGACAGGGAGTGAATCAGGGGAGGAAGTTATGGAGCATGTGCAAGGTTCGTGTTCGCACCGTGATGTGGTGCTCCCTAACCCAATGGAAAGTTTGCAGGTGCTGGCGGAGAAGCAGGGGAAGGAGAGCCCCGAGGTGAGTAAAAATGGCGGGAATGTGTTTGATGCGAACGGGTGCTCGGTGAGCTTGGGGATCGGGCGAGACCCGGGCGTTCGAGAAGGGCCCATTGTGCGGTGTACGAGTGGTAGTGGTACGGAGTGTGAGAAAGAGTGCACACCGCAGTGTGAGAGAGAGTGTGCACCGGAGTGTGAGAGAGAGTGCACACCGGAGTGTTAGAAGGAGTATGCACCGGAGTGTGAGAGAGAGTGTGCACCAGAGTGTGAGCAAGAGTGTGCACCGGCGTGTGCGATGGCCGAGTGTGTAAAATAAGAGTGTGCACCGGCATGTGTGACGACTGATTGTGTAAAAGAAGAGTTTGTGCCTGGGTGTGCGAAAACGGAGTGTGTGAAAGGTGCATGTGCGCCTGTGTGTGTGAGTCTAGAGTGGGTCGCGAGGTGTGATGACGCGGCCCAGGCATCGACACCTACCGGGGTAGAGCTTAGCGGGACGAGTAGCGTACGCAAGCCCCCGGTGAGTTGTGTGCCGTGGAGACTGGAGGGAATCGGTGCTGCGTCGGTCTCGCAAGGACCAGCGTGCACGGTTCGTGCCTCCGGCGCCCGCACGGTATGGTTGGTGCCGTATGGTGGCAAGGGTGGTTGGCCGGGTTCGAGGGGAAATGTGGAGTTTCGGAGCCACGCACCTTATCAGGTGAGGTGCTCTGACCGTGGCTGGTTGGGTCATCGTGCGTGGTACCGAAGGGCCCCATGCAGGGATGGAGCCCGGCACCTGGGCCCATCAATCCCGCCCCCCTCGGATCGTAAATGCCGGACGGATAACCCATACAGGCGACCAACCAACCACATGGATCGCTCGGCCCTTCGGGGCCGAGCCGTGTCAAGGTACCTCCATAGATGGAGGGGCTCATAGTTTAGAGGACTGGGAGAGTAGTGTACCCCAGGTGGCGGAATGGTAGTGTGACCATTCCTCCCACGGGAGGGCCCATGAGCATTAGTTTAGGGGGATGGCAGTGTTAGGCCCATGGAGGGGCCAGCAATGGTTGCCTCCATGGAGCACCGAAGCTAGCCGAGGGAGGGCTAGGATAATTGTTAGGGATTTAGAAGACAATAGGGACTGAGATTTAAGTAGGACACCTGAACTGTAGAGGGGACATAGAGAGTTTATGTGGTTGTTAAAAAAAGGGTGTGCATCGTGTAAAGGGACGACGGGGAAGCACGAGTTGTAGGATAAATTGGTTAGATAGATGATGTTGTGTGTTTGAGGAATTGTGAGTGAGATCAATGGAATTGTGTAATGGTGTGTGAAAGTAGTGGTGTGCAAAATAAATGGTGTGAGAATAAAAGGTGTGGAATGCTTGGTGTGGAATGCATGGTGTGAAGGATTGAATGGGGGGGGGGGGGAGTGGAACCCATTCATGAAAGCCCAGGGGGTGTAGTTTAAAGCCAGCTAGAGGGCATAGGTAAATTGCATGGATATTGACACCTGTGGTGTGGGTAGTGGAACTTAGTGTTTTGTGAGGTGCAGGAGACAGTGAAATGGCTGGGCGTGTGGCTTAATTTGTAGTTATGGTTATTGACCATAATTGTCCCAATTGGTGTCAGGAGTTACCAATTCCTTGGGGGTTTCTATTCCTTGAAGTTCCAATTCCTTGGGGGTTATGCTTGTTATGGTACCAATTGGAAGTTATGGTTATTAACCATAATATTACATCACCAATTCCTTGAGTGTTTCAATTCCTTGATGTTCCAATTTCTTGTGGGTTATGGTTGTTACGTTACCAATTAGAAGTTACGGTCACTCCGTCACTGGTAGCTTGTCGGCCAGGTAAGGCCGCAGGTAGGCTCTGGGAGCCGGTTAGGTTAGTGAGTGAGTGGGGCCCGAGGATCCCAGGGAAGGACCCGGGTTGCCCAATTCCGAGGTTGGCATCGAGGGGGTAAGCGCCAGGGAGGGCCTTCCCCAGTTAGGGTAGTTGCGAGGAGCAGGCAAGCTCGGGAGGCGGCTCCAGTGATGGAGGAGCACAGGTAGTTAGACCTGCTGGTAGAGCCACATGACCCAGCCCTGAAATTGTGCGAGGGCACGAGTAGAAAATTTGTTGGGTGAGACGCAAATTCAGGAGGGCACCACTGTGTGGGCAATGGGAATTCAGGTACTTCGAACCACATAATTTAAAGAGGCCGATTGGCAGGGTATGACCCCGGGTAGTTTAAAAGTAAATTTTAGTAGAGTAGTTAGGATGTGAGATCCCTTCGCACCATCCACAGCCATTCACCGAGGATGACGAGCTTCACACCGAGGCTCTGTAAGCTGTTGGGAAATGAGACGCATCATGACGTGAGTGAGACATTGTTTTGTTCCATCCCTTCCTTCCTGGGAGAACCTGGGAGGGATTTGGGGACAAATTTGGCATTAGAGGGGGATATGGAAGACAAGACATAGAGACGAATTGTAAATACAAGGGGGGCTAGGCTAGTATTGCCAACAGTGGGGGGTACGGACGTTTAGGGACGAGCTTGCTCCACTCACTCTGCCGCGTCCCTCGCACCGCACCAGGTATGGTGGTGCCTGGTCACCTTGTTTTTTGTGTGCTACCGTGTGCTTTTCCTTTTTCTTGTTGCGCATTGTCTTCCCTCCCCGCCCCAGGACCATTTGGAGGCTGACCTGTGCAGCACCATGCTGCGAAGTCATTTACACCTATGGACCATAAGCCTTGTGGCACCGCACCTCTACTGTGCAGCATCTTGCTGCAATTCATCTTGCACCTTCGGACCACCTGTGGAGTGGCACTGATGCCATGCAGTTGTACCACGTGACGAGTGGCCCTGCTGGCAAATGAAAAAGAAAGTGTGTGCAATTGTGTGCCATTCGGAAAGATGTGAAGATTTAGATGGCCCTGATGTTTCACATGGCCTGTATGCCGGTCAGAGCCAGCGGGTTTTTTGTTGGCCCGCACACACAAGACAAGAAGATGCAAGATGCAAGCAGCAAGTGCCTTGATTTCCTTCCCCCAATTATTTTCCTCAAAGTGCAGGTCCTGAGCCCCAAAGTTGCCCTCGCTCTCTTGGGATTCAGGCTCTCGCAGGACGATCTCTCTCATTGGCCCTGTAATTGGTGTCAGTTCTCCCTGTCTGGACTCCCTGCATGTGCACTTTTGCCTCGCCGACTTTGGGACACAATGCGGAGATTCCCGTTCATGCATGACTGAGGCCGACGTCCCTGCGGCGAACATCCTCAAGGGGAACGCCCAATGCTGCACTAAGCGGCCGTGATTTGTGCGCGTCTTCTTCTTCCTCCCCTTCCCCGGGCGAGTCAGAGGGCCCTTGTCTGGGAAACGTAAGTAAGGACTGTTAAGTTTCTCTTCTGTGTCTCTTTTCTCTCACCAGTTTACATTTGTTAATAAACCTGTGCTTATGTCCACAATCTCACAGGTCTTCTGTGTCTCACGTCAGTCAGTCATACACAAGGGGATTAATCCCCCCTTCTTAAGGGGAAAAAGGCCGACGCTGAGATCCGTAACAATTGGTGTCAGGAGCAACATCCGGACCTGAAGTGCGCTTAGCGCACTCAAAATTACGAGTGGCCCAAGATTTTATTTATATAACATCCTAAATTTAAAATCGTGCCATGGATGGTCAAGGCGATCGGATGCTGGTGGGTGAGTCAGAAGGGGGGTTAGAAGCGGCCCAGGACTCCAGGGAAATGTATATGGGGGAAAGGGAGGAGGAGAGCAATGAAGATGTGGTTGCGGGGGTATCAGGTACACAAAATGGCGCCCTCACGCACGTGGTTGCGGCGGCACCAAATGTCACCGCGCCCATGACCGTAGCAGCGCCGCCAATGGACTGGGGCCTATTCATGCTGCAAATGCGGGCCTTCATGGAAGAGAACAGGGGGCTGGGAGGCCAAATGGAAGCAATGGGAGGCCAAATGGAAGCAATGGGAGGCCAAATGGGAGCAATGAGGGACGAAGCAAGGGGTACCAGTGAACGGTTAGACAATAAATTTGAGGGGTTAGACAACAAATTTGGGGGATTAGAAAATCAAATAGGGGAATTGAGGAATGATATGGGAAGCCAAATCGGGGGGCTCGAAGGTAAAGTGGGGGGCCAACTAGAGGACATGGGTAATCAAATTTGGGAAATGAAGGAGGGGTTAACGGGGTTGGAAAGGAGAATGGCTGCCCAGGAGAACCAGATGGAAGGGGTGAAGAATGGGTTAGGGGGGGTTAGAAAACACCATGGAAGGCAAATTGAGGGAAATAGGGGAGCAATCCACCCGGGAAATTAAACAGATGGGAGATCAGATCGAGGAGGTGAAAATCGGGTTAGAAACCAAATTGGATGCTCAGAGGAATGATTTGGAACAGATGAGGGCAGCATCTACCAAAGAGATGGGAGAAATGGGGGAGGAGATCAGACGAGGTGTGGGCGAGGAGGTGTCGGGGGTACGCGAGGAGGTAAAGCGAGGTGAGGAGCGTATGGAGAAAGAGGTGAGAAATAGTACGGCTAGGTTACAGGGGGGCATAGAGGATCTAACGAGGGGAGTAGAACAGCTGACGGTGGGACAAAAGGAATTAGTGGAACAAGTGGAAAAGAACACTGCGATAATCGGGGAGTTAAAGGCGACGCAGAAAGACATAAAGAAGGAACTTATAGCGACAAAGAGGGAATGTCAGATGGTACATGAGGGGTTGACAAAGAGGTTGGACGAGGTGACAGAGGCAATGGAGACGAAAGAACGGGAGGTGAGGACGCACATAGAAACGATTAAGGTGGCCTTCGAGGACAAAATCGAGGGGGCGCACCGGGAAATGAAAGAGGTGAAGCAAAAATTAGAGAATGTGGACGAGGAGGTGAGTGAAATTAAGAAGAGACGGAGGGAAACTAAGATGGAGATAAAGGAGGAAGTGATGGAATATGTACAAGGTCTGTGCTCAAATCATGATGATGTGCTTACTGACCAAATAAAGACTTTGCAGGTGGCGGAGGAGGAGCGGAGACGAGGTGCCGAGGTGAGTGGCGATATGCTCAGAAATGTATATGGTGTGAGGGGAGATTCAGTCGGCTTGGGTGTTGGTTTAGACCCGGGTGTTCGTGAGAGGCCGCTGGTAAGGTGTGCGACAGGTACAGAGTGTGAAGGAGGAGGTGTGCGAGTATGTCCGACTATGGGGTGTGTGAGGAAAAAGTGCGCGCCGAGGAGTGAGTGTGCTGTCAAGAGTGAGTTGGTCGTGGCGCAGGTGCGGGGGGGGGGGGGGCACATGGAAGCGCGTGATGGGGAGTGCTACAGGGGATGTAACAAAAGAGTGCACACCTGTTGTGAGTGTTACGGGGGACGTAACGAGAGAGTGTGCACAAGAGGATACATGGGAAAGGTGTGTAACGGACGGGTGCATGACAACAGAGTGCGCTGTCGAGAGTAAGGGTGAATGCGCGACCGAGTGTGGTGGTGAGAGTAGTGAGAGTGACACGGAGCACGAGTTGGTTGTGGCAGGTGAGAGAGAATGTACACCTGGAATGGAAGGATGCACACCTGGAATGGTCGAGCGCATGTGGGAATGCACACTTGAGTTGATACTGAAGCACGTGATTGGGTGTGCAGGTGAGTGCACACCCGTGGTTGTCACAGAGGATGTGACCGAGGAGTGGGCGCGAAGAGGTGTGTTGGTGAGGTGTACGAACGATGAGTGTGTGCCAAGGTGTGCGGTGGTCAGGTGTGTGACGAAGTCTTTGAGTGTACCTGGGGGGTGTGTAAGAGAAGGTGCAATGACGAAGTGTATGGAGACAGCTGGAAGTGTGAGCAAGGAACGGAACGCGTGGTGTGAGCATGCAAGTGAAGCATCGACGTTAAACGGAGCAGCGGTTAGATCGACTTTTAGCCGAAGCGAGCCCTCGGTCCGTGCCGGGCGTTGTGTGCAGCAGGAACCAACGGGGATCGTAACCACGGCAGTTTCGAAAGAACCGCCGTGCGCGATCCATGCCGGGCCTCGCTCTGCCCAGTCGCGTCTGTGCTCCGCTAAGCGGAGCGGGCGGCCCGGTCTGAGGACACCTAGGAAGGGTCGACACGGCGACCCCTTGTGGTTGCAGCGCTCCGGCCGGCCGAGATTGGGGCATCGGACGGCTCCGCGGTGGACCTTGGCATCTCGGCCCAAGAGAACCTCCTTCCCTGAACCGAGTGCCGGATGGATCCAACCGCCGGCAATAAACCACCCGCACTCATTGCTCGGCTTTGCGAAGCCGAGTTTTAATGATGTAACGACGCACCGAGGCTCAGATATAGTGGACTGTGATGATAATAATGTTTTGGACCCGAAATTGAGGATAGGGAATTTGTGATTGGCAAAAATTGGATTGGCAGATGATTGGTAGAATGATTGGCAGAGATTGGCAAATTTTGAATGGCTGAAATTTGATGAGCAAAATTTATAGTGGGACATGCCCGATGTGGTGGGATGGCAACTCTGCCATCCCTCACAATGGGCACATGAGCACTAGCTATGGGGTTTGGCAGTGAAAGCTCGCCGAGGGAGGGTTTGGATAATGTATAGGGACCTAGAGATGACCATAGGTAACGGTAGAGGTAAGTAGCGACTTTGGACAGGTAGTCGGGGACATAGAGAGGTTAGAATGGATGATAACGATGTGGGATCTGCTTAGTTTAAAGGGGTGACTGGGAAGCACGAGTTTCAGAGGGGAGTAGTTAGATCAGATGATGCCGTGTGTTTGAGAATCGGAAGTGTATTGTGGAAAGTGTGAGGTGATTGTGGATTGTATTGAGCATGGAAGTGTATGGAGCAGTGCATGAGGAACAATTGTAGTTGTGCATTGTATGGAATGATTGAAGAAGCCTGGGAGGAAGGAGGGTGCAGGAAGCACCAGGTGTGATGGCACAGGTGTGCAAGTGAACAGGTGTATGGAGCAGTGTATGAGTGAGTAATGGTGATTGTGTGTTGTGTTGACCGAATGGTCCTGGAGGAAGGAGGGTGCAGGAAGCACCAGGTGTGATGGCACAGGTGTGCAAATACAGATGTATGGAGAATGGTTGTGTGAAATACATGGAGTATGGAATGGATAGTGTGGAGTGAGTATGGTGGAAACTGTGGAGTGGAGTGGATGGTGCGAAGGTGTGTATGGGGAGGATGGACCCCATCACGAATACCCGGGGAGGGTAGTTCAAGAGTTAGGTAGAGGGAGTAGGTAAATTGTGGTTGGATATTGGCATCTGTGGTGCGTGTGGAAGAATGGTGTTTGGATGGGTGCATTATTGAGGTGGAAATGGCTGGGCGTGTGGCCTGTTAGTGTGTGTAGTTGAATGGGCACTCCAACACTGTAAGGATGTCGGCCAGGTGAGGCCGCAGGTGGGCTCTGGGAGCCGGTAGAGTTGTGGATGGGGCCCGAGGATCCAGAGGACGGACCCGGGTAGTTCAGTGCCAGAGGGCACCGAGTGGGGAGAGCGCCAGAGGTCCTTCCCCAGTTAGATAGGTTAGGGAAGGAGCAGGTAAGCTCGGAGGCAACTGCAGTGGTGGAGGTGTGCAGGTGGGTAGACCTGCTGGGAGAGCCACACGACCCAGTCCTGAAATTGTGCAAGGGCACAAGGAGTTGAATCGGGGGAGTGAGACCCCAAATTGATGAAGCACCACAGTTTGGTCAATGGGAATTTGGTTCTTAAAACCGCATAGAGTAAGATTGCCAATGGATTGGCAGGGAAAGACCCCGGGTAGTGTAAAATGTGTTAATGTCATTTAGAAGGTAGATAGGATTGGAATCTCCTCGCACCATCTACATCCACTCACCTGAGGTGACAAAACTCCACACCATGCCGTGGTTTGTTGGTTTTATTTTTCTGTGCAAATGTTTGGATTGAGAGACGCATCATGACGTGGATGTGACATTGTGTTGTTGTTCCATCTCTCCCTCCTTATGAGGATTGATGATGAATTGGGGATGGCAAATTTTGGATTAATGGGATGGTGACGAATTTGGTATAGGGGAAATATGGGGAGGACGAGACGTAGTGAGGTGTAGTTTTTTTTTTTTGTAAATATGGGTAAAGGGCAAGGGTAGAACAGGTGACGGGTGGGGTGGCGTACGATAGGGATGAGCTTTTCTCCGCTCGGTCTCCAGATGCACCTCACCTTGCATTGCCTTTATTGATGTGTACCCTTGTGACCTTACCCCTCGCTAACCTGCCCTCTCTGTCTTCCTTCCCCGACCCATGGGTCGTGCTCTCTGGGCACCGAGGGGAGCATGCGGGAGTCCGCCATTGTGTGCCCGAACCCCCGCAACTAGCTGCCTGCATTGATGCACCACTTATGGACCACCTGTCTGTGGCTGAGCACCACTTATGGACCCCACGGGTTGGGGCATGGCCCCTCTGCTGGAACCAGCCATGATGGCCCAAGATCTTGCTGGCGGACCTCGGTGACGTGGCACCTATGCCACACAGGTGAACCACCCATAGTCGGCCCATGTGGGCCATAAATAAATAAAAAAACAGTGGACACGGTTGTGCTTTTGTTTCATGTCCAAATAGGCCGCCAGCACAAAGAACATGAAGAAAGACAACATCTGGAAGAACATTGGCCAGCAGACGGAGCCGAAGAGCAAGACCACCAGCTGGGTTTGTTTATTTTTATTATGAACTGGTGACTGTGCACTCCGGTGTGTTTTTGGTGCTTTATGGTGCTCTTTATTGGTGCTGATGCGTCGATGCAGCGCAGGCTGTTCCACCCCCCCCCCCCCCCAGAAAGAACAATCGCAGGTCCTGGGTTGCGTCTTGTAAATAGTCCAAGTAGCGTCACTTGTAAATAATGCTCCCCACCATACATGTTTAGTTTGAGAACAATTCCGCAATTCGGTTATCCTGTGGGTGTAAATCTGTTAGGCAGGGTGCAATGCAGCAGGGGGACATACTTATTTGTGTTTTAAAAGGGTCACACTCAGGGTCAGGTTAAATGTAGAGGGAACTACACCTACGTGTCACACTAAGTTAAAGTTTTATAGGCCCGAGCACGTGCCTAGAGGAGGAGGGTGCAGTGTTGTGGATTTGAGAATATTGTTGTAAATATCACCCTCTAAGTAGTGTAATGATTCCTGGTAAATATCCCGGTTTTGTGTGTAAAGGTCAAAGGTCGTCCTCTTAGTTAGTCCATATACATGCACGTAGCAAATCATATACCCTTCTAAATAGTTATTTCCTTATTATGTGTATTAGTTTAAGGCTCTGTCTTCCATTAATTGACTCTGCATTGCATCAAATTGAAATAAGGTAGAATCCCCTGTCTAGTGCAAAGCCCCCATTGCCAACTGCATTGCCGCCATTGAACACGCGGCCAGCTCGGAGAAGAAAGGCGTGTCTCCGCACCTCGTCATAGATGGGAGGAGTGAGCCAGCCCCGATCAACCAATCAAGCACAAGGGGTTTGGCTTGAGAGGGCGGAGGAAGAACGATCGGGGAGGTTCGCAAAGGTTCGAGGGTGTGGCCTATATAACCCATCACGCGAAGCCCCCACCAGAGATGAGTGAGGGAGCCCCACGAGCAGTTCTGCAGAGGGAGTTCTGAAGTGAAAGTTCTGTGGAGGGAGGTGCTTGAAGGTTCATGAAAGTTGGACAGAGGAAGCGGCGGACCGCCGCATCCAATGGAAGCGGCGGACCGGCCCCAGTGGGGCGGAACCAACCAGCCAGGGTGATGGGGAAGATTTGGAGGGGAGGGGTGAGATTGGATTTTTGAAAGTGTACGATTTATGGGAAACGAACATTTATTGCAAAATGAGTTTCTTGTGACCTTCGAGTTAAAAATACGTTTAAGGACGCTGGATGGAGGATGGAGTGCAGGAGAGTTTAGGGAATGTAGAACAAAGGCACTATAGGAGATGGATATTTTTTTTGGGATGAATTGATTTGGTGAGCAAGTCGAAAGCAGCCTTTTAAAGAAGAAGAAGAAAAAGGTGTTATAAAATATGACGGAATACATAACTTGAGGGGAAAGTGTAAACATTGAAGGTTAATGAGTGAAAACTATCTGGGGAAATGGGGGAGAAACACGTGGTCGAAGAACGAACGAACGAATAAGAATGAATAAACGAATGAGAACAGAGAAGGAAATGTTTTTTTTTTTTTTTGAGTTGAGATTTACACAAGGAAGTAGGCTATGGGTGAAAAGACTGGGAATACAGAGAACGAAAGTTATTGGATCACAAACGACGGACCACTGAGAGAAAAACAAAGCCTCAAGGTTGTACAGTGCACACTGTACAAGGCCTTGCTCGCGACACGGCAAACAGACGATCAATTTATGAAAGATAAACACCGAGAAACAACCAAAGTTGCACACAATAACTTCACACACCGAAAGATAAATACAGTTTCGACAAAATACAATTGTGAACAGACTTAACTTCGAAAAACGTGGAGACCGTGTGGGGCTTCGAAAATCCCTGCCGCCGTCTCCAAGATCTCGCGAGATCTCGCAGAGAAGGTACAAGGTCGGTGAGAAGGCACGAACGAGAGGCGTGATCCAGCAAAACTGAAAGAGAGAGACGTGAGGGGGTGCCTGTATTGCGGCAATAGGCCGAGACCCTCTAGGCCCTATTGCCGGTCGGTGAGACGCGAAGCCGTTTTCGCCGGGTTTCGCCTCGAGCCTGGAGCGTGAACCGCGAGCGTGGACCTCAACGCCTGAACCATCTGCCCCGGACCTTCCTCCCGAACCATCTGCCTGGACCCTTCGCTTCCAGCCATTCCGACCTTCAATTCCCCATTTGTGTACGTGAGTTTGTTTTGTGTGTCTTGTCCCTGGGTTAAGTAAGACTGAATAGGTAAGTTAATATTGCACTGTGTCTTCTGGTCCTTCCATCCTTCTGTCTTTATTTTCTTATCTTTCCTCCTCCTTGGTTACTTTTCATTGTGTACATAATAGTAGTAATAAATCATATTTGTTCTTCCTACTTTTGCCTTCTTCTTCTTCACATCCGTTCGTCTTTGAGGTTTCCACTGTTGCGGATATGGGATTTGCATCCATCCATATCCGCTTGTAAATATTCCCCTATTTCCTCAATACTTCCCAACTCTCCCCAATCCCCCATTCCCTAGTCCCATTTGCTGTAAACAACACTCTGTAGACCCGACCTCCCCCTATTTCCCCCCTTAAATGTCGTGCCCAGGTTCACCGCATCTCATGTAAGACAACTATAGGACATCTTGCTAGTTATTCTTAGTCTATGTCAGTTAAGGATTCGTTTCCATTAATTCTGACTCTTCGTTGCACCAGAATGTGATTGTATGGCACTGTTAGGAAGTTTAGGACCTCCCAATACCTCCCCGCAGCTCTTCCTCACAGTTCAGCAACAACAACAACAACAACAACAACGAGCGAAGGGAGTGCGCGTCCTCACTCTGGCTTGGTTGGTAGGGGTGATGGGAGGGCACCAGGCCTTCCCAACGAGCCGCCATCGAACATGTGCTCGACGGGGTTACCAGACAGGGGCCCCCTGTCAGCTCCTCGTCAAGGGCGGAGCCCGGTAACCCCCGCATCCAATGGAAGCGGCGGACCGGCCCCAGTGGGGCGGAACCAACCAGCCGAGGGCGTGTCACTCCCCGCTGAGCATGCGCAGTGAGAGGGAGGTGACGTCAGATGCGCGCTGAGCTTGGAGCAAGCAAGACGTCCCCTCCGAGCGCTGTGACACCTCCCTGCATCATTTGGACCGTGCTTTATCCTGTCCCCGAGCCAAGGTGCACCTTGTGCCATCGACCTACCTGTCCCTTCCTGCCATCAATCCCTGTGTAAGTCTACCTTGTCCGTTTGTCTGTGGTCTGTCTGGGCTAAGATAAGACTGTATTTAAGTGCCCATCTCTTCTGTGTCTTTACCTCACTCTGCCTTGTAATCTACCCCCTTTTCTCCACCACTGTAATTATACCCTCCTCCGGAGGTCTTGAGAACTGTACCCCTTGCGTCGTTTCATCTATCCCATTCGTCGTGTCCTTTCCATCATTGATTTAGCATAGCGCGATTTGGCCAACGTCTGGGTGAATCGGGTGAGTGTAAGGGAAGAAAAGGGGAGCAACTGTGCGATCGCGGTTACCTCCGCTCGGTAAATAACATCTTAACCGCGTCCGTAACAACTGGTGTCGAGGAGTGAGATACGAGGCCCGAACCAAATTTTTAAAACAGCTAAAAAAAAAAATGCTTTTGTTTTACAAAAACCCGAATTTTGAAAGTCGCGCTATGGCAGATCAAGACGGCTGGGTGCCGGTAGAGGAGAGTGAGGCAGGGTCGATCCAGGACAAAATTGAGGGACATGAGGAGAGCGAAGCAGTGAGGGCGGCAGGTTCGCAAAATGGCGGCGCTAGGCATGGGGAAGAGGAGCGCGAACAACAGGTCGGCGCCGCGCAGGGGATTGCGGTAGCTGTACCCGTGCCGCCGATGGACATGCAGGTCCTCATGGTGCAAATAGGGGCCCTGTTGGCCCAGAATAGCGAGAAATTGAGGGAGGAAATGGGGGCCAATAGCCAACGGTTAGAACAAAGGATGGGGTCCAATAGCGAGAAATTGAGGGAGGACATGGGGTCCAATAGCGAGAAATTGAGGCAGGACATGGGGTCCAATAGCGAGAAATTGAGGGAGGACATGGGGGTCCAGATCGGAGGGTTAGGGAGTAGAATAGAGGGATTAGGAAACAAATTTGAGAGATTAGACAATAGATTAGGGGAAATACAGGTGGGGTTAACGGGGGTAGAAAACAGAATGGCCGCTCAAGAGAATCAAATGGAAGGGATGAAAAAGGGGTTAGAGGGGTTAGAAAACAGTATGGAAGGCAAATTGAGGGACATGAGGGACCAAGCGGAAAGGGAAGTTAAACAAATGGGGCAGCAGATAGAGGGGGTCAGAATGGGGGTAGAAACTAAATTGGATGCTCACAGGGAGGAAATGGAGCAGATGAGGGTGGAATCTGGGCAGGAGATGCAAGTGATGGGAGGGGAGATCAGAAGAGGTGTGAGTGAGGAGGTCGGAGGAGTGCGCGAGGAGGTGAGGCACTGTGAGGAGCGCATGGAGAAGGAGGTGAGAAAGGGGACTGTAAAATTGCAAGGTGGTATAGAGGAGTTGACGCTGGAAGTGGAACAGCTGACGGAGGGACAAAAAGAACTAACGGAGCAGGTTCAAAGGAACACTGCGGTATTAGGAGGGTTAAAAGCGACACAAAACGACATAAAAAATGACTTGATAGCGACACAGAGGCAATGTCAGATGGTACGTGAGGGACTGACAATGAGGTTGGACGAGGTGACAGAGGTAATGGAGACGAAGGACCGGCAGGTGAGGACGCACATAGAAACGGTCAAGGTAGCCTTAGAGGACGAACTTGAGGAGACGCACCGGGAAATAAAAGAGGTGAAGCAGAAATTAGAAGAAGTGGAAGAAGGGGTGAGCGAAATTAAGAAGCGACGGAGAGGGGATAAGAAAGAGATAAAAGAGGAAGTAAAAGAATTGGTCCAAAGTCTGTGTTCGGATCGTGATGATGTGCTCATTAACCGGATGAGGGATTCGCAGGTGATGGAGGAGAAGCGAAGAGAAAGAGGACCCGGTGTAAGTGGTGACCAATATGGTCGTGCGTATGATGCGCCAGGTGATTTAATGAGCTTGGGGGTCGAGATGGACCCGGGTGTTCGTGAGAGGCCGTTGGTGAAGTGTGCGACAGGTCTGGTGTGCGAAAAAGGAGGTGTGCGAGAAAGTCCGACTCTGGGGTGTGTGAGGAAAAAGTGCGCACCAAGGAGTGAGGGTGCTGTCGAGAGTGAGTCGGTCGTAGCGCGTGTGCGAGGGAGCACATGGAAGCGCGTAGTGAGGAGTGTTACAGAGGATGTAACGGAAGAATGCAACCCTGTGGTGAGTGTTACGGAGGGTGTAACGGGAGAGGTGCGTGAGAAAGGTGTGTAACGGACAGGTGCATGAGGAAAGAGTGCGCTGTCGAGAGTAAGGGTGAGTGCGCTGTCAAGAGTGGTGGTGAGAGTAGTAAGAGTGACACGGATCGTGAGTTGGTTGTGACAGGGGAGAGAGGATGTACACCTGGAATGGAAGGATGCACACCTGGAATGGTAGAGCGTGTGTGGGAATGCACACTTGAGTTGGTAGTGAGGCACGTGGTTGGGTGTGCGAGTGAGAGCACACCTGTGATTGTCACAGAGGAGATGACCGAGAAGGGGGCGCGAAGAGGTGTGTTGGTGAGGTGTGCGAGCGACGAATGTGTGCCACGGTGTTCGGTGGTCAGGTGTGTGACCAAGTCTGTGAGCGGAATGAGTGTACCTGGGTGTGTTAGAGAAGGTACGACGAGGAGCATGGGAACAGCTGGATGTATGGGCAAGAAAGGGGTAGCGTATGCGTGTAAGCATGCAGGTGAGGCATCGACGGTAACCGGGTTAGCGGTTAGAGCGACTTATAGCCGAATCGGGCCCTCGGTGCGCATCGGGCAGCTTCGCGTGCCACGAGGACCGGCGGGGATCCGAACCATGGCGGGTTCGAAAGGACCGCCGTACGTGATCCACGCTGGGCCGCGTTTGGAACGGCCACGTCCGTGCTCCACTAGGTGGAGCGGGCCGCCCGATAGGAAGGGTCGTCATGGCGACCCCTTTTTGTTGAGACGTTCCGGCAGGTCGAGATCGGGACATTGGATGGCTCCGTGCCGAGGTGGTGCATGGGATATCGGCCCGGGTAAACCTCCTTCCCTGCACCGAGTGTCGGACGCATCCAGCCGCCGGCACCAAAGAACCCGCATTCATTGCTCGGCTGTACGAAGCCGAGCTTTAGAAGTGAATTGGCGCACCGAGAGGATCTAGTAAGTAGACGGGTGATGAGGTTAGTGTTTTGGACCCAAAATTAGAAAAAGGGAAAATTTGATGATTGGCAAAGGTTTGGCAGTAATGATTGGCAGATGATGGGTAGTGATTGGCAAATTTTTGATTTGTTGAAATTTGATGTGCAAAATTGGTAGTGGGAGATGCCCGATGTGGTGGGATGGCAACTCTGTCATCCCTCACAAAAGGGGGGCAAAGGAGCACTAGAGTTATGGGGTGTATGGCAGTGAAAACTAGCCCGGGTGGGCTTGGATAATGTGTAGGGACCTAGAAGATGACCTTAGGTGACGTTAAGATTAGGTAGTGACAATGACACTTGTAGTGGGGACGCAGAGAGGGTAGTGTGGATGATAATGACGTGGTATGTGCTTAGTTTAAAGGGAAGACGGGGAGCACTAAGTTAGCAGGGCAACAGGTAGTTTAGATGATGCCGTGTGAGTGTTGGGGGTGTATTCAGAGGAACGATTGTGAGTGTACAAGTGATGAATGAGAGAGCATTGCAGATGAGTGTCATGGTGAGTAGTGAGTGTTGTGGATCAGCGCGAATGCGCTTGGGGGAGAGAAGGGTGCAGGCGGCACCAAGTATGAGAGCACAGGTGTGCAAGTACAGGTGTGTGGAATATATGGAGCAGAGAATGAGTGGTGTGGAGAGAGTTGGAGTAGGTGGTACGGAGTGGTGTGCATGGTGCGAAGGTGTGGATGGGGGAAGAGTGGACCCCTTTCACGAGTACCCGGGGAGGGTAGTTTAAAGAGTAGTTAGAAGGTATAGGTAAATTGTGGTTGGATATTGGCATCTGTGGTGCGGGTGGAAGAATGATGATTGGATGGGTGCATTAGTGTTGTGGAAATGGCTGGGCGTGTAGCCTGTTAGTGTGTGTAGTTGGTTTGGGCACTCCACCACTGTGAGGATGTCGGCCAGGTGAGGCCGCAGGTGGGCTCTGGGAGCCAGTAGTAGTTGTTGTGGATGGGGCCCGAGGATCCGGTGGACGGACCCGGGTAGCCCAGTGCCAGAGGACACCGAGTGGGGTGACAGAGCCAGGAGGGGCCTTCCCCAGTTAGTTAGGTTAGGGTGAGGAGCTAGGTAAGCTCGGGTGGCAACTGCAGTGGTGGAGGTGTGCAGGTGGGTAGACCTGCTGGGAGAGCTACACGTCGCAGCCCAGAAATTGTGCAAGGGCACCGGGAGATGAATCGGGGAGTGAGACCCCAAATTGAGAAGCACCACAGTTTGGTCAATGGGAATTGGTTTTCAGAACCCATAGTGTAAGTTGGCCAATGGATTGGCAGGGAAAGACCCCGGGTAGTGTAAAGTGTGTTAATGTCATTTAGGAAATAGTTAGGATTGATGAACCTGTCGCACCATACGCCACCACTTACCTGAGGTGATGATGATGACTCCACACCTGTGTTTTCCTTGTTTTGTGTTGCAGGAAATGAGAATTGCTGTTTGGATTTGTGAGACGCATCACGACGTGGATGAGACATTGGGGTGATTCCATCTCTCCCTCCTTAGGAGGGACTGATGATGAATTGGTGATGGCAGATTTTGATGTTGAGTTGGAGATGGCAAATTTTGATGAGAGTTGGAAATGGCAAATTTGATTGATTAGGAGGGAGAGAAGACGAATTTGGTTTATGGGAGGAACGGGGAAGACAGTAGGGACGTTTGTTGATGTGTAAAGTAGATGTTTATGGGTAGTGTTGTGTTTTGTGGATACAGTAAGCGGTAAGGGAGGGGCAATGTAGGTTACCTGGTGGGGGGGGGGGCGTACGGTAGGAACGTACCTGTCTCACCTGGTTCCCATGTGCCCCCAGTGTGCATTACCTTGTATTGCGTGCACTTTTGCGCCCTTACCACCTTACTCACTTGTCTTCTTTTGTCTCCCACCTCCGAGGATCTGGCTTTGGGGCAGAGAGAGAGGAGAGAGAGGTGCTGGCTCCGCAGTTGTGGGCCTGTACTTCCACTGCTTGCTGCCTGGATCGATACACCATATGGACCGCAATTTTTGTGGCCGCCCACAATGGACCGCAGTTCTTTTGCTGGCAAGCACCACCCGTTGATGGACCTCTGGGTAAACGTGGCACCTATGCCATACAGGTGAACCACTTTTAGTTGGCCCCCCTGACGGCCACAATTCAGAAATGGACGCGGTTGGCGCCTTTCTTTATTTCTAAAGAAGCCAGAAGGCCAAGTGCACTCCATGAAGGCAAGACCAGCGGCAGAACATCGGCCGGCTGCGACACCACCGGTGACCATGGACACTTAATTGTGCATTTTGATGAACACTTTATTGGTGCACCGGATTGTGCTGACTGTGCGGAATGGGGTGGTGCTTTTGGTGCTTGGACGGGGTGCTCTGCACATTATTAAAGGCCATAGGGCCACAGGGCACTCGTGGGTTGGTGTATCGATGCTGGCATGCGTGCTCTCCCTATGCATAACATCTGCATGTGTTCCTCAAAGAACAGGTCCTGGATCGTAGTGTAAATATCAGTCTTGTATAAATGATGCTCCCTACCGGCTGTATGTTTAGTTTGAGGATGCTTTCCGCGATTCGGTTATCCTGTGGGTGTGTTTCTGTGAGGAGAAGGGTGCAACGTCGCAGGGGGACATATTTACTCATTTGTGAACATCTGTAAAACTGTCGCACTCAGGGTTGAGTTAATAGTAGAGGGAACTACATCTGAGTGCCACACTAAAGTAGGTAAAAATTTATCGGGTCGGGACGCCCCGAGGTAGAGAAGGGTGCAATGTTGCGGATATGGGATTTGCATCCATCCATATCCGCTTGTAAATATTCCCCTATTTCCTCAATACTTCCCAACTCTCCCCAATCCCCCATTCCCTAGTCCCATTTGCTGTAAACAACACTCTGTAGACCCGACCTCCCCCTATTTCCCCCATTAAATGTCGTGCCCAGGTTCACCGCATCTCATGTAAGACAACTATAGGACATCTTGCTAGTTATTCTTAGTCTATGTCAGTTAAGGATTCGTTTCCATTAATTCTGACCCTTCGTTGCACCAGAATGTGATTGTATGGCACCGTTAGGAAGTTTAGGACCTCCCAATACCTCCCCGCAGCTCTTCCTCACAGTTCAGCAACAACAACAACAACAACAACAACAACAACAACGAGCGAAGGGAGTGCGCGTCCTCACTCTGGCTTGGTTGGTAGGGGTGATGGGAGGGCACCAGGCCTTCCCAATGAGCTGCCATCGAACATGTGCTCGACGGGGTTACCAGACAGGGGCCCCCTGTCACCTCCTCGTCAAGGGTGGAGCCCGGTAACCCCCGCACCCAATGGAAGCGGCGGACCAGCCCCAGTGGGGCGGAACCAACCAGCCGAGGGCGTGTCACTCCCCGCTGAGCATGTCTGGGCTAAGATAAGACTGTATTTAAGTGCCCATCTCTTCTGTGTCTTTACCTCAATCTGCCTTGTAATCTACCCCCTTTTCTCCACCACTGTAATTATACCCTCCTCCGGAGGTCTTGATAACTGTACCCCTTGTGTCGTTTCATCTATCCCAGTCGTCGTGTCCTTTCCATCATTGATTTAGCATAGCGCGATTTAGCCAACGTCTGGGTGAATCGGGTGAGTATAAGGGAAGAAAAGGGGAGCAACTGTGCGGTCGCGGTTACCTCCGCTCGGTAAATAACATCCAATCCGCGGTCCGTAACACCACATTGAACACCTGTGGCGCAATTTTGACCAACATTTAAGAATCGGGTCAGTTACTTGCTAATGGTTCGTGCCGCGGCTGCTAATCCGCTCGGCAATTAACATCTTGTCCGTGGTCGCGAACGGGGTTGCTCACCTGCCTCTCCGGAGGGAGCTTGGGCAACTTCAGGACTCACGTCGGTCAGTCATACACAAGGGGATTCATCCCCCCTTCTTAAGGGGAAAAAGGCCGACGCTGAGATCCGTAACAATATATATATATATATATATATATATATATATATATATATATATATGTATATATATATATATTGTTACAGACGCGGCTTTAGATGTTATATTGACCGAGCGGTGGTGTATTTAACCGCGTCCGAACAGTTACTCCCCGATTAGAACCCGATTCCACCCGACGTTGACCAGATCGCCCCACAGATATTCAATCGGGAAATCTCTAAAGCGACCGAAAGAGAATGAAAAAGAAGAAGAAGAAGAATACGGAGGAAGAACAGATTTTATTATACACACACAAGCAATGGATGGAAGAAGCAGTAACACAGCGAATCGTTAACTTACACTATTCATTTTTACTTAGCCCCAAGACAACGAGTAGGACAGGACGTTCACACTTACACAGGGGATATTGCAGGCAGGTAGGGCTTGAGATGGATTGCTTGAGAGGGAGGCAAGGTCGGGAGGCCGCAGTTCGCAATTCCTCGCGGTTTTGGCGGGAAACCCTCCGTCGTGTATCCGCTGCGGTAGACGTCACGCGCTGGTTCGGCACACCTGCTCCTCTTCTTGGGGTGGAGCCGTCTCCCTCCTTTCAGCGCGTCTCTCCAAAGCTGGTTTCCTTGCCGAGTACCTCTCCTCTTTGGCTTGGAGCGTTTCGCATCTCACCGCTTCTCTTGGTGCAGCCTCTTTGCTCAT
The DNA here is from genome assembly GCF_964187855.1 of Myxine glutinosa. NCBI lineage: Eukaryota > Metazoa > Chordata > Myxini > Myxiniformes > Myxinidae > Myxine > Myxine glutinosa. The sequence continues at coordinate 34,458,785 of NC_136261.1, forward strand.
CTCCCAGGGTCATCTCTCAAGGCCTCCCTTAAAGCAGTCCCTTACAGTCGCTTTTATCACCTCGAGCGAAATCAAGCCGCCGACTCCGAGGGCACGCCTACCGGGTCGCTCACCGCGGTGTTGATTGGCTGTTAGGGCTGGTTCACTCCTTCCCTCTTATGACGAGGTGGAGACACGCCTTTCTTCCCCAACCCTACCTCGTGGCCAATGGTGGTTTGAAGAAAACCGCCCAAAATGCGGAAGGCAATTGGAAGGGAGGTTTTGGGGAAATTGGAAGGGCCTACGCTTATTTTGTTTGATACAATGCAAAGTCAATCTAGTGGGAAACACATATTTAGCCTACATGGAATAAGGAAATACACTATTTAAAAGATATATCGTGACCTGCGTGTAAGTTTCATGGAATTAACTAGGACGCCGACTGCGACCATTATTTACATTAACAGGGTGTTACCGTACCTTTTGTAACGTTCACATTGTAACGTTTTCACATTCGTTACACTTCCTCCAAAATTGTTACACTTCTCTAAACCGTTACACTTCTCAAATTCGTTACACACTTCTCAAAATCGTTACACTGCACCCTCCTTTCTTCAGGCCCGTACTCGGGCCTATTAAACTTTAACTTAGTGTGACACGTAGGTGTAATTCCCTCTACAATTAACCTGACCCTGAGTGTGACAATCTTAAAACACAAATAAGTATGTCCCCCTATTGCATTGCATCCTGTCTAACAGACTCAAGCCCACAGCTAACCGAATTACGGAATTATTCTCAAACTATACATTTACGGTGGGGAGCATTATTTACAATGACGTGATTTCTTATTTACAACGCAACCCAGGACCTGTGTTTTTTTTTTTTTTTTTCTTTTTAGGGAACAAGAGAAAGAAATTCCTGTTGGGAGGGAGGAGACAGCACGCATTGCATCGATGCACCAGTACCAATACCACCAAAGCACCCAAAAGCACCAAAAGCACCACAAAGCACCAAAAGCACCACAAAGCACCACCCGGTGCGCAGTCACCATGGTTCATAATAAACACAACAAAACAACTGGTGGTGGTCTTCTCTTTCTCTGCTGGGCCGATGTTCTTCCCGACGTCTTCTGGCTTCATGCGGCCTAGTTGGAAATAATAAAAAGCACAACTTGTGTCCATTTTTATTTAGGGCCTCAGGGGCCAACTAAGGGTGGTCCACCTGTTTGGCATAGGTGCCACCTTACCGAGGTCCGCAAGCAAGATTCCCTGGCCACTATGGCCGGTCTCCAACAGAGGTGCCCTGCCCCAGAACCTGGGGTCCATCAAGTGGTACTTGGCCGCAGAACAGCGGTCCATAAAGTGGTACATCAACGCAATGCATGCTGGTTCTGGGAATCTCGGGCGCACAATGGCCACCTCACGCACGCTCCCCTCGGCACCCAATGGCGCACAGGTCATGTGGGAGACAAAAGAAAGACAATTGAGCGAGGGGTAAGGTCACAACGGTACACGTCAATAAGGCAATGCAAGGTGAAATGCGTACGGAGGGCGAAGTGAGAAAGCTCGTCCCTACCGTACGTCACCCCCCTGTCACCTACCCTACCCCTGCCCTTGCCCTTACCCCATATGTACAAAATCTACACATTACCAATTCGTCACTACTGTCACGTCTTCCCCATATTTCCCCTATACCAAATTCGTCACCACAATCCCTCTACTTCAAAATTTGCCATCACCAATTCATCATCAATCCTCATAAGGAGGGAGAGATGGAATTACGCACAATGTCACATCCACGTCATGATGCGTCTCACAATCCAAACATTTGCATCATAAAAAAATAATCAAAACATGGCATGGTGTGGAGTACCTGTCACCTCAGGTGAGTGGATGCAGATGGTGCGAGGAGATCCTTCATCCTAACTATCCTCTAAATGACTTTAACACACTTTACACTACCCGGGGTCTCTCCCTGCCAATCCATTGGCCAACTTACACTATGGGTTCTAATAACCAATTCCCATTGACCACCGACGGCGGTGACGGCAGTTGCGGCCAAGAAGTAACGTCGCCCTGTGGAGACGATTGGGGAGAGTCGGCGGCTGCTCAACTCGAGCCAGGATCACACCCACCACCCGCATCCTTCCAGCTCTGTGGACCACCGGAACCTTCTGATCCCTCCAGCCAGTCCACCCTTCATTCCCTATTCGTGTGAGTCTGTCTTTTGTTTGTTCTGTCCTGGGTTAAGTAAGACTGTAATAGGTAAGCTAAGTTTCACTGTGTCCTTCTGGTCCGTCCCTCTTTCTGCTTTTATTTTATTATCCTTCCTTCTCCTTGGTTTCTTTGATTGTGTAAATAGCAAAAAAATTATATTCGTATTTCCTACTTCTGTCTTTTTTTTTTTTTTTTTTTTTTGTATACAAGATCGAGGCTCGTGAAAGAGCGAACATTAATCACACAGAAAGACAAACCGACACATAAAACATATAACATCGGGAGCGGTAGACAAGATGGGGAGAGAGGGGGAAGGACACAAACACAATACAACATTTGAGAGCAGGGACCGAGAGACATGGAGACATCGAGAGATCTGAGAGAGGGCGAGGGCTTTGGGGGGGGGCATGGGAAGGGGGCGGTGGGAGAGGTATAAAACATATGGACACTGCCAGGACTTCCAGGAAAGAAGTTGGAATTTCAAACAAGGTGGATCTGGGGTGAATTAGCGGGGGTAGAAAAGATCAAGGTTTTGGATGGGGGAAGAGAAGAGATGGTGGTGAACAGCTGTTTTAAAGACCTGGAGGGAGGAGTGGGATTGAAGGGAGTGAGGGAGTTTGTTCCAGAGGCGGGAGAAAGAGGAATGAAAGAGTGAAGGTGAGCAGAGAGCCGAGATTTCGGCAGTTTAACCATCAGAGGGTTGCTGGCAGATCTTGTGCGACCTGTAGGAATATTTGGGGGACAGAGCACAGAGAGAGCTGGGGGTGCAAGGCCGGAGAGGAGTCGGTAGAAGACAGAAAGACCACCTACCTGCCTGCGGTGAGTGAGTGAAAGGCCCTCAGAGATAGCTTCATCGCGGGAGATTCCAATAATTCTGAAAGCTTTGGTTTCAACAGCGTGAAGCCGAGCTAGGTGTGAGGCAGGAGCACCGGCCCATAGGGGAGAACAGTATTCCATTGAGCTGCGGATGAAAGCCTTGTATGTGGTGAGGAGCTCAGGTGTGCCGAGGAAGGACTTCGCACGACGGAGGATGCCCAGTCGGCGACTGGCTTTGGAGGCCAGCTTGGAAATGTGGTTTTCCCAAGAAAGATCATGGCAGATAGTGAGACCCAAAATCTTGAGCGACAGAACTTCTTGGAGAGGATTGTTGAGAAAGTAGATGGGAGGGTTGTCCAGTCTATCTTTTCGGAGAGACATAGTAAGAGTGTGAGATTTGTCAGGATTGAAAGACATGTTCCACTTGTTTGACCAGTCTGTGATTTTGTCCAGGTCTTCAGAGAGTGAGGAGGCAGCAGACTGCCGATCTGAGGGAAGAGGAATGGAGCGGCAGAGAGTGGAGTCATCAGCAAAGAGATACAGAGGATTTTCGAGAGAGTCAGAGAGATCATTGATGAAGACCAGAAAAAGCACGGGGCCCAGAACACTGCCTTGGGGAACTCCAGCCTGAACAGGAAGAGGAGATGAGAGAAACCCATTCAGGGCCACACGTTGACGACGGCTATAGAGGAAGTCCGCCAGCCATGCGTGGAGATTTCCATGGATACCAAAGGAGGAGAGTTTGGTGAGCAGAGCGGGGTGCCAGACCGTGTCGAAGGCACGGGATATGTCGAGGGAGACAGCTCTAATTTCCTGTTTGGCATTGAGGACCTCCATCCATTGTTGAGACAGCAGAAGCAGCATGTCCAGAGTAGAGTGACCTGGTCTGAAACCAAATTGATGATCAGAGATCAAGCCATTGGAGAAGAGGAAAGTTTTCATATCCGAAGCAATGATGGATTCCATGACTTTGCTGATAATTGGGAGAAGGCTGATTGGTCTGTAGTTGCTAGGATCTGTTTTTGCACCTTTTTTGTGCAAAGCGGTGATGTTGGCTGATTTCCAAGCAGATGGCAGTTGACCTTGAGCAAAAGAGAGGGTGAAGAGAACAGAGAGAGGGTGAGATAGAGCAGCAGAGCAGGATTTTAGGACCCGTGGGCTGATGCCGTCGGGTCCAGTTGCAGAATCAGAGTCGAGGGTTGACAGAAACTTTTCCACCTTGTCAGGAGGAAAGGACACGGAGTCCAGGAGCAGCAGGGTACGACTGGGTATGGTGGGTACAGAGAGGGATGGGTTTGGGACACAAGATTTAGAGGCAAACACAGAGTTGAGGCATTCAGCTTTTTCACGTGCGGAGTCAGCTGTGTAGCCGTTTGAGGTAAGGGAGGGGATGGAGGGGGAACAAACACCAGAAACGGATTTGACCAGACGCCACCAGGATTTGGAAGAGGGAGACAGATAAGAGAGTTCGGTCTTGAGAACGGAGAGATATTGTTTCCTGGCTCTCCTGAGGGTGGACACACACTTGTTTCGGGCTTTGTGAAAGGAAATGAGATTTACTTCCGTTGGATTTGCTTTCCAGGAGACGAAGGCAAGTTGTTTCTGGGCAACAGCCTCACCACAAGATTCCGTGTACCATGGACGGGAGGAAGGGTATGACAACTGAAGACGAGATGGGATAAATCTGTGCATGAGAGAGAGCAATTTACTTTGGAAGAATTCCCAGGATGAGCTGATGTCAGAGGTGGTAGAGATGGGAGACCAGTCCAGATGATTGATGGCTGCTTGAAGACCGTGCCAGTTGGCCTGAGTGAAATGCCAGACTCGTCGACGCTGAGCAGGCTTCCTGAGGATGGTCAGAGAGATGTCCACTTTAACAAGGACATGATCAGATGATCCGATCGGAGCAGAAGAAGAGCAGCAGACATTTTCAGGGAAGTTAGTCATAACCAAGTCCAGAAGAGAAGATGTTCCGTTTTTTTTTTTTTTTTGTTGTTTTTTTGTATACAAGATCGAGGCTCGTGAAAGAGCGAACATTAATCACACAGAAAGACAAACCGACACATAAAACATATAACATCGGGAGCGGTAGACAAGATGGGGAGAGAGGGGGAAGGACACAAACACAACATTTGAGAGCAGGGACCGAGAGACATGGAGACATCGAGAGATCTGAGAGAGGGCGAGGGCTTTGGGGGGGGGGCATGGGAAGGGGTCGGTGGGAGAGGTATAAAACATATGGACACTGCCAGGACTTCCAGGAAAGAAGTTGGAATTTCAAACAAGGTGGATCTGGGGTGAATTAGCGGGGGTAGAAAAGATCAAGGTTTTGGATGGGGGAAGATAAGAGATGGTGGTGAACAGCTGTTTTAAAGACCTGGAGGGAGGAGTGGGATTGAAGGGAGTGAGGGAGTTTGTTACAGAGGCGGGAGAAAAGAGGAATGAAAGAGTGAAGGTGAGCAGAGAGCCGAGATTTCGGCAGTTTAACCATCAGAGGGTTGCTGGCAGATCTTGTGCGACCTGTAGGAATATTTGGGGGACAGAGCACAGAGAGAGCTGGGGGTGCAAGGCCGGAGAGGAGTCGGTAGAAGACAGAAAGACCACCTACCTGCCTGCGGTGAGTGAGTGAAAGGCCCTCAGAGATAGCTTCATCGCGGGAGATTCCAATAATTCTGAAAGCTTTGGTTTCAACAGCGTGAAGCCGAGCTAGGTGTGAGGCAGGAGCACCGGCCCATAGGGGAGAACAGTATTCCATTGAGCTGCGGATGAAAGCCTTGTATGTGGTGAGGAGCTCAGGTGTGCCGAGGAAGGACTTCGCACGACGGAGGATGCCCAGTCGGCGACTGGCTTTGGAGGCCAGCTTGGAAATGTGGTTTTCCCAAGAAATATCATGGCAGATAGTGAGACCCAAAATCTTGAGCGACAGAACTTCTTGGAGAGGATTGTTGAGAAAGTAGATGGGAGGGTTGTCCAGTCGATCTTTTCGGAGAGACATAGTAAGAGTGTGAGATTTGTCAGGATTGAAAGACATGTTCCACTTGTTTGACCAGTCTGTGATTTTGTCCAGGTCTTCAGAGAGTGAGGAGGCAGCAGACTGCCGATCTGAGGGAAGAGGAATGGAGCGGCAGAGAGTGGAGTCATCAGCAAAGAGATAGAGAGGATTTTCGAGAGAGTCAGAGAGATCATTGATGAAGACCAGAAAAAGCACGGGGCCCAGAACACTGCCTTGGGGAACTCCAGCCTGAACAGGAAGAGGAGATGAGAGAAACCCATTCAGGGCCACACGTTGACGACGACTAGAGAGGAAGTCCGCCAGCCATGCGTGGAGATTTCCATGGATACCAAAGGAGGAGAGTTTAGTGAGCAGAGCGGGGTGCCAGACCGTATCGAAGGCACGTGAAATGTCAAGGGAGACAGCTCTAATTTCCTGTTTGGCGTTGAGGACCTCCATCCATTGTTGAGAAAGCAGAAGCAGCATGTCCAGAGTAGAGTGACCAGGTCTGAAACCAAATTGATGATCAGAGATCAAGCCATTGGAGAAGAGGAAAGATTTCATATCCGAAGCAATGATGGATTCCATGACTTTGCTGATAATTGGGAGAAGGCTGATTGGTCTGTAGTTGCTAGGATCTGTTTTTGCACCTTTTTTGTGCAAAGCGGTGATGTTGGCTGATTTCCAAGCAGATGGCAGTTGACCTTGAGCAAAAGAGAGGGTGAAGAGAACAGAGAGAGGGTGAGATAGAGCAGCAGAGCAGGATTTTAGGACCCGTGGGCTGATGCCGTCGGGTCCAGTTGCAGAATCAGAGTCGAGGGTTGACAGAAACTTTTCCACCTTGTCAGGAGGAAAGGACACAGAGTCCAGGAGCAGCAGGGTACGACTGGGTATGGTGGGTACAGAGAGGGATGGGTTTGGGACACAAGATTTAGAGGCAAACACAGAGTTGAGGCATTCAGCTTTTTCACGTGCGGAGTCAGCTGTGTAGCCGTTTGAGGTAAGGGAGGGGATGGAGGGGGAATAAACACCAGAAACGGATTTGACCAGACGCCACCAGGATTTGGAAGAGGGAGACAGATAAGAGAGTTCGGTCTTGAGAACGGAGAGATATTGTTTCCTGGCTCTCCTGAGGGCTCTGAGGCAGGAGCACCGGCCCATCCCCTTCCCCGGGCATCCTCCGAAAAGATCGACTGGACAACCCTCCCATCTACTTTCTCAACAATCCTCTCCAAGAAGTTCTGAGATCCGGGTCGGGAAATCCGGGTTGACTGAGATCCGGGTCGGGAAATTGACAGATTGTGTCATTGTGTCTTCCTCTTCTTCACATCCGTCGTCTTTGTCTTTTCCATATTGAATATCTGTGGCGCGCTTTTGGCCAACGTTCAGGAATCGGGTTAGTAGATGGGAGAGAGCTGGGGGATCATTGATGTGAGGAGAGAGTGTGGAGCCTGTGTGTGTGAGTCTAGAGTGGGTCGCGAGGTGTGATGACGCGGCCCAGGCATCGACACCTACCGGGGTAACTGTTCGGGCTGCGGCCGCCATCCGCTCGGCAATTAACATCCTAGCCGCGTCCGAAACATTATATATATATATATATATATTGTTGTGGTTTTGTAAATGAAGGCAACGCCCCTTTTCATTCGTTGTCCCACAACATGTAGCCTCGCTTAGTCAGTTATTTCTTATTAAATGTGAAGTATAGTCTCCTTTCCAGTGTTGGTATGCGTTGAGGCAGGTAAAGTAAGGGTAGGCCTCATTGAAGCTTGGAATGCCATGTGGAGGGCCTATGGCAGGTCTAGGAGGCCCGAGGGAGGAATTAAAGGGGAGTGGCCAATAACTGCGGCCAATGCGAGCTAAAGGGGAGTGGCCAAGAACGGCGGCCAATGAGAACAAAGGGGAGTGGCTGATGAGGGGCTAACATGACGCGTGACCCCCGGTGGCGAGTGGAGGCCCGTGGAACATTCTAGTGGGGCTCCGGAGGGATATAAGATCCGGCCCGGACCCCCAAACACTCTCTGCCCACGAACTCTCTCTCTGCTGCCCCACGTTCTCCCTGGCTCTGGTCTCTCTTTTGCCCTCGCTCTCTTGGGATTCAGGCTCTCGCAAGACGATCTCTCTCGTTGGCCCTGTACTCCGACGATCTCCCTGCCTGGACTCCCTGCACGTGCGCTTTTGCCTCGCCGACATCGGGACACGCTGCGGGGATTCCCGTTCATGCACAACTGAGGCCGACGTCCCTGCCGCGAACATCCTCGAGGGGAACGCCCAACGAGCCATCTGGGGCGAGCTGCACTAAGCGGCCGCACTTTGTGCACATATTCTTCTTCCTCCCCTTCCCCGAGCGAGTCAGAGGGCCCTTGTCTGGGAAAAAGTAAACAAGGACTGTTAAGTTTCTCTTCTGTGTCTCTTTTCTCTCACCAGTGTACATTTTAAATAAACCTGTGCTTGTTTACAACTTTGCCGTTTTCGCCTTGGCCTTGCATTGCATGAGATAAAACCGCTCGATCGGGTTCCTAGTAATTAACGGCACGAGTTACACAACACGCAAACTGCTCGGGCGTATCAGACCAGCATGACTCGTGTGAAGTCCAGCCCCCGTCCTCGCTGCGGCGTGTGTATTGAAGGTACTCAGGTTATTGACCGGAAACCCTTCCATGCGCTCGCTGCGGGTTTGGCGGCTGGAATTGCTCAGCAATCCGCCCCCATGAGTGTAGAGTGGGTAGCGGCCTCGTGGCCTCGAAGCTCGAGGGGGAGCAGGGCTTAATCCCCCCTCAGTACATCGACAAGCTCGGGATCCGCAACAAATTGGTGTCCGGGAATGGGATATTTGTACCTGGAGGGCGCTTCATGTACTCAAAATTACGAGCGTACGAAATTTAGTTTTAAAACCAAATGTAATTGAGTTCGTGCTGGCCAAGGCGACTGAGTGCCGGTGGGAATAGGAGATAGGGAAGAATTAATGACCCAGGACCAGCAGGAAGAATTGGTAGAATGGGGAGTTGAAGAGGGTGTGGCAGTAGGTAAAGAAAATAGCGGCGCCTCGCACGTGGCAGCGGAGGCCGAGCCCACTGTGCAAGTGGGGGTTATGGACATGCAATTATTCATGACGCAATTCTTTGCGATCATGAAAGTGTCAAGATGGGAAATTAATGAAACGTTGGATCAAATGAATATGAGGGGGGAGACGAGATGTGAGAGGAATAAAATGAGTACTCGGATGGACACAATGGGGGAGGAGATTGGGCGTAAGCCAAGCGAAGAGGTCGCGGTGGTACGCGACGAGGTGAAGCGGTGTGAGGAACACGTAGGAGGGGAGATTTCGGAGGTGCACCAGGGAATAGAGGAGGTAACCTTAGAAAAAGAAGAGTTATTTGGGGATGAAAAGACGGGAGAGACAGGGAGTGAATCACGGGAGGAAGTTATGGAGCATGTGCAAGGTTCGTGTTCGCACCGTGATGTGGTGCTCCCTAACCCAATGGAAAGTTTGCAGGTGCTGGCGGAGAAGCAGGGGAAGGAGAGCCCCGAGGTGAGTAAAAATGGCGGGAATGTGTTTGATGCGAACGGGTGCTCGGTGAGCTTGGGGATCGGGCGAGACCCGGGCGTTCGAGAAGGGCCCATTGTGCGGTGTACGAGTGGTAGTGGTACGGAGTGTGAGAAAGAGTGCACACCGCAGTGTGAGAGAGAGTGTGCACCGGAGTGTGAGAGAGAGTGCACACCGGAGTGTTAGAAGGAGTATGCACCGGAGTGTGAGAGGGAGTGTGAGAGAGAGTGTGCACCAGAGTGTGAGCAAGAGTGTGCACCGGCGTGTGCGATGGCCGAGTGTGTAAAATAAGAGTGTGCACCGGCATGTGTGACGACTGATTGTGTAAAAGAAGAGTGTGTGCCTGGGTGTGCGAAAACGGAGTGTGTGAAAGGTGCATGTGCGCCTGTGTGTGTGAGTCTAGAGTGGGTCGCGAGGTGTGATGACGCGGCCCAGGCATCGACACCTACCGGGGTAGAGCTTAGCGGGACGAGTAGCGTACGCAAGCCCCCGGTGAGTTGTGTGCCGTGGAGACTGGAGGGAATCGGTGCTGCGTCGGTCTCGCAAGGACCAGCGTGCACGGTTCGTGCCTCCGGCGCCCGCACGGTATGGTTGGTGCCGTATGGTGGCAAGGGTGGTTGGCCGGGTTCGAGGGGAAATGTGGAGTTTCGGAGCCACGCACCTTATCAGGTGAGGTGCTCTGACCGTGGCTGGTTGGGTCATCGTGCGTGGTACCGAAGGGCCCCATGCAGGGATGGAGCCCGGCACCTGGGCCCATCAATCCCGCCCCCCTCGGATCGTAAATGCCGGACGGATAACCCATACAGGCGACCAACCAACCACATGGATCGCTCGGCCCTTCGGGGCCGAGCCGTGTCAAGGTACCTCCATAGATGGAGGGGCTCATAGTTTAGAGGACTGGGAGAGTAGTGTACCCCAGGTGGCGGAATGGTAGTGTGACCATTCCTCCCACGGGAGGGCCCATGAGCATTAGTTTAGGGGGATGGCAGTGTTAGGCCCATGGAGGGGCCAGCAATGGTTGCCTCCATGGAGCACCGAAGCTAGCCGAGGGAGGGCTAGGATAATTGTTAGGGATTTAGAAGACAATAGGGACTGAGATTTAAGTAGGACACCTGAACTGTAGAGGGGACATAGAGAGTTTATGTGGTTGTTAAAAAAAGGGTGTGCATCGTGTAAAGGGACGACGGGGAAGCACGAGTTGTAGGATAAATTGGTTAGATAGATGATGTTGTGTGTTTGAGGAATTGTGAGTGAGATCAATGGAATTGTGTAATGGTGTGTGAAAGTAGTGGTGTGCAAAATAAATGGTGTGAGAATAAAAGGTGTGGAATGCTTGGTGTGGAATGCATGGTGTGAAGGATTGAATGGGGGGGGGGGGAGTGGAACCCATTCATGAAAGCCCAGGGGGTGTAGTTTAAAGCCAGCTAGAGGGCATAGGTAAATTGCATGGATATTGACACCTGTGGTGTGGGTAGTGGAACTTAGTGTTTTGTGAGGTGCAGGAGACAGTGAAATGGCTGGGCGTGTGGCTTAATTTGTAGTTATGGTTATTGACCATAATTGTCCCAATTGGTGTCAGGAGTTACCAATTCCTTGGGGGTTTCTATTCCTTGAAGTTCCAATTCCTTGGGGGTTATGCTTGTTATGGTACCAATTGGAAGTTATGGTTATTAACCATAATATTACATCACCAATTCCTTGAGTGTTTCAATTCCTTGATGTTCCAATTTCTTGTGGGTTATGGTTGTTACGTTACCAATTAGAAGTTACGGTCACTCCGTCACTGGTAGCTTGTCGGCCAGGTAAGGCCGCAGGTAGGCTCTGGGAGCCGGTTAGGTTAGTGAGTGAGTGGGGCCCGAGGATCCCAGGGAAGGACCCGGGTTGCCCAATTCCGAGGTTGGCATCGAGGGGGTAAGCGCCAGGGAGGGCCTTCCCCAGTTAGGGTAGTTGCGAGGAGCAGGCAAGCTCGGGAGGCGGCTCCAGTGATGGAGGAGCACAGGTAGTTAGACCTGCTGGTAGAGCCACATGACCCAGCCCTGAAATTGTGCGAGGGCACGAGTAGAAAATTTGTTGGGTGAGACGCAAATTCAGGAGGGCACCACTGTGTGGGCAATGGGAATTCAGGTTCTTCGAACCACATAATTTAAAGAGGCCGATTGGCAGGGTATGACCCCGGGTAGTTTAAAAGTAAATTTTAGTAGAGTAGTTAGGATGTGAGATCCCTTCGCACCATCCACAGCCATTCACCGAGGATGACGAGCTTCACACCGAGGCTCTGTAAGCTGTTGGGAAGTGAGACGCATCATGACGTGAGTGAGACATTGTTTTGTTCCATCCCTTCCTTCCTGGGAGAACCTGGGAGGGATTTGGGGACGAATTTGGCATTAGAGGGGGATATGGAAGACAAGACATAGAGACGAATTGTAAATACAAGGGGGGCTAGGCTAGTATTGCCAACAGTGGGGGGTACGGACGTTTAGGGACGAGCTTGCTCCACTCACTCTGCCGCGTCCCTCGCACCGCACCAGGTATGGTGGTGCCTGGCCACCTTGTTTTTCGTGTGCTACCGTGTGCTTTTCCTTTTTCTTGTTGCGCATTGTCTTCCCTCCCCGCCCCAGGACCATTTGGAGGCTGACCTGTGCAGCACCATGCTGCGAAGTCATTTACACCTATGGACCATAAGCCTTGTGGCCCCGCACCTCTACTGTGCAGCATCTTGCTGCAATTCATCTTGCACCTTCGGACCACCTGTGGAGTGGCACTGATGCCATGCAGTTGTACCACGTGACGAGTGGCCCTGCTGGCAAATGAAAAAGAAAGTGTGTGCAATTGTGTGCCATTCGGAAAGATGTGAAGATTTAGATGGCCCTGATGTTTCACATGGCCTGTATGCCGGTCAGAGCCAGCGGGTTTTTTGTTGGCCCGCACACACAAGACAAGAAGATGCAAGATGCAAGCAGCAAGTGCCTTGATTTCCTTCCCCCAATTATTTTCCTCAAAGTGCAGGTCCTGAGCCCCAAAGTTGCCCTCGCTCTCTTGGGATTCAGGCTCTCGCAGGACGATCTCTCTCATTGGCCCTGTACTCTGACGTTCTCCCTGTCTGGACTCCCTGCATGTGCACTTTTGCCTCGCCGACTTTGGGACACAATGCGGAGATTCCCGTTCATGCATGACTGAGGCCGACGTCCCTGCGGCGAACATCCTCAAGGGGAACGCCCAATGCTGCACTAAGCGGCCGTGATTTGTGCGCGTCTTCTTCTTCCTCCCCTTCCCCGGGCGAGTCAGAGGGCCCTTGTCTGGGAAACGTAAGTAAGGACTGTTAAGTTTCTCTTCTGTGTCTCTTTTCTCTCACCAGTTTACATTTGTTAATAAACCTGTGCTTATTTCCACAATCTCACAGGTCTTCTGTGTCTCACGTCAGTCAGTCATACACAAGGGGATTAATCCCCCCTTCTTAAGGGGAAAAAGGCCGACGCTGAGATCCGTAACAATTGGTGTCAGGAGCAACATTCGGACCTGAAGTGCGCTTAGCGCACTCAAAATTACGAGTGGCCCAAGATTTTATTTATATAACATCCTAAATTTAAAATCGTGCCATGGATGGTCAAGGCGATCGGATGCTGGTGGGTGAGTCAGAAGGGGGGTTAGAAGCGGCCCAGGACTCCAGGGAAATGTATATGGGGGAAAGGGAGGAGGAGAGCAATGAAGATGTGGTTGCGGGGGTATCAGGTACACAAAATGGCGCCCTCACGCACGTGGTTGCGGCGGCACCAAATGTCGCCGCGCCCGTGACCGTAGCAGCGCCGCCAATGGACTGGGGCTATTCATGCTGCAAATGCGGGCCTTCATGGAAGAGAACAGGGGGCTGGGAGGCCAAATGGAAGCAATGGGAGGCCAAATGGAAGCAATGGGAGGCCAAATGGGAGCAATGAGGGACGAAGCAAGGGGTACCAGTGAACGGTTAGACAATAAATTTGAGGGGTTAGACAACAAATTTGGGGGATTAGAAAATCAAATAGGGGAATTGAGGAATGATATGGGAAGCCAAATCGGGGGGCTCGAAGGTAAAGTGGGGGGCCAACTAGAGGACATGGGTAATCAAATTTGGGAAATGAAGGAGGGGTTAACGGGGTTGGAAAGGAGAATGGCTGCCCAGGAGAACCAGATGGAAGGGGTGAAGAATGGGTTAGGGGGGTTAGAAAACACCATGGAAGGCAAATTGAGGGAAATAGGGGAGCAATCCACCCGGGAAATTAAACAGATGGGAGATCAGATCGAGGAGGTGAAAATCGGGTTAGAAACCAAATTGGATGCTCAGAGGAATGATTTGGAACAGATGAGGGCAGCATCTACCAAAGAGATGGGAGAAATGGGGGAGGAGATCAGACGAGGTGTGGGCGAGGAGGTGTCGGGGGTACGCGAGGAGGTAAAGCGAGGTGAGGAGCGTATGGAGAAAGAGGTGAGAAATAGTACGGCTAGGTTACAGGGGGGCATAGAGGATCTAACGAGGGGAGTAGAACAGCTGACGGTGGGACAAAAGGAATTAGTGGAACAAGTGGAAAAGAACACTGCGATAATCGGGGAGTTAAAGGCGACGCAGAAAGACATAAAGAAGGAACTTATAGCGACAAAGAGGGAATGTCAGATGGTACATGAGGGGTTGACAAAGAGGTTGGACGAGGTGACAGAGGCAATGGAGACGAAAGAACGGGAGGTGAGGACGCACATAGAAACGATTAAGGTGGCCTTAGAGGACAAAATCGAGGGGGCGCACCGGGAAATGAAAGAGGTGAAGCAAAAATTAGAGAATGTGGAAGAGGAGGTGAGTGAAATTAAGAAGAGACGGAGGGAAACTAAGATGGAGATAAAGGAGGAAGTGATGGAATATGTACAAGGTCTGTGCTCAAATCATGATGATGTGCTTACTGACCAAATAAAGACTTTGCAGGTGGCGGAGGAGGAGCGGAGACGAGGTGCCGAGGTGAGTGGCGATATGCTCAGAAATGTATATGGTGTGAGGGGAGATTCAGTCGGCTTGGGTGTTGGTTTAGACCCGGGTGTTCGTGAGAGGCCGCTGGTAAGGTGTGCGACAGGTACAGAGTGTGAAGGAGGAGGTGTGCGAGTATGTCCGACTATGGGGTGTGTGAGGAAAAAGTGCGCGCCGAGGAGTGAGTGTGCTGTCAAGAGTGAGTTGGTCGTGGCGCAGGTGCGGGGGGGGGGGGGGCACATGGAAGCGCGTGATGGGGAGTGCTACAGGGGATGTAACAAAAGAGTGCACACCTGTTGTGAGTGTTATGGGGGACGTAACGAGAGAGTGTGCACAAGAGGATACACGGGAAAGGTGTGTAACGGACGGGTGCATGACAACAGAGTGCGCTGTCGAGAGTAAGGGTGAATGCGCGACCGAGTGTGGTGGTGAGAGTAGTGAGAGTGACACGGAGCACGAGTTGGTTGTGGCAGGTGAGAGAGAATGTACACCTGGAATGGAAGGATGCACACCTGGAATGGTCGAGCGCGTGTGGGAATGCACACTTGAGTTGATACTGAAGCACGTGATTGGGTGTGCAGGTGAGTGCACACCCGTGGTTGTCACAGAGGATGTGACCGAGGAGTGGGCGCGAAGAGGTGTGTTGGTGAGGTGTACGAACGATGAGTGTGTGCCAAGGTGTGCGGTGGTCAGGTGTGTGACGAAGTCTTTGAGTGTACCTGGGGGGTGTGTAAGAGAAGGTGCAATGACGAAGTGTATGGAGACAGCTGGAAGTGTGAGCAAGGAACGGAACGCGTGGTGTGAGCATGCAAGTGAAGCATCGACGTTAAACGGAGCAGCGGTTAGATCGACTTTTAGCCGAAGCGAGCCCTCGGTCCGTGCCGGGCGTTGTGTGCAGCGGGAACCAACGGGGATCGTAACCATGGCAGTTTCGAAAGAACCGCCGTGCGCGATCCATGCCGGGCCTCGCTCTGCCCAGTCGCGTCTGTGCTCCGCTAAGCGGAGCGGGCGGCCCGGTCTGAGGACACCTAGGAAGGGTCGACACGGCGACCCCTTGTGGTTGCAGCGCTCCGGCCGGCCGAGATTGGGGCATCGGACGGCTCCGCGGTGGACCTTGGCATCTCGGCCCAAGAGAACCTCCTTCCCTGAACCGAGTGCCGGATGGATCCAACCGCCGGCAATAAACCACCCGCACTCATTGCTCGGCTTTGCGAAGCCGAGTTTTAATGATGTAACGACGCACCGAGGCTCAGATATAGTGGACTGTGATGATAATAATGTTTTGGACCCGAAATTGAGGATAGGGAATTTGTGATTGGCAAAAATTGGATTGGCAGATGATTGGTAGAATGATTGGCAGAGATTGGCAAATTTTGAATGGCTGAAATTTGATGAGCAAAATTTATAGTGGGACATGCCCGATGTGGTGGGATGGCAACTCTGCCATCCCTCACAATGGGCACATGAGCACTAGCTATGGGGTTTGGCAGTGAAAGCTCGCCGAGGGAGGGTTTGGATAATGTATAGGGACCTAGAGATGACCATAGGTAACGGTAGAGGTAAGTAGCGACTTTGGACAGGTAGTCGGGGACATAGAGAGGTTAGAATGGATGATAACGATGTGGGATCTGCTTAGTTTAAAGGGGTGACTGGGAAGCACGAGTTTCAGAGGGGAGTAGTTAGATCAGATGATGCCGTGTGTTTGAGAATCGGAAGTGTATTGTGGAAAGTGTGAGGTGATTGTGGATTGTATTGAGCATGGAAGTGTATGGAGCAGTGCATGAGGAACAATTGTAGTTGTGCATTGTATGGAATGATTGAAGAAGCCTGGGAGGAAGGAGGGTGCAGGAAGCACCAGGTGTGATGGCACAGGTGTGCAAGTGAACAGGTGTATGGAGCAGTGTATGAGTGAGTAATGGTGATTGTGTGTTGTGTTGACCGAATGGTCCTGGAGGAAGGAGGGTGCAGGAAGCACCAGGTGTGATGGCACAGGTGTGCAAATACAGGTGTATGGAGAATGGTTGTGTGAAATACATGGAGTATGGAATGGATAGTGTGGAGTGAGTATGGTGGAAACTGTGGAGTGGAGTGGATGGTGCGAAGGTGTGTATGGGGAGGATGGACCCCATCACGAATACCCGGGGAGGGTAGTTCAAGAGTTAGGTAGAGGGAGTAGATAAATTGTGGTTGGATATTGGCATCTGTGGTGCGTGTGGAAGAATGGTGTTTGGATGGGTGCATTAGTGAGGTGGAAATGGCTGGGCGTGTGGCCTGTTAGTGTGTGTAGTTGAATGGGCACTCCAACACTGTAAGGATGTCGGCCAGGTGAGGCCGCAGGTGGGCTCTGGGAGCCGGTAGAGTTGTGAATGGGGCCCGAGGATCCAGAGGACGGACCCGGGTAGTTCAGTGCCAGAGGGCACCGAGTGGGGAGAGCGCCAGAGGTCCTTCCCCAGTTAGATAGGTTAGGGAAGGAGCAGGTAAGCTCGGAGGCAACTGCAGTGGTGGAGGTGTGCAGGTGGGTAGACCTGCTGGGAGAGCCACACGACCCAGTCCTGAAATTGTGCAAGGGCACAAGGAGTTGAATCGGGGGAGTGAGACCCCAAATTGATGAAGCACCACAGTTTGGTCAATGGGAATTTGGTTCTTAAAACCGCATAGAGTAAGATTGCCAATGGATTGGCAGGGAAAGACCCCGGGTAGTGTAAAATGTGTTAATGTCATTTAGAAGGTAGATAGGATTGGAATCTCCTCGCACCATCTACATCCACTCACCTGAGGTGACAAAACTCCACACCATGCCGTGGTTTGTTGGTTTTATTTTTCTGTGCAAATGTTTGGATTGAGAGACGCATCATGACGTGGATGTGACATTGTGTTGTTGTCCATCTCTCCCTCCTTATGAGGATTGATGATGAATTGGGGATGGCAAATTTTGGATTAATGGGATGGTGACGAATTTGGTATAGGGGAAATATGGGGAGGACGAGACGTAGTGACGGATTTCTAAAGGTGTAGTTTTTTTTTTTTGTAAATATGGGTAAAGGGCAAGGGTAGAACAGGTGACGGGTGGGGTGGCGTACGATAGGGATGAGCTTTTCTCCGCTCGGTCTCCAGATGCACCTCACCTTGCATTGCCTTTATTGATGTGTACCCTTGTGACCTTACCCCTCACTAACCTGCCCTCTCTGTCTTCCTTCCCCGACCCATGGGTCGTGCTCTCTGGGCACCGAGGGGAGCATGCGGGAGTCCGCCATTGTGTGCCCGAACCCCCGCAACTAGCTGCCTGCATTGATGCACCACTTATGGACCACCTGTCTGTGGCTGAGCACCACTTATGGACCCCACGGGTTGGGGCATGGCCCCTCTGCTGGAACCAGCCATGATGGCCCAAGATCTTGCTGGCGGACCTCGGTGACGTGGCACCTATGCCACACAGGTGAACCACCCATAGTCGGCCCATGTGGGCCATAAATAAATAAAAAAACAGTGGACACGGTTGTGCTTTTGTTTCATGTCCAAATAGGCCGCCAGCACAAAGAACATGAAGAAAGACAACATCTGGAAGAACATTGGCCAGCAGACGGAGCCGAAGAGCAAGACCACCAGCTGGGTTTGTTTATTTTTATTATGAACTGGTGACTGTGCACTCCGGTGTGTTTTTGGTGCTTTATGGTGCTCTTTATTGGTGCTGATGCGTCGATGCAGCGCAGGCTGTTCCACCCCCCCCCCCCCCCAGAAAGAACAATCGCAGGTCCTGGGTTGCGTCTTGTAAATAGTCCAAGTAGCGTCACTTGTAAATAATGCTCCCCACCATACATGTTTAGTTTGAGAACAATTCCGCAATTCGGTTATCCTGTGGGTGTAAATCTGTTAGGCAGGGTGCAATGCAGCAGGGGGACATACTTATTTGTGTTTTAAAAGGGTCACACTCAGGGTCAGGTTAAATGTAGAGGGAACTACACCTACGTGTCACACTAAGTTAAAGTTTTATAGGCCCGAGCACGTGCCTAGAGGAGGAGGGTGCAGTGTTGTGGATTTGAGAATATTGTTGTAAATATCACCCTCTAAGTAGTGTAATGATTCCTGGTAAATATCCCGGTTTTGTGTGTAAAGGTCAAAGGTCGTCCTCTTAGTTAGTCCATATACATGCACGTAGCAAATCATATACCCTTCTAAATAGTTATTTCCTTATTATGTGTATTAGTTTAAGGCTCTGTCTTCCATTAATTGACTCTGCATTGCATCAAATTGAAATAAGGTAGAATCCCCTGTCTAGTGCAAAGCCCCCATTGCCAACTGCATTGCCGCCATTGAACACGCGGCCAGCTCGGAGAAGAAAGGCGTGTCTCCGCACCTCGTCATAGATGGGAGGAGTGAGCCAGCCCCGATCAACCAATCAAGCACAAGGGGTTTGGCTTGAGAGGGCGGAGGAAGAACGATCGGGGAGGTTCGCAAAGGTTCGAGGGTGTGGCCTATATAACCCATCACGCGAAGCCCCCACCAGAGATGAGTGAGGGAGCCCCACGAGCAGTTCTGCAGAGGGAGTTCTGAAGTGAGAGTTCTGTGGAGGGAGGTGCTTGAAGGTTCATGAAAGTTGGACAGAGAAGGTACAAGGTCGGTGAGAAGGCACGAACGAGAGGCGTGATCCAGCAAAACTGAAAGAGAGAGACGTGAGGGGGTGCCTGTATTGCGGCAATAGGCCGAGACCCTCTAGGCCCTATTGCCGGTCGGTGAGACGCGAAGCCGTTTTCGCCGGGTTTCGCCTCGAGCCTGGAGCGTGAACCGCGAGCGTGGACCTCAACGCCTGAACCATCTGCCCCGGACCTTCCTCCCGAACCATCTGCCTGGACCCTTCGCTTCCAGCCATTCCGACCTTCAATTCCCCATTTGTGGACGTGAGTTTGTTTTGTGTGTCTTGTCCCTGGGTTAAGTAAGACTGAATAGGTAAGTTAATATTGCACTGTGTCTTCTGGTCCTTCCATCCTTCTGTCTTTATTTTCTTATCTTTCCTCCTCCTTGGTTACTTTTCATTGTGTACATAATATTAGTAATAAATCATATTTGTTCTTCCTACTTTTGCCTTCTTCTTCTTCACATCCGTTCGTCTTTGAGGTTTCCACTGTTGCGGATATGGGATTTGCATCCATCCATATCCGCTTGTAAATATTCCCCTATTTCCTCAATACTTCCCAACTCTCCCCAATCCCCCATTCCCTAGTCCCATTTGCTGTAAACAACACTCTGTAGACCCGACCTCCCCCTATTTCCCCCCTTAAATGTCGTGCCCAGGTTCACCGCATCTCATGTAAGGCAACTATAGGATATCTTGCTAGTTATTCTTCGTCTATGTCAGTTAAGGATTCGTTTCCATTAATTCTGACTCTTCGTTGCACCAGAATGTGATTGTATGGCACTGTTAGGAAGTTTAGGACCTCCCAATACCTCCCCGCAGCTCTTCCTCACAGTTCAGCAACAACAACAACAACAACAACGAGCGAAGGGAGTGCGCGTCCTCACTCTGGCTTGGTTGGTAGGGGTGATGGGAGGGCACCAGGCTTTCCCAACGAGCCGCCATCGAACATGTGCTCGATGGGGTTACCAGACAGGGGCCCCCCTGTCAGCTCCTCGTCAAGGGCGGAGCCCGGTAACCCCCGCATCCAATGGAAGCGGCGGACCGGCCCCAGTGGGGCGGAACCAACCAGCCGAGGGCGTGTCACTCCCCGCTGAGCATGCGCAGTGAGAGGGAGGTGACGTCAGATGCGCGCTGAGCTTGGAGCAAGCAAGACGTCCCCTCCGAGCGCTGTGACACCTCCCTGCATCATTTGGACCGTGCTTTATCCTGTCCCCGAGCCAAGGTGCACCTTGTGCCATCGACCTACCTGTCCCTTCCTGCCATCAATCCCTGTGTAAGTCTACCTTGTCCGTTTGTCTGTGGTCTGTCTGGGCTAAGATAAGACTGTATTTAAGTGCCCATCTCTTCTGTGTCTTTACCTCACTCTGCCTTGTAATCTACCCCCTTTTCTCCACCACTGTAATTATACCCTCCTCCGGAGGTCTTGAGAACTGTACCCCTTGCGTCGTTTCATCTATCCCATTCGTCGTGTCCTTTCCATCATTGATTTAGCATAGCGCGATTTGGCCAACGTCTGGGTGAATCGGGTGAGTGTAAGGGAAGAAAAGGGGAGCAACTGTGCGGTCGCGGTTACCTCCGCTCGGTAAATAACATCTTAACCGCGTCCGTAACAACTGGTGTCGAGGAGTGAGATACGAGGCCCGAACCAAATTTTTAAAACAGCTAAAAAAAAAAATGCTTTTGTTTTACAAAAACCCGAATTTTGAAAGTCGCGCTATGGCAGATCAAGACGGCTGGGTGCCGGTAGAGGAGAGTGAGGCAGGGTCGATCCAGGACAAAATTGAGGGACATGAGGAGAGCGAAGCAGTGAGGGCGGCAGGTTCGCAAAATGGCGGCGCTAGGCATGGGGAAGAGGAGCGCGAACAACAGGTCGGCGCCGCGCAGGGGATTGCGGTAGCTGTACCCGTGCCGCCGATGGACATGCAGGTCCTCATGGTGCAAATAGGGGCCCTGTTGGCCCAGAATAGCGAGAAATTGAGGGAGGAAATGGGGGCCAATAGCCAACGGTTAGAACAAAGGATGGGGTCCAATAGCGAGAAATTGAGGGAGGACATGGGGTCCAATAGCGAGAAATTGAGGGAGGACATGGGGTCCAATAGCGAGAAATTGAGGGAGGACATGGGGGTCCAGATCGGAGGGTTAGGGAGTAGAATAGAGGGATTAGGAAACAAATTTGAGAGATTAGACAATAGATTAGGGGAAATACAGGTGGGGTTAACGGGGGTAGAAAATAGAATGGCCGCTCAAGAGAATCAAATGGAAGGGATGAAAAAGGGGTTAGAGGGGTTAGAAAACAGTATGGAAGGCAAATTGAGGGACATGAGGGACCAAGCGGAAAGGGAAGTTAAACAAATGGGGCAGCAGATAGAGGGGGTCAGAATGGGGGTAGAAACTAAATTGGATGCTCACAGGGAGGAAATGGAGCAGATGAGGGTGGCATCTGGGCAGGAGATGCAAGTGATGGGAGAGGAGATCAGAAGAGGTGTGAGTGAGGAGGTCGGAGGAGTGCGCGAGGAGGTGAGGCACTGTGAGGAGCGCATGGAGAAGGAGGTGAGAAAGGGGACTGTAAAATTGCAA
The DNA here is from genome assembly GCF_964187855.1 of Myxine glutinosa. Lineage (NCBI taxonomy): Eukaryota > Metazoa > Chordata > Myxini > Myxiniformes > Myxinidae > Myxine > Myxine glutinosa. Next base: position 34,480,529 of record NC_136261.1, read on the forward strand.
GGTGGTATAGAGGAGTTGACGCTGGAAGTGGAACAGCTGACGGAGGGACAAAAAGAACTAACGGAGCAGGTTCAAAGGAACACTGCGGTATTAGGAGGGTTAAAAGCGACACAAAACGACATAAAAAATGACTTGATAGCGACACAGAGGCAATGTCAGATGGTACGTGAGGGACTGACAATGAGGTTGGACGAGGTGACAGAGGTAATGGAGACGAAGGACCGGCAGGTGAGGACGCACATAGAAACGGTCAAGGTAGCCTTAGAGGACGAACTTGAGGAGACGCACCGGGAAATAAAAGAGGTGAAGCAGAAATTAGAAGAAGTGGAAGAAGGGGTGAGCGAAATTAAGAAGCGACGGAGAGGGGATAAGAAAGAGATAAAAGAGGAAGTAAAAGAATTGGTCCAAAGTCTGTGTTCGGATCGTGATGATGTGCTCATTAACCGGATGAGGGATTCGCAGTTGATGGAGGAGAAGCGAAGAGAAAGAGGACCCGGTGTAAGTGGTGACCAATATGGTCGTGCGTATGATGCGCCAGGTGATTTAATGAGCTTGGGGGTCGAGATGGACCCGGGTGTTCGTGAGAGGCCGTTGGTGAAGTGTGCGACAGGTCTGGTGTGCGAAAAAGGAGGTGTGCGAGAAAGTCCGACTCTGGGGTGTGTGAGGAAAAAGTGCGCGCCAAGGAGTGAGGGTGCTGTCGAGAGTGAGTCGGTCGTAGCGCGTGTGCGAGGGAGCACATGGAAGCGCGTAGTGAGGAGTGTTACAGAGGATGTAACGGAAGAATGCAACCCTGTGGTGAGTGTTACGGAGGGTGTAACGGGAGAGGTGCGTGAGAAAGGTGTGTAACGGACAGGTGCATGAGGAAAGAGTGCGCTGTCGAGAGTACGGGTGAGTGCGCTGTCAAGAGTGGTGGTGAGAGTAGTAAGAGTGACACGGAGCGTGAGTTGGTTGTGACAGGGGAGAGAGGATGTACACCTGGAATGGAAGGATGCACACCTGGAATGGTAGAGCGTGTGTGGGAATGCACACTTGAGTTGGTAGTGAGGCACGTGGTTGGGTGTGCGAGTGAGAGCACACCTGTGATTGTCACAGAGGAGGTGACCGAGAAGGGGGCGCGAAGAGGTGTGTTGGTGAGGTGTGCGAGCGACGAATGTGTGCCAAGGTGTTCGGTGGTCAGGTGTGTGACCAAGTCTGTGAGCGGAATGAGTGTACCTGGGTGTGTTAGAGAAGGTACGACGAGGAGCATGGGAACAGCTGGATGTATGGGCAAGAAAGGGGTAGCGTATGCGTGTAAGCATGCAGGTGAGGCATCGACGGTAACCGGGTTAGCGGTTAGAGCGACTTATAGCCGAATCGGGCCCTCGGTGCGCATCGGGCAGCTTCGCGTGCCACGAGGACCGGCGGGGATCCGAACCACGGCGGGTTCGAAAGGACCGCCGTACGTGATCCACGCTGGGCCGCGTTTGGAACGGCCACGTCCGTGCTCCACTAGGTGGAGCGGGCCGCCCGATAGGAAGGGTCGTCATGGCGACCCCTTTTTGTTGAGACGTTCCGGCAGGTCGAGATCGGGACATTGGATGGCTCCGTGCCGAGGTGGTGCGTGGGATATCGGCCCGGGTAAACCTCCTTCCCTGCACCGAGTGTCGGTCGCATCCAGCCGCCGGCACCAAAGAACCCGCATTCATTGCTCGGCTGTACGAAGCCGAGCTTTAGAAGTGAATTGGCGCACCGAGAGGATCTAGTAAGTAGACGGGTGATGAGGTTAGTGTTTTGGACCCAAAATTAGAAAAAGGGAAAATTTGATGATTGGCAAAGGTTTGGCAGTAATGATTGGCAGATGATGGGTAGTGATTGGCAAATTTTTGATTTGTTGAAATTTGATGTGCAAAATTGGTAGTGGGAGATGCCCGATGTGGTGGGATGGCAACTCTGTCATCCCTCACAAAAGGGGGGCAAAGGAGCACTAGAGTTATGGGGTGTATGGCAGTGAAAACTAGCCCGGGTGGGCTTGGATAATGTGTAGGGACCTAGAAGATGACCTTAGGTGACGTTAAGATTAGGTAGTGACAATGACACTTGTAGTGGGGACGCAGAGAGGGTAGTGTGGATGATAATGACGTGGTATGTGCTTAGTTTAAAGGGAAGACGGGGAGCACTAAGTTAGCAGGGCAACAGGTAGTTTAGATGATGTCGTGTGAGTGTTGGGGGTGTATTCAGAGGAACGATTGCGTGAGTGTACAAGTGATGAATGAGAGAGCATTGCAGATGAGTGTCATGGTGAGTAGTGAGTGTTGTGGATCAGCGCGAATGCGCTTGGGGGAGAGAAGGGTGCAGGCGGCACCAAGTATGAGAGCACAGGTGTGCAAGTACAGGTGTGTGGAATATATGGAGCAGAGAATGAGTGGTGTGGAGAGAGTTGGAGTAGGTGGTACGGAGTGGTGTGCATGGTGCGAAGGTGTGGATGGGGGAAGAGTGCACCCCTTTCACGAGTACCCGGGGAGGGTAGTTTAAAGAGTAGTTAGAAGGTATAGGTAAATTGTGGTTGGATATTGGCATCTGTGGTGCGGGTGGAAGAATGATGATTGGATGGGTGCATTAGTGTTGTGGAAATGGCTGGGCGTGTAGCCTGTTAGTGTGTGTAGTTGGTTTGGGCACTCCACCACTGTGAGGATGTCGGCCAGGTGAGGCCGCAGGTGGGCTCTGGGAGCCAGTAGTAGTTGTTGTGGATGGGGCCCGAGGATCCGGTGGACGGACCCGGGTAGCCCAGTGCCAGAGGACACCGAGTGGGGTGACAGAGCCAGGAGGGGCCTTCCCCAGTTAGTTAGGTTAGGGTGAGGAGCTAGGTAAGCTCGGGTGGCAACTGCAGTGGTGGAGGTGTGCAGGTGGGTAGACCTGCTGGGAGAGCTACACGTCGCAGCCCAGAAATTGTGCAAGGGCACCGGGAGATGAATCGGGGAGTGAGACCCCAAATTGAGAAGCACCACAGTTTGGTCAATGGGAATTGGTTTTCAGAACCCATAGTGTAAGTTGGCCAATGGATTGGCAGGGAAAGACCCCGGGTAGTGTAAAGTGTGTTAATGTCATTTAGGAAATAGTTAGGATTGATGAACCTGTCGCACCATACGCCACCACTTACCTGAGGTGATGATGATGACTCCACACCTGTGTTTTCCTTGTTTTGTGTTGCAGGAAATGAGAATTGCTGTTTGGATTTGTGAGACGCATCACGACGTGGATGAGACATTGGGGTGATTCCATCTCTCCCTCCTTAGGAGGGACTGATGATGAATTGGTGATGGCAGATTTTGATGTTGAGTTGGAGATGGCAAATTTTGATGAGAGTTGGAAATGGCAAATTTGATTGATTAGGAGGGAGAGAAGACGAATTTGGTTTATGGGAGGAACGGGGAAGACAGTAGGGACGTTTGTTGATGTGTAAAGTAGCTGTTTATGGGTAGTGTTGTGTTTTGTGGATACAGTAAGCGGTAAGGGAGGGGCAATGTAGGTTACCTGGTGGGGGGGGGGCGTACGGTAGGAACGTACCTGTCTCACCTGGTTCCCATGTGCCCCCAGTGTGCATTACCTTGTATTGCGTGCACTTTTGCGCCCTTACCACCTTACTCACTTGTCTTCTTTTGTCTCCCACCTCCGAGGATCTGGCTTTGGGGCAGAGAGAGAGGAGAGAGAGGTGCTGGCTCCGCAGTTGTGGGCCTGTACTTCCACTGCTTGCTGCCTGGATCGATACACCATATGGACCGCAATTTTTGTGGCCGCCCACAATGGACCGCAGTTCTTTTGCTGGCAAGCACCACCCGTTGATGGACCTCTGGGTAAACGTGGCACCTATGCCATACAGGTGAACCACTTTTAGTTGGCCCCCCTGACGGCCACAATTCAGAAATGGACGCGGTTGGCGCCTTTCTTTATTTCTAAAGAAGCCAGAAGGCCAAGTGCACTCCATGAAGGCAAGACCAGCGGCAGAACATCGGCCGGCTGCGACACCACCGGTGACCATGGACACTTAATTGTGCATTTTGATGAACACTTTATTGGTGCACCGGATTGTGCTGACTGTGCGGAATGGGGTGGTGCTTTTGGTGCTTGGACGGGGTGCTCTGCACATTATTAAAGGCCATAGGGCCACAGGGCACTCGTGGGTTGGTGTATCGATGCTGGCATGCGTGCTCTCCCTATGCATAACATCTGCATGTGTTCCTCAAAGAACAGGTCCTGGATCGTAGTGTAAATATCAGTCTTGTATAAATGATGCTCCCTACCGGCTGTATGTTTAGTTTGAGGATGCTTTCCGCGATTCGGTTATCCTGTGGGTGTGTTTCTGTGAGGAGAAGTGTGCAACGTCGCAGGGGGACATATTTACTCATTTGTGAACATCTGTAAAACTGTCGCACTCAGGGTTGAGTTAATAGTAGAGGGAACTACATCTGAGTGCCACACTAAAGTAGGTAAAAATTTATCGGGTCGGGACGCCCCGAGGTAGAGAAGGGTGCAATGTTGCGGATATGGGATTTGCATCCATCCATATCCGCTTGTAAATATTCCCCTATTTCCTCAATACTTCCCAACTCTCCCCAATCCCCCATTCCCTAGTCCCATTTGCTGTAAACAACACTCTGTAGACCCGACCTCCCCCTATTTCCCCCATTAAATGTCGTGCCCAGGTTCACCGCATCTCATGTAAGACAACTATAGGACATCTTGCTTGTTATTCTTAGTCTATGTCAGTTAAGGATTCGTTTCCATTAATTCTGACCCTTCGTTGCACCAGAATGTGATTGTATGGCACCGTTAGGAAGTTTAGGACCTCCCAATACCTCCCCGCAACTCTTCCTCACAGTTCAGCAACAACAACAACAACAACAACAACAACGAGCGAAGGGAGTGCGCGTCCTCACTCTGGCTTGGTTGGTAGGGGTGATGGGAGGGCACCAGGCCTTCCCAACGAGCTGCCATCGAACATGTGCTCGACGGGGTTACCAGACAGGGGCCCCCTGTCACCTCCTCGTCAAGGGTGGAGCCCGGTAACCCCCGCACCCAATGGAAGCGGCGGCCCAGCCCCAGTGGGGCGGAACCAACCAGCCGAGGGCGTGTCACTCCCCGCTGAGCATGCGCAGTGAGAGGGAGGTGACGTCAGATGCGCGCTGAGCTTGGAGCAAGCAAGACGTCCCCTCCGAGCGCTGTGACACCTCCCTGCATCTTTTGGACCATGCTTTATCCTGTCCCCGAGCCAAGGTGCACCTTGTGCCATCGACCTACCTGTCCCTTCCTGCCATCAATCCCTGTGTAAGTCTACCTTGTCCGTTTGTCCATGGTCTGTCTGGGCTAAGATAAGACTGTATTTAAGTGCCCATCTCTTCTGTGTCTTTACCTCAATCTGCCTTGTAATCTACCCCCTTTTCTCCACCACTGTAATTATACCCTCCTCCGGAGGTCTTGAGAACTGTACCCCTTGTGTCGTTTCATCTATCCCAGTCGTCGTGTCCTTTCCATCATTGATTTAGAATAGCGCGATTTGGCCAACGTCTGGGTGAATCGGGTGAGTATAAGGGAAGAAAAGGGGAGCAACTGTGCGGTCGCGGTTATCTCCGCTCGGTAAATAACATCCAATCCGCGGTCCGTAACACCACATTGAACACCTGTGGCGCAATTTTGACCAACATTTAAGAATCGGGTCAGTTACTTGCTAATGGTTCGTGCCGCGGCTGCTAATCCGCTCGGCAATTAACATCTTGTCCGTGGTCGCGAACGGGGTTGCTCACCTGCCTCTCCGGAGGGAGCTTGGGCAACTTCAGGACTCACGTCGGACAGTCATACACAAGGGGATTCATCCCCCCTTCTTAAGGGGAAAAAGGCCGACGCTGAGATCCGTAACAATATATATATATATATATATATATATATATATATATATATATATATATATATATATATATATATATATGTATATATATATATATATATATATGTATATATATATATATATATATATATATATATATATATATATATATATATATATATATTGTTACAGACGCGGCTTTAGATGTTATATTGACCGAGCGGTGGTGTATTTAACTGCGTCCGAACAGTTACTCCCCGATTAGAACCCGATTCCACCCGACGTTGACCAGATCGCCCCACAGATATTCAATCGGGAAATCTCTAAAGCGACCGAAAGAGAATGAAAAAGAAGAAGAAGAAGAATACGGAGGAAGAACAGATTTTATTATACACACACAAGCAATGGATGGAAGAAGCAGTAACACAGCGAATCGTTAACTTACACTATTCATTTTTACTTAGCCCCAAGACAACGAGTAGGACAGGACGTTCACACTTACACAGGGGATATTGCAGGCAGGTAGGGCTTGAGATGGATTGCTTGAGAGGGAGGCAAGGTCGGGAGGCCGCAGTTCGCAATTCCTCGCGGTTTTGGCGGGAAACCCTCCGTCGTGTATCCGCTGCGGTAGACGTCATGCGCTGGTTCGGCCCACCTGCTCCTCTTCTTGGGGTGGAGCCGTCTCCCTCCTTTCAGCGCGTCTCTCCAAAGCTGGTTTCCTTGCCGAGTACCTCTCCTCTTTGGCTTGGAGCGTTTCGCATCTCACCGCTTCTCTTGGTGCAGCCTCTTTGCTCATCTCCCAGGGTCATCTCTCAAGGCCTCCCTTAAAGCAGTCCCTTACAGTCGCTTTTATCACCTCGAGCGAAATCAAGCCGCCGACTCCGAGGGCACGCCTACCGGGTCGCTCACCGCGGTGTTGATTGGCTGTTAGGGCTGGTTCACTCCTTCCCTCTTATGACGAGGTGGAGACACGCCTTTCTTCCCCAACCCTACCTCGTGGCCAATGGTGGTTTGAAGAAAACCGCCCAAAATGCGGAAGGCAATTGGAAGGGAGGTTTTGGGGAAATTGGAAGGGCCTACGCTTATTTTGTTTGATACAATGCAAAGTCAATCTAGTGGGAAACACATATTTAGCCTACATGGAATAAGGAAATACACTATTTAAAAGATATATCGTGACCTGCGTGTAAGTTTCATGGAATTAACTAGGAGGCCGACTGCGACCATTATTTACATTAACAGGGTGTTACCGTACCTTTTGTAACGTTCACATTGTAACGTTTTCACATTCGTTACACTTCCTCCAAAATTGTTACACTTCTCTAAACCGTTACACTTCTCAAATTCGTTACACACTTCTCAAAATCGTTACACTGCACCCTCCTTTCTTCAGGCCCGTACTCGGGCCTATTAAACTTTAACTTAGTGTGACACGTAGGTGTAATTCCCTCTACAATTAACCTGACCCTGAGTGTGACAATCTTAAAACACAAATAAGTATGTCCCCCTATTGCATTGCATCCTGCCTAACAGACTCAAGCCCACAGCTAACCGAATTACGGAATTATTCTCAAACTATACATTTACGGTGGGGAGCATTATTTACAATGACGTGATTTCTTATTTACAACGCAACCCAGGACCTGTGGTTTTTTTTTTTGGTTTTTTTTTAGGGAACAAGAGAAAGAAATTCCTGTTGGGAGGGAGGAGACAGCACGCATTGCATCGATACACCAGTACCAATACCACCAAAGCACCCAAAAGCACCAAAAGCACCACAAAGCACCAAAAGCACCACAAAGCACCACCCGGTGCGCAGTCACCATGGTTCATAATAAACACAACAAAACAACTGGTGGTGGTCTTCTCTTTCTCTGCTGGGCCGATGTTCTTCCCGACGTCTTCTGGCTTCATGCGGCCTAGTTGGAAATAATAAAAAGCACAACTTGTGTCCATTTTTATTTAGGGCCTCAGGGGCCAACTAAGGGTGGTCCACCTGTTTGGCATAGGTGCCACCTTACCGAGGTCCGCAAGCAAGATTCCCTGGCCACTATGGCCGGTCTCCAACAGAGGTGCCCTGCCCCAGAACCTGGGGTCCATCAAGTGGTACTTGGCCACAGAACAGCGGTCCATAAAGTGGTACATCAACGCAATGCATGCTGGTTCTGGGAATCTCGGGCGCACAATGGCCACCTCACGCACGCTCCCCTCGGCACCCAATGGCGCACAGGTCATGTGGGAGACAAAAGAAAGACAATTGAGCGAGGGGTAAGGTCACAAGGGTACACGTCAATAAGGCAATGCAAGGTGAAATGCGTACGGAGGGCGAAGTGAGAAAGCTCGTCCCTACCGTACGTCACCCCCCTGTCACCTACCCTACCCCTGCCCTTGCCCTTACCCCATATGTACAAAATCTACACATTACCAATTCGTCACTACTGTCACGTCTTCCCCATATTTCCCCTATACCAAATTCGTAACCACAATCCCTCTACTTCAAAATTTGCCATCACCAATTCATCATCAATCCTCATAAGGAGGGAGAGATGGAATTACGCACAATGTCACATCCACGTCATGATGCGTCTCACAATCCAAACATTTGCATCATAAAAAAATAATCAAAACATGGCATGGTGTGGAGTACCTGTCACCTCAGGTGAGTGGATGCAGATGGTGCGAGGAGATCCTTCATCCTAACTATCCTCTAAATGACTTTAACACACTTTACACTACCCGGGGTCTCTCCCTGCCAATCCATTGGCCAACTTACACTATGGGTTCTAATAACCAATTCCCATTGACCAAACTGTGGTGCTTCTCAATTTGGGGTCTCACTCCCCCGATTCATCTCCCGGTGCTCTCGCACAATTTCTGGGCTGCGACGTCTAGCTCTCCCAACAGGTCTACCCACCTGCACACCTCCACCACTGTAGTTGCCACCCGAGCTTACCTAGCTCCTCACCCTAACCTAACTAACTGGGGACAGCCCCTCTCCTGGCTCTGTCACCCCATGGTGCCCTCTGGCACTGGGCTACCCGGGTCCGTCCTCCGGATCCTCGGGCCCCATCCACAACAACTACTACCGGCTCCCAGAGCCCACCTGCGGCCTCACCTGGCCGACATCCTCACAGTGGTGGAGTGCCCAAACCAACTACACACACTAACAGGCTACACGCCCAGCCATTTCCACAACACTAATGCACCCATCCACATACCATTCTGCCACCCGCACCACAGATGCCAATATCCAACCACAATTTACCTGTACCCTCTACCTAACACTTACACTACCCGCCCCGGGTATCCGTGATGGGGGTCCACTCTTCCCCCGTTCACACCTTCGCACCATCCACTCCACTCCACAATTTCCACCATTCTCACTCCACGACCATCCATTCCAATACTCCAGATATTCCACACTACCATTTATTCCACACAGCCACATACACCTGTTGTTGCACACCTGTGCCCTCACACCTGGTGCCACCTGCACCCTCCTTTCTTCCTGGACCATTTGGTCAACACAACACGCAATCACCACTACTCCCTCATACACGGCTCCACACACCTGTTCAGTTGCACACCTGTGCAATCACACCTGTTCCATTCTCACCTGTTCAATCCTCACACACACGGCATCATCTCAGCTAACTACTCCCCTCTGAAACTTGCGCTTCCCAGTCGTCCCTTTAAACTATTGCGCTCCCACGTCATTATCATCCACACTAATCTACCTGCGTCCCCACTACAGGTATCAGTCACTAACTAATCTTAACGTTACCTAATGTCATCTTCGCTAGATCCCTACAATTATCCAAGCCCTCCCTGGCTCGGTTGTCATAGCCACCCCATAAACTATTGCGCATTTGCCCCCACTGTGAGGGATGGTGGATTTGCCATCCCACCACATCGGGGTCTCTCACTATCAATTTTGTTCGTCCAGATTCCAACCAATTCAAAAATTTTCCATTTACTGCCAATTCTACTCACTTTTCTAAATTTCGTTTTAAATCACTATCACTATCACCATCACAGTCCACTATATCCTAGCCTCGGTGCGTCGTGACATCATTAAACTCGGTTCGTAAAGCCGAGCAATGAATTCGGGTGGTTTGGTTGCCTGCAGGTTGAATCCGTCTGGCTTTCGGTTCAAGGGAGGTGGTTTGGTTGGGCCGAGATTCCACGCACCGTCTCGGCGCGGCACCTTGCGGTCCCGGGCCCGATGGCTCAATCTCCCCTGGTCGGAACCCCGTCCCCACGAGGGGGCACCGTTCCGCTTCCTCCCACTCGCCCTCGAACCGGACCGGTTGCCTCGCCCGACAAAGCCCGGACTCGACCGTGCGGGGCGAGGCCAAGCCCGAATCGGCAACGACGCTTCGAAGAGAAGCGACGCAGCATCGACCCGCGCCGGGCCTCGCACCCAACAAAGCACCCCGCGCCCCGAGTGCTCGCATTGGCTATCCGTCGCCCTAACCACTAACCCGGTTACCATCGATGCTTTACTTGCATGCTCACACGCATACGCTACCCCTTTCACCCTCACAAAACCTGGCGTTCCAACGCCGTCCGTACATTCCACCAACGCTCTCCCTGTTACACACCACACCTCTCGCGCACACTTTGGTCCACACCTCTCCTCCGTTACGTCCTCCGTAACACTCACCATGGGCGTGCACTCTTGCATCCACCCACTAACGCGCTCACATGGGCTCTCCCACACCCGCGCCATGACCAACTCAGGTGTGCTTCCTCGCACACGTTCCACCACCACCTTACTCTCCGTGTCACACTTCGTACACCCCGACGTGCATTCTCGCTCGCAATCGGTTTCACACTCGCGCTCCGATGTGCCCTCTCGCACCTGCGCCATCACCAATTCACTATTCGTGTCACACTCCGTCCACCCCGACGTGCATTCTCGCTCGCACTCGGTTTCACACTCGCGCTCCGATGTGCCCTCTCGCACCTGCGCCATCACCAACTCACTATTCGTGTCACTCTCCGTACACCCCGACGTGCATTCTCGCTCGCACTCGGTTTCACACTCGCGCTCCGATGTGCCCTCTCGCACCTGCACCATCACCAACTCACTATTCGTGTCACTCTCCGTACACCCCGACGTGCATTCTCGCTCGCACTCGGTTTCACACTCGCGCTCCGATGTGCCCTCTCGCACCTGCGCCATCACCAACTCACTATTCGTGTCACTCTCCGTACACCCCGACGTGCATTCTCGCTCGCACTCGGTTTCACACTCGCGCTCCGATGTGCCCTCTCGCACCTGCGCCATCACCAACTCACTATTCGTGTCACACTCCGTACACCCCGACGTGCATTCTCGCTCGCACTCGGTTTCACTCCCACACTTTATAGCACACCCACTCGCCGACGCACACTTTTTTCTCCCACGCGTGCCATTTCCACTCACACGGGACCCTTCACCAACGCCCGGGTGCCATATCGATCCCAATCGCGCGACAATTCTTTTGTCGCCAAACATCCTTTACAAAATCTCCCCGCACAATACACAACACGACTCACCTGGGGGATCCTTTTCTCCACGCGAACCTGCAAACTTCCATTCCGGTTAAGCACAGCATCGTGATGTGAGCAGGGACTTTGTACATAATCCATTTCTCCCTGCAATTCCCGGGCTACCTCCGTCATCTCTTCAATTTTAATTCCCAGCACTGCTTTTTCTTTATTAACCTCGGCGACCGTTGGCTTTAATAAAACACCCTCCTCTACCTCAGCGGTCGCCGCCTTTTCCAAACCCCATGTCGCGATTTCTACCCCCGTCATTGTACCCGTGCTTTCCTCCGCTTCGCTCAACCAGCGCTTTCCGACCCGCGTTACCTCGTCGTGCACCCCTGGGACCCTTTCGCCCACCATGCGATCCATGGTCTCCCCACATTTTTGCATGCGGTCACCCATTCTGTTCGTTATTGCTTCCATTTGGTTTAACAATCGCTCACAGTTCCTGTCCAAAAGGGCCTCCATTTCAGCCATAATTAATTGCATGTCTTCCACCGTTGGTACAAAGGGCGCGGCAAAATTTGGTGCCGCTGTAACCACGTGCGCGAGAGCGCCATTTTGTGCACCTGATACCTCCTCAACCACACCTTCTTTACTCTCCTCCACCATTTTCCCCACTTACATTTCCCCGAGGTCCTGGGTCGATTCCACCCTGTCTATCTCTCCCACCGACATCCGATCGCCTTGATTGTCCATGGCGCGATCTCAAAATTCGGGTTTTGCTTTATAAAACAAAATAAATTTCGGCAGCTTGTAATTTTGAGCGCGTTAAGCGCGCTTCGGGTCCGATTTCGGGTCCGATCTCCCTCCTCGACACCAATTGTTACTCTAATAGTACAATTGGTGTTCCAAAATTTGGGCCTAACAAATTTAGTCCCAGGTCCGAATCCAACTCCTCGACACCAATTGTTACTCTAATAGTACAATTGGTGTTCCAAAATTTGGGCCTAACAAATTTAGTCCCAGGTCCGAATCCAACTCCTCGACACCAATTGTTACAGACGCGGCTTTAGATGTTATATTGACCGAGCGGTGGTGTATTTAACCGCGTCCGAACAGTTACTCCCCGATTAGAACCCGATTCCACCCGACGTTGACCAGATCGCCCCACAGATATTCAATCGGGAAATCTCTAAAGCGACCGAAAGAGAATGAAAACGAAGAAGAAGAAGAATACGGAGGAAGAACAGATTTTATTATACACACACAAGCAATGGATGGAAGAAGCAGTAACACAGCGAATCGTTAACTTACACTATTCATTTTTACTTAGCCCCAAGACAACGAGTAGGACAGGACGTTCACACTTACACAGGGGATATTGCAGGCAGGTAGGGCTTGAGATGGATTGCTTGAGAGGGAGGCAAGGTCGGGAGGCCGCAGTTCGCAATTCCTCGCGGTTTTGGCGGGAAACCCTCCGTCGTGTATCCGCTGCGGTAGACGTCACACGCTGGTTCGGCACACCTGCTCCTCTTCTTGGGGTGGAGCCGTCTCCCTCCTTTCAGCGCGTCTCTCCAAAGCTGGTTTCCTTGCCGAGTACCTCTCCTCTTTGGCTTGGAGCGTTTCGCATCTCACCGCTTCTCTTGGTGCAGCCTCTTTGCTCATCTCCCAGGGTCATCTCTCAAGGCCTCCCTTAAAGCAGTCCCTTACAGTCGCTTTTATCACCTTGAGCGAAATCAAGCCGCCGACTCCGAGGGCACGCCTACCGGGTCGCTCACCGCGGTGTTGATTGGCTGTTAGGGCTGGTTCACTCCTTCCCTCTTATGACGAGGTGGAGACACGCCTTTCTTCCCCAACCCTACCTCGTGGCCAATGGTGGTTTGAAGAAAACCGCCCAAAATGCGGAAGGCAATTGGAAGGGAGGTTTTGGGGAAATTGGAAGGGCCTACGCTTATTTTGTTTGATACAATGCAAAGTCAATCTAGTGGGAAACACATATTTAGCCTACATGGAATAAGGAAATACACTATTTAAAAGATATATCGTGACCTGCGTGTAAGTTTCATGGAATTAACTAGGAGGCCGACTGCGACCATTATTTACATTAACAGGGTGTTACCGTACCTTTTGTAACGTTCACATTGTAACGTTTTCACATTCGTTACACTTCCTCCAAAATTGTTACACTTCTCTAAACCGTTACACTTCTCAAATTCGTTACACACTTCTCAAAATCGTTACAATATATATATATACTAGCGGGGTCACCCGTGGGAATCCCACGGGCATGGATGTGTGTGACATTTCGACATATTGAGTTATATGCTGCACATTCATTTTTACAAAATGGTTACTGGCAAGTCATCAGATCCAGAAATGGTGTGAATTTAGTTATTTCACATAATATGTGACCCCTCACTCCTCTCCACCTGACACTCTCCTGTCTCCACCTGACACTCTCCTGTCTCCACCTGACACTCTCCTCTCTCCACCTAGCACTCCTCTCCTCTCCAAACCCTCACATCCCTCTCCTTTCCAATCCCTCACCTCTCCAATCCCTCACACTCCTCTCCTCTCCAATCGTTCACACGCCTCTCCAATCGCGCCTCACACTCCTCTCCAATCGCGCCTCACACTCCTCTCCAATCGCGCCTCACACTCCTCTCCAATCGTGCCTCACACTCCTCTCCAATCGTGCCTCACACTCCCCTCCAATCACTCCTCTCCAATCGTGCCTCACACTCCTCTCCAATCACGCCTCACACTCCTCTCCAATCGTGCCTCACACTCCTCTCCAATCGCGCCTCACACTCCTCTCCAATCGCGCCTCACTCGCCTCTCCAATCGGCTTTCCCCGTCTCGTTTCTCTCCTTTTTCTCCCGTCTCGTTCTTTTTCTTGCTCCAAATCGGCCCGTCGGAATCGGAAATCGGCCCGTCTCGCCCGTCGGCCCGTCGGAATCGGAAATCGGCCCGTCTTGCTTTTGTGCTTGTGCGTAAATAAATTGTGTTCATGACACCATTTCTGGTGTTGGGCTAGCGGCTAGGGTGCCGGCTTAGGATCCTGGGTTCGAATCTCGGTCGATCGCCGAATTAATGCCAGGGGGGTTGACTCAGCCTGTCATCCTTCCGAGGTCGGCTAATTGAGTACCAGTTCACTGGTAATTCCCTGTTTGTCGTTGAAGGCGGCAAAAAGGGTTGGCGTCAGGAAGGGCATCCGGCCGTAAAACATTGCTTCAAAAAGGGGACAAAAAAACAACAACTACCACGGTCCCCGAAAAGGCCAACCCCCGCTTTGCGGGGAAAAATGGCCTCTAAACGGTGGTTTTTACACCATTTCTGGATCTGATGACTTGCCAGTAACCAGTTTGTGCAGCATCCAGTTTGTGCAGTTTGTGCAACCAGTTTGCCAGTAAAAATGAATGTGCAGCATCTAACTCAATATGTCGAAATGTCACACACATCCATGCCCGTGGGATTCCCACGGGTGACCCCGCAAGTTTGCATTGACGTTCGTCGATGGACTCGTTCGCCCGTCTCATTCGTTTTCTTGCTGCATCCTGTTCAAGTCTGCGTTCTTCATCGATCGTCTCATTCATTTTGGAAATAGAAGTTTCCACGCAGCGCATGAATTGTCACGATCCTCAAGAGGAATTTGTCTCGTAATCATCAAATGATAAATGGCAAGTAAATTATATTGTGGAAAATTAAAGATTTCAAATAAACCTATTTAAAGTGTATTCGCACATAACTAATTTTAAAAAACGAAGAAATATCTCTCGGTAATTTCCTGAAACATATTTTACTTCCGGCTAATAATGTTGAATTAAATAAAAACGAAGAAATATATGTCGGCATCATTGTTGACGTTTTTGTGACGACTGTCATCAAACGAAAAAGTAATATATCTTAACGGAAAAGCAAAAGCGAATTTTTAATATATATCGACACGTTGCCGTCGGTGTCATGTTGGGCGGTGTATGATACACCATGACGCGATTTTTAAAAATATATCTCTGCATTTTCCCGCGTGTGTGGAATGTTCTCAATTATTGCTGACACCGAGTCCAAAACCATCGATAAAAATGAAATCATATGGTGAGTTAGATTGGAGATAAAGGCGTGAGAGAGACTCAATGGCCTTGAAGTTGAAGTTACAGGCGTTTGAGAATTCATTTCGTTCTATAAACGGCAACTTTCATTGGATTTCCTTCCCGTTTTTTTTCAACCGAGTCGAAAACTATGTTAGCGACTGTGAAAAATGAAATGATATATCGAATTTTTAATATGTATCGACACGTTGCCGTCGGTGTCATGTTAGGCGGTGTATGATACACCATGACGCGATTTTAAAAAATATATCTGCATTTTCCCGCGTGTGTGGAATGTTCTCAATTATTGCTGACACCGACTCTAAAACCATCGATAAAAATGAAATCATATGGTGAGTTAGATTGGAGATAAAGGCGTGAGAGAGACTCAATGGCCTTGAAGTTACAGGCATTTGAGAATTCATTTCGTTCTATAAACGGCAACTTTCATCGGATTTTCTTCTCGTTTTTTTTCAACCGAGTCTAAAACTATGTTAGCGACTGTGAAAAATGAAATGATATATCGAATTTAAAATAGATATCGACACATTGCCGTCGGTGTCATGTTGGGCGGTGTATGATACACCATGACGCGATTTAAAAAAATATATCTCTGCATTTTCCCGCGTGTGTGGAATGTTTGTGGAAAATTTAAGATTTCAAATAAACCTATTTAAAGTGTATGCGCACATAACTAATAAAAAAAACGAAGAAATATCTCTCGGTAATTTCCTGAAACATATTTTACTTCCGGCTAATATATTGAATGAAATAAAAACGAAGAAATATATGTCGGCATCATTGTTGACGTTTTTGTGACGACTATCATCAAACGAAATAGTAATATATCATAACGGAAAAGCAAAAGCGAATTTTTAATATATATCGACACATTGCCGGCGGTGTCATGTTGGGCGGTGTATGATACACCATGACGCGATTTTAAAAAATATATCTCTGCATTTTCCCGCGTGTGTGGATTGTTCTCAATTATTGCTGACACCGAGTCTAAAAGTAAAACCATCGATAAAAATGAAATCATATGGTGAGTTAGATTGGAGATAAAGGCGTGAGAGAGACTCAATGGCCTTGAAGTTACAGGCCTTTGAGAATTCATTTCGTTCTATAAACGGCAACTTTCATCGGATTTTCTTCCCGTTTTTTTTCAACCGAGTCGAAAACTATGTTAGCGACTGTGAAAAATGAAATGATATATCGAATTTTTAATATGTATCGACACGTTGCCGTCGGTGTCATGTTAGGCGGTGTATGATACACCATGACGCGATTTTAAAAAATATATCTGCATTTTCCCGCGTGTGTGGAATGTTCTCAATTATTGCTGACACCGACTCTAAAACCATCGATAAAAATGAAATCATATGGTGAGTTAGATTGGAGATAAAGGCGTGAGAGAGACTCAAGGCCTTGAAGTTACAGGCATTTGAGAATTCATTTCGTTCTATAAACGGCAACTTTCATCGGATTTTCTTCTCGTTTTTTTTCAACCGAGTCTAAAACTATGTTAGCGACTGTGAAAAATGAAATGATATATCGAATTTAAAATAGATATCGACACATTGCCATCGGTGTCATGTTGGGCGGTGTATGATACACCATGACGCGATTTTAAAAAATATATCTCTGCATTTTCCCGCGTGTGTGGAATGTTTGTGGAAAATTAAAGATTTCAAATAAACCTATTTAAAGTGTATGCGCACATAACTAATAAAAAAAACGAAGAAATATCTCTCGGTAATTTCCTGAAACATATTTTACTTCCGGCTAATATGTTGAATGAAATAAAAACGAAGAAATATATGTCGGCATCATTGTTGACGTTTTTGTGACGACTATCATCAAACGAAATAGTAATATATCATAACGGAAAAGCAAAAGCGAATTTTTAATATATATCGACACATTGCCGGCGGTGTCATGTTGGGCGGTGTATGATACACCATGACGCGATTTTAAAAAATATATCTCTGCATTTTCCCGCGTGTGTGGATTGTTCTCAATTATTGCTGACACCGAGTCTAAAAGTAAAACCATCGATAAAAATGAAATCATATGGTGAGTTAGATTGGAGATAAAGGCGTGAGAGAGACTCAATGGCCTTGAAGTTACAGGCCTTTGAGAATTCATTTCGTTCTATAAACGGCAACTTTCATCGGATTTTCTTCCCGTTTTTTTTCAACCGAGTCTAAAACTATGTTAGCGACTGTGAAAAATGAAATGATTTATCGAATTTGATTTGAAATAAAACTGGGGGAGAGCAAGACACCACGGGCCTACAAAACAGGACTCAAAGCTATGCGAGTTAATAAAATGGTGGATATTTGTTTATAGCCACTCCCAGAATGGGTGGAGCTATGGGTGGAGCTACTCTGCAAACCGAGTAAGCCACACCCCGGACAGACACCCAACAGATAGACAGACAGACAGACAGAATCATCTACGGCTATTATAATATAGATTATATACTGTATATGTATATGTAGATATATATATATATATATATATATATATATATATATATATATATATATATATATATATATATATATATATATACATATATATATATATATATATATATATATATATATATACATATATATATATATATATATATATATATATATATATATATATATATATATATATATATATATATATATTGTTGCGGTTTTGAGAACCCACACAGGTAACATCATTAAAGGTTAACGGTTGCACCCCATATTTAGGCCACAAGCAACACGTAGGTCACCTTAGGACGTTAGTTATTTCATAGTATGTGTTTAGGATAAGGCCATTCCCAATAGCTGCATCTGCGTTGTGTAGAACAAATAAGAGGAGGCCCCGTTCGTCCATTTTGCAGCCCTCCCTCCAACCGACGCCATTGAGCGCTATCCTGTCTGCACCCATTGCCCCTTGCAGTTTGTTGCACCTCCTTTGCCAGCAGCGTTTGCTGCTCTTGCTCGCTCAAACCAGCCCAAAGGCCACGAGGTAAGGCCCAAAAAGGGGGCAGAGCGCAAGAGTGAGGGTAAGGCCACATCAAGCAGCCGTCAAAGGCGGAGCCGGTAGCCCTCAACATCCAACCAGGGCTCGAGTGAGATCGCCTGACAGGGTGTGGCTTGACATTCCAGAGGGTTCACTGGGCGTGGCAATATAACACTTCACACGAGGCCCCCACCGCAGATGAGACATGAGTTCGCTTGTGAAGTTATGAGGAGAACGTGTGCTCTGTTGAACAAGTTGTGTCACGGGAGAGACGCTAGTTGAGTGAAGGGAAAGGCGCTTGGTTCGTGTGCAGAGTTACGAGGAGGAGAGACGCGCGGTGACAAGCCTTACAAAGGACTGGCGTGCGGCACGCATTGCAGAGGACTGCAGAGTGGAGAAGGACGTTGGTGAAAGGCGCTTGGTAACACCATCGGGGAAGTGGCGCATCGCTCATAGTAATACCGGGAGCGCGTATAAAGGTGCCGGTACAAGTATTACATACGCCATATAATCGCCACTTGCCGATCCCCTGATATATAATTGTCCGCTATGCGCCTACGCCACGCGGAGAGCTGCCTGCTGTCTTCCACCATCTGCACGGTACGAGTCGGGGACCGGACGAGCTGTGGACCCTTGGACCCTCAACCCGATCATCTACAAACCCGTGTGAGTGAGCCTGAGATTGAGTCTGAGTGTGAACGTGCCCATGTCCAGGGATAAGTATAAGACTGTTTAAGGCTGCCCGGTGTATCTGCTTCTTCCTCTTCCCTGTACATTCTTTCTTTCTCTTCCTCTTCTAATTGTACAAAGTGCGAATAAGTTGCCTGTTCTTCCTGTTTTCCTCTTAATCCAATCATCCTAGTGATTTCTCAATTGGGTAAGCGTGGCATGATTACAACCACTTAGAATCGGGTTTAGTACCTGTTAACGGCCCGAATCGTGGCTCGCTTCGCTCGGCGTGTCCACTAATGCCGTAGTTTGGGTGGGGTTATTTCCTTGCTTCACGGTCGGTGTTAGTACTTAGGTTATAGGACTAATTCGACCAACAACCCCATTTAACACTGACCGGAAGGAACGTGATAGCCTCGGGATCGTGTCGGCCAGTAAAAGGACAAGGGGATTAATCCCCCCTTGATAAGGGGAAGGCCAACGCTGGAGATCCGCAACAATTGGTGCCAGGAGTGGGATTTGGAACCCGAACCAAATTTTTTATCTCTTGGACAAATTTGGTCAAAATTACGAGCGACCCAAATTTAGCATTAACATCTAAATTTTAAATCGTGCCATGGATAACCAAGGCGGTCGGATACCGGTGGGGGTAGATGAGGAGGAGTTAGAATTAACCCAGAACCCCTGGGAAGAAGTGGGACAATTGGGAGGAATGGAAGAGGAAATTGAAGAGGGTGCAGCAGTCGGGGTTGCAGGCGAACAAAATGGCGGCGCCTCGCACATGGCGACGAGGGCCGCACCCGCTGGGCAAATGGGGGCGATGGATGTGCAGGCCCTCATTGCGCAACTACAGGAAGCCATACAAATGGGGGATGGAAAAGAACAGTGAGCGATTGGAAAACAGATTGGGAGAGCAATTGGGACACCAAATTGGGGGATTGAGAAATGATGTGGGAAACCAAATTGGGGGATTGAGAAATGATGTGGGAAAGCAAATTGGGGGATTGAGTAAGGAGATGGGAGAAATGAGGGCCGATAGTAAGCAAATGGGAAATCAAATTGGGGGATTAGACAGCAAATTGGGGGGATTAGTAAGCAAATTGGGGGGCCAATTGGAGGACGTGGGTGGCCAAGCCAGAGAAATGAACGAGGGGTTAACAGGGTTGGAAAACAGGATGGCCACCCGAGAAAATCAAATGAAAGGAATGAAGGACGGGTTAACGGGGTTTGAAAACAGAATGGGTGGCCACATAAAAAATTATGGGGAGAAAATAGACCGTAGGTCGAGCGGGAAAGGCACACCGGTATGCGACGGGGTAGCGTGACTTGAGGAACTCGGGGAAAGCGAGGTGGAGCCAAGTACAGCCGAGTGGACCGGGGTAGAAATCGCGACACGGGGTATAGAGAAGCCGACGGCCACTGAATTGGAAAATTTTATTTTATGTGCGCCGGCGGTCGTCGAGCTTAATAAGGAAAAAGAAAAAGAAATAATCGTAGTGGAAATTGGGGTTGAAGAGACGGCGGACTTAGAAAAGCAATCGCGGGAGGAAAAGATGGAATATGTGCAAAGTCCGTGTTCGCATCATGATGCCGTACCTGCTAACCCCAATGAAAGTTTGCAGCTGCGTGAGGAGAAAAGGATCCCGAAGGTAAGCAGGATTGTGTATGGAGTGAAAAGGTTTGGCGCGAAAGTGTTTGGCGCGAGAAGATTTTTCGCGCGCCTGGGATCCCGACGTCATCCGGGCGCTTGTGGAAGGTCCGTGGTGAGGTGTATGAAAGAAAATGGCGCGCGTGTGACAAAAAAGTGTGCACCGGAGCGTGAGTGTGGAACGGAGTGTGAAAGTGAGAGTGAGTGCGACACAGAGTGTGAGATGGATGGAGAGAGTGTGCGAGAATGCACACCAAAGTTGGTTGTGGAGAGTGTGCGAGGATGCACACCAGAGATGGATGGAGAGAGTGTGCGGGGATGCACACCGGAGCGGGTGATTGGGTATGTGCAAGAGTGCACACCCATGGTGGTTACAGAGGATGTAATGGGGGAGAGTGCACAAGAGGAGTGCGGGGAAGAAAGGTGTGTTACAGAGTGTGTAACAGAGAAGTGTGTAACAGAGTGTGCGAATGGTAGGTGTGTGCAAGAATGTGCACGAGAGTGTGTAGTAAAGGAGTGTGTGGAAGGAATGAGTGCACCTGAGTGGTGTGCACCTGAGTGTGGAACGGAAGAGTGTGCACGAGAGTGTGCTGTGGCAGAGTTAATGGAGTGTATGGGATGTGCGAGGGAGAAAAGTGTCGCGTGGTGTGAGAATGCGATCCAAGCATCGATGCAGACCGGGACAGCGTTTAGGCCAACGGATAGCCGACGCGAGTCCTCGGTGCACGGGGTGCTTTGTGTGCTGCGGGAGCCGGCGGGGATCGTTGCCGCGGCGCTCTCGCAAGGAGCGCTTGTGCACAATTCATGCTGGCTCCCGCCCTGTATGGTCGGTGCCACGCCTATGCGGGCAAGGCGATCGGCACAATTCCGGGGGAGGTCGGCCATGTCGGACCTTCGCCCCCTGGCGGGCATGGTGCTCCGGCCGGGGGAGGTTGGGTCATCGTGCCAGAGACCGCAAGGCTCCGCGCCGGGATGGCGCCTGGAACCTCGGCCCAAGTATGCCTCCTCCCCAGAATTGAAAATGCCGGACGGACCCAACCAACAGGAGACTGACCAACCGCATGCATTGCTCGGCTTTTCGAAGCCGAGCTGTGGAAATGTATTTCCGCACCAAGAGGCTCAAGATTAGTGGACTAGTAGTGATAGTGATGGCGAATGGTAGTTTACCATTCACTTTGGGGGCACATGAGCAGTAGTTTATGGGGTTTGGCAGTGCAAACTAGCCAGGGCAGGCTAGGATAATGTTAGGGACCTATAAATGACAATAGGGACAAGATGTAAGTAGAGACATTATACAAGTAGTGGGGACGTAGAGAGATTAGGTGGATGATAATGACGAGGGATGTGCTTAGTATAAGGGACGACCGGGGAAGCACTAGTATTAGAGGGAGGTAGTTAGCTAGATGACGCTGTGTGTGTGAGTATGAGGATGCGCTTTAGGTGCAAATGAGGAATTGGGAACGAGATTCTTGGTGGTGAGCGTGAGGAAATGAGGCAATGGTCGAGATTGGTGTGTGTGTGTGTGTGTGTGTGTGTGTGTGTGTGTGTGTGTGTGTGTGTGTGTGTGTGTGTGTGTGTGTGTGTGTGTGTGTGTGTGTGTGTGTGTGTGAAAGTGTATGAGTAGAGTATTGTGGACAAGTGTAAGTGTATTGAGTGATTGACTTGCATGGGGAGCAAGTGAGAATACTGAGTGGTGTGGAATAAATGGTGTGGAGTAAATGGTGTGTGGAATGAGTGGTGTGGAGTGCATGGTACGAAGGAGTGGATGGGGGAAGATGGACCGCTTCAAGAGTACCCGGGGAGGGTAGTTTAAAGTTAGGTAGAGGGAGTCGAAAAATTGTTTGGACATTGACATCTGTGGTGCGTGTAGTAGTAAAGAAGTGCTTGTAGAGGTGCATAAGTAAGTGGAATGGCTGGGCGTGTGAGCCTGTTAGTGAGTATGGTTATTGGGGCACTCCACCACTTGCAGTCTGTCAGCCAGGTGAGGCCGTAGGTAGGCTCTGGGAGCCAGGTAGAGTTCGTTCTAGTAGAGTTCAGCGGGGCCCGAGGATCCGAGGAGAGGACCACGGTAGCCCAATGCCAGAAAGGTCATTAGTGGGGTGAGAGAGCCAGGAGGGCCTTCCCCAGGTTAGAGTAGTGTGAAAGAGCATGGTAAGCTAGGGTGGCGACTTCAGTGGTGGAGGTGCGCAGGTAGGTAGACCTGCTCGTAGAGCCACACGACCCAGCACCGAAATTGTGCGAGGGCACGGTAGGAAAAAAAATGGTGCAGTGAACCCCAAATTGGTAAGGCCAGGAGGGAGTCGTGTGTAGTGTAATGATGAGTCAGTATGGTCAATGGGAATTGGTTTTTAGAACCGCATAGTGTAATGATGGCCAATGGATTTGCAAGGCAAGACCCTGGGTAGTTTAATTGAGTTGATGTCAATTAGAAGGATAGTTAGGAGGAAATCTATGCCATCCACATCCACTCACCGAGGTGATAGGACTCCACACCACGTTTTTGTAAATGTTTGGAATGTAAGACGCATCATGACGTGGGTGAGACATTGTGTAATATTCCATCCCTTCCTTCTTGGGAGGGATTGGGAACGAATTTGGTATAGAGGGAGGATAGAAAAGACAGGACGGTAGAGACTAATTTGTAAATTGTGTACATACGGGGAAGGGCAAGGGTAGAGTAGGTGACATGGGGGGTGACGTACGAGTAGGGACGAGCTTTCTCCACTCGCTGTCCCGCGCCCCTCATATCGCATTACCTTGTTTTGACGTGTACCCTTGCGCCCTTGCCCCCGCTAACCTCTGCTTTGTCTTCCTCCCCACTCATGGGCCCATGGTCTTTTGTTGAGGGGAGTGTGCAGGTGCCCTGAGCTGTGCGGCCGCACTCTGCACTGCACCCTGCTGCCTGCTGCCTGCACCAGTACACCATATGGACCACACGTTCTGTGGCCTGGCAACTTTGCTAGAGCAGACCATTGCTGCCAGCAGCATCTTGCTTGCGGACCACTCGTCTTAAGTGGCGCACATGCCATGCAGTCGGACCACCTAAGGTGGCCCTGCTGGCCAAAATAAAAAGCGGACACGGTTTGTGCACTTTTTATTAATTAATCATTGGTGTGCCCGGACAAGAAGACATCAAGTCTAACGATGGCACACCGAAGAACATGAAGCCAGAAGATCCATCGGCCCAGCAGTCAAGCACAAGGCGTCACCCAGGATTTTGAAATGTTTTTGTGCATTTTTGGTGATGGTGCTTTTTGTGCATTTTTGTTTTTCGGTGCATATGGGTGTATGGTGTATTGGTGCAGTGCAGTGCAATTGGTGTTTCCTCTTCTCAAAATTCCTTATTTTCCCCACAAAAACAGGTCCTGGGTTGTAGTTTTGTAAATAACTAGTTAGTGTCTTGTAAATAACATGCTCCCCACCGGCTTTATGTGTAGATTGAAAATAATTCCGTAATTCGGTTAATTGTGGGTGTGAGTCAGATAGATAGTGCACAACGCAGCAGGTGGGACATATCTCATGTTTAAAACTGTCGCACTCAGGGTAGTAGGTTAAAAGTAGAGGGTAACCACACCTAAATGTCACACTAATTGCTAAAGAGTAGTCCTGCCCCAGGTATCGAAGCCGGCCGTCCTCACTGGTATGTGATTCAGTTAGGGGAGAGCCTGGCGAAAGGAGGGGTGCTGTGTTGCGGTTTTGAGAACCCACACAGGTAACATCATTAAAGGTTAAAGGTTGCACCCCATAGTTATGCCACAAGCAACACGTAGGTCACCTTAGGACGTTAGTTATTTCATAGTATGTGTTTTGGATAAGGCCATTCCCAATAGTTGCACCTGCGTTGTGTAGAACAAATAAGAGTAGGCCCCGTTCGTCCATTTTGCAGCCCTCCCTCCAACCGACGCCATTGAGCGCTATCCTGTCTGCACCCCATTGCCCCTTGCAGGGGTGGGGGTGTGGCCACGTCAAGCAGCCGTGAACGGGCCCGTGTCCAGGGATAAGTATAAGACTGTTTAAGGCTGCCCTGTGTATCTGCTTCTTCCTCTTCCCTGTACATTCTTTCTTTCTCTTCCTCTTCTAGTTGTACAAAGTGCGAATAAATTGCCTGTTCTTCCTGTTTTCCTCTTAATCCGATCGTCCTCGTGATTTCTCAATTGGGTAAGCGTGGCACGATTACAACCGCTTGGAATCGGGTTTAGTACCGGTTAACGGCCCGAATCGCGGCTCGCTTTGCTCGGCGTGTCCACTAACGCCGTGGTTCAGGTGGGGTTATTTCCTTGCTTCACGGTCGGTGTTAGTACTTAGGTAATAGGACTAATTCGACCAACAACCCTATTTAACACCGACCGGAAGGAACGTGATAGCCTCGGGATCGCGTCGGCCAGTAAAAGGACAAGGGGATTAATCCACCCTTGATAAGGGGAGACGTTGGAGATCCGCAACAATATATATATATATATTTGTGCAGCGTCTGTCCTGTCCTGTGTTGTGTTGTGTTGTCTTGTGTTGTGTTGTCACTGAACTACTTTCTCAAACTTTTGTGAAATCGTACCAAACTTCTGGTATGCACATATCTCTCCAGTCGGTATGTCCTAAGGGTAGTATTAAAATAAAATAATTTTTTTTTCTTTTTTTGGGGGGGGAATTTTTTGGGGAAATTTTTTTTTTTCAACTTCAATTGTTTATAAAATGTGATATCACGTATATTACAAATACATATGTGCAAAATAATTGTTTGAATTATGATTGGTTTTAAGTTAAACCATGACAAAACGGCAACTCGGGTACAATCATTTATCTATATATCGACACATCTGGGCAGTGTCTGTGTTGTCACTTAACGACTCCCTCAAACTTTTGTTTCCATGGTTGTGAAGTGTTTTTAATAACGTTGTGGTGGTTTTGAATCACGTGGTGGTGAGGTATTTTGAATTATGTGGTGGTGAGGTGTTTTTAAATGACGTGGTGATGAGGTGTATCACATAGTGGTGAGGTGTTTTGAATTACGTGGTGGTGAGGTATTTATAATTACGTGGTGGTGAGGTGTTTTTAATTAGGTGGTCGTGAGGTGTTTTGAATTAGTTGGTGATGAGGTGTTTTGAATTATGTGGTGGTGAGCTGTTTTGAATTACTTGGTGGTGAGGTGTATTTAAATGACGTGGTGGTGAGGTGTTTTTAATTTTGTGGCTGTGAGGTGTTTTTATTACGTGTTTTATGGCTGTGAGGTGTTTTTATTACGTGTTTTATGGCTGTGAGGTGTTTTTATTGTGTGTTTTATGGCTGTGAGGTGTTTTTATTACGTGTTTTATGGCTGTGAGGTGTTTTTAATTTTGTGGTGGTGAGGTGTTTTATTCCGTGTTTTATGGCTGTGAGGTGTTTTTATTACGTGTTTTATGGATGTGAGGTGTTTTTATTATGTGCTTGATGGCTGTGAGGTGTTTTAAATTTCGTGGTGGTGAGGTGTTTTAAATTTCGTGGTGGTGAGGTGTTTTTATTATGTGTTTTATGGTGGTGAGGTGTTTTGAATTACTTGGTGGTGCGGTATTTTGAATTACGTGGTGGTGAGGTGTTTTGAATTATGTGGTGGTGCGGTGTTTTGAATTACTTGGTGGTGAGGTGTTTTGAGTTATGTGGTGGTGAGGTGTAATCGTCCCAAACTTCCAGTCTGCACCTACCCCTCCCCTATGTATGTGCTGAGGGGTTCTTTCTTGAAAAAAAAACATTCAACCTAAATCTTCAACCTAAATTGCCTATAAAAATGTAATATCACAAACGCAACAAATACATTTGTGCAAAGTAATTGTTTGTATTATGATTGGTGAAAATCATGACAACACAGCAACTCAGGTACAGTCATTAGCCTCAGCTAAAACAAGCCTGTGCCTCAGTATCGACGCTTGATGAGGCGAGTGCAGCGAGCCGAGCCAAGCTAGTATATTGTTACGGGACCGCAGCTGGATGTTGTTTGCCGAGCGGATGGCCGCCGCGCCCGAACAGTTACCCCGACTAACCCGATTCCTGATCATTGGCCGAATCGCGCCACAGATATTCAATGGGGAAAACACAAAGACGAAGGATGTGAAGAAGAAGAACACCAAAGCAAAAAGGGTGGAAATACGAATATAATTTATTTACTATTTACACAATCAAAGAAACCAAGGAGAAGGAAGGATAAGAAAATAATTTACAGAAGAGGCAAGGCGACACAGTGAAACTTAGCTTAATTATACAGGCTTAACTTATTCCCCAGGACAGAACAAACAAAGACAGACTCACACGGGGAATTGCAGAGTGGATTGGCTGGAAGGAGAGGAAGGTAGAACCCCAAGGCTGGAAGGTTGCGGGTGGTGGGTGTTATCCCGGCTCGAGTTGAGCAGCCGCCGACTCTCCCCAATTGTCTCCGCACGGCAACGTTGCCTCCTGTCCGCAACTGCCGTCACCGCTCTCGACGCTCAAAGCTGTGGTAGTTTCCAAACAGTGATGGATTCAAAGCTGCGGTCGTTTCAACGCTCATGCGTGCTTCCCTCTCTCCTTTCCTGGATCACGCCGCTCTTCTCAATCGTCTCAGAATTATCTCACCCCCGCGGGCGTCGCGCGACGGGTTTTTAGGCCACGCCTTCCCAAGCCACACCCACCGAGCCTGTGTTTGGTCGTTCGGGCTCCACCCTTAATGACGAGGTGTGGGCTACACCCGTAGGGTGGCTCCTCCCCCCTTCTTCTCCGAGCCCACCTCGTGGCTAATGGAGTCGCGGCGAAAACCACCAAGCAGCTGCGGCGAAAACCACCAAGCAGCTGCGGTGAAAACCGCGAGCCCAAAGCAACAGCGGAATGCAGCAAACCTGACAAACCGCCCAGTGCAGTTGGCAATTGAGGCTTTGAGGGAATGCAGTTGGCAATGGTTGGAAGGGGAATGCAAGGGAATCTACTCTTATTTCACTTGGTGCAATGGAGTATTTAAATTAATGGAAGACACAGCCTTACACTAATACACATAATAAGGAAATAACTGTCAACAAAGATATATGATGTCCTGCGTGTATGTTTTATGGAACTAACTACGGGAACGCCCTTTGACCTTTATACAACAACAAATGCAGGAAGGAGGGTGACATTTTACCACAATTCATTACACAACAATAATTTTTAAAAAAAACATTCTCATATCCACAACACTGCACCCCCCCCCCCCCCCCCCCTCCTCTTAGGCACGTCCCGGGCCTATTAACTTTTAGCTTAGTGTGGCACGTAGGTGTAGTTCCCTCTACATTTAACCTGACCCTGAGTGTGACAGTTTTAAAACACCAATAAATATGTCCCGCTGCTCCATTGCACCCTGCCTAACAGACTCACGCCCACAGCTAACCGAATTGCGGAATTGTCTTCAAACTATACATTTACGGTGGGGAGCATTATTTACAATTGACGCTACTTTTATTTACAATACGCAACCCAGGACCTGTGATTATTCTTTCTGGGGAGGGGGGGGGAGGGGGGGAGACAGTCTGCCCTGCATCGACGCACCATAAAGCACCAAAATGCACCAAAGTACCATCAAGCACCACAAAGCACCCCTTGGTGCACAGTCATCACTGTTCATGACAAAAAAACTCGACAAACCCAAACCCTGCTGGTGGTCTCTTGCTCTTCGGCTCCCTCTGCTGGCTATTTGTTTTTCCAGATGTTGTCTTTCCTTCATTGCTGGCGGCCTATTTGCAGAAATAATAAAAGCAAGCACAAAACGTGTCCATTGGCTTTTTATTTATTTATGGCCCACAGGGGGCCGACTAAGTGTGGTTCACCTGTGCGGCATAGGTGCCCTGTGGCCAAGGTCCGCCAGCAAGATCTCGGGCCCTCAGGGGCGGTTCCAGCAGAGGGGCCATTCCCCAACCCATGGGGTCCCTAAGTGGTGCTCAGCCACAGACATGTGGTCCATAATGTGGTGCATCGATGCAGACAGCTGGTTCTGGGAGTTCCAGGCGAAAATGGCGGACTCCCGCATGCTCCCCTCGGCGCCCAGTGGCGCACAATCCTCGGTGGGAGACAAAAGGGGGGAAAGACAGATGAGCGAGGGGTAAGGTCACAAGGGTACACATCAACAAGGTAATGCAAGACGAGGTGCGTACGGAGAGCAAGGTGAGAAATCTCGTCCCTACCGTACGTCACCCCCCCTGTTACCTACTCTACCCTTGCCCTTACCCCATATTTACAAAACTACAAATTTACAAATTCGTCACTACTGTCACGTCTTCCCCACATTTCCCCTACTCCAAATTCGTCCCCACAATCCCTCTAATCAAAATTTGCCATCACCAATTCATCATCAATCCTCATAAGGAGGGAGAGATGGAACATCAGCACAATGTCACACCCACGTCATGATGCGTCTCACAATCCAAACATCTGCACCAAAAAATAACAAAACATGGCATGGTGTGGAGTTTTGTCACCTCAGGTGAGTGGATGTAGATGGTGCAAGGAGATTCTTAATCCTAACTATCCTCTAAATGACTTTAATACACTTTACACTACCCGGGGTCTTTCCCTGCCAAACCATTGGCCAACTTACACTCTATGCGGTTTTAAGAACCAAATTCCCATTGACCAAACTGTGGTGCTTCCTCAATTTGGGGTCTCACTCCCCCGATTCATCTCCCTGTGCCCTTGCACAATTTCAGGACTGGGTCGTGTAGCTCTCCCAGCAGGCCTACCCACCTGCACACCTCCAACACTGCAGTTGCCTCCGAGCTTACCTGCTCCTCACCCTAACCTATCTAACTGGGGAAGGCCCTCCTTGGCGCTTACCCCACTCGGTGCCCTCTGGCACTGGGCTACCCGGGTCCGTCCTCCGGATCTTCGGCCCCATCCACAACTCTACCGGCTCCCAGAGCCCACCTGCGGCCTCACCTGGCCGACATCCTCACAGTGGTGGAGTGCCCAACCAACGACACACACTAACAGGCTACACGCCCAGCCATTTGCACAACACTAATGCACCCATCCAAACTCCATTCTTCCACACCGCACCACAGATGCCAATATCCAACCACAATTTACCTGCACCCTCTACCTAACACTTACACTACCCTCCCCGGGTATTCGTGATGGGGGTCCACTCTTCCCCCATTCACACCTTCGCACCATCCACTCCACTCCACAGTTTCCACCTTACTCACTCCACGACCATCCATTCCCATACTCCATATATTCCATACTACCATTTATTCCATACAACCATTTATTCCATACACCTGCAGTTGCACACCTGTGCAATCACTCATGGTGCCACCTGCACCCTCCTTCCTCCCAGGACCATTCGGTCAATGCAACTCCCATCACTATCACTCACTCATCCACTGCTCCACACACCTGTCCAGTTGAACACCTGTGCAAGCACACCTGTGCCTCACTCACTTTTCACAATACACTTCTAAATACACCTACAACACTCACACGGCATCATCTGAACTACCTGGTGCCCTGCTAAATCTCGCGCTTCCCTGTCGCCCCTTTAAACTATTGCACTCCCTCGTCATTATCATCCAACTACTCTCTCTACGTCCCCAGCTACCTGTCCAATGTAGCTACCTAACCTTAACGTTACCTATTGTCAATTTCTAGGTCCCTACACACTATATCCTAACCCTCCCGGGCTAGTTTTCACTGCCAAACCCCATAAGACTAGTGCTCCTTTGCCCCCTCCCTTGTGAGGGATGGTGGATTGGCCATCCCATCACATGGGGCATCTTTCACTACCAACTCCCCCAGTCCTCTGACGCTACAAGCCCCCGTCACAAGAGGTACTGGGTCCTGCCTCGGCATCTAGAGCCGAGGCGATCCACGAGGGCGCCTGATCGCCGGCATAAGGTCTTATCCGGTCGGCATGGACGATCCGAGGGGGGGCCCGTGGCCCCATTTTGATCTTAATGACCACGTCACAGATTTGCGACAGGACGACTCCTGGGCCTTGCCAGGGGGAGGTGAGTTTTGGGCACCTACCCTTCCGCCTCCGGGGATTAAAGAACCAAATCTTCATCCCCGGAGCGTACTAACTCCCCTGGCTCCGGTCGTCGTACCTGCGCTTCATCTTGGCCCCCGCCAGATGGAGCTGGCAGCGGGCGAAGGCATGGACCCGCTCCATGCCTTCTTCCAAGTGACGTGCGCAACCCTCCCTCGGCGGGATATCCGTGGTGTCTGGCACGGGACCGCATAGCAAGTCGGCGGGAGCCCGTAACTCCCGCCCAAACATAAGCAACGCTGGACTGCATGCGGTGGCCCCGTGCTGGCTGGTTCAGTAGGCCATTAACAAGTACGGGAGATGTTCGTCCCAGTCATCCTGACGGGTGGTGGTGAACAATGCTAGTTGTTGAATCAATGTTTTGTTGAATCTCTTCACCATCCCATCAGATTGTGGCCGCAAGGGCGTGGTCCTGGTTTTTCGAATTGACAGGAGTCTGCACACATCTTTTAGCAATTGGCTTTCAAAATTTTGACCCTGATCGGTGTGCAGCTCCTGTGGAATCCCATGCCGACATACAAATCCTTCAACGAAGGCCTGCGCTACAACCCCGGCTTCTTGGTTGGGGAGGGCGTAGGCCTCCGGCCACTTGGTGAAATAGTCCATTACAACGAGGATGTACTTATTACCTTGGCGGGTGCGGGGCAGCGGTCCTAGAATATCCATAGCCACCCGCTCAAGGGGGGCCCCCACCTGATGTAATTGAAGGGGGGCCCTCATCCTCCGTGCTGGTCCCTTTTTGGCAGAACAGGCGTCGCATCTCCGACACCAGTCCTGTATGTCGCGCCCCATATTCACCCAATAGAACCTCCGGCGGACCCGAGATATTGTCTTTGTTCTGCCCAAATGGCCGCCGGAGCGGGTACCATGCACCTGTTGTAAAATGACGTTCTTAAATTTGTCAGGGACTATCACCAGCCAGGAAGTTCGATCAGAGGGAACCTCCACCCACTTGCGATACAAGATGTTATCCTTCAATTCCAGGGTCTGCCACTGAGCCCAATACACCTTGGTTTGTGCCCCGAGGGGGGTGACCTCTTCCCCCTTTGGTCTTTGCCCCAATTTGACCCATTTGAACACCGGCCCCAGAACGGGACCCTCCTGCTGGGCCGTGCTCCATGCCAAAGTTCCGAATTCCTCATCTGCGGTTAGTGGCAAAATTGGCCCTCTCACCCGGGTTGCCCGGACGACGAGAATCAGGGCAGAATCGCCCAATTGCTCCCTCTCCTCGTGTCTCGCACAAAATTTGCAGTTTTCCCCCAGACAAGGACGCCGAGAGAGTGCGTCCGCATTACCATGGGCCTTCCCGGCCCTACGGGTCACATTGAAATCGAACTGCTGCAACTTTTCCAACCACCTTGCAATTTGGCCCTCCGGTTCCTTGAACCGAAGGAGCCATTGCAAGGAGGAATGGTCAGTGTGAACCGAAAATTTCCGCCCGTACAGGTACGATTGGAAATGGTTCATGGCAGCCAGCATAGCCAATAACTCTTTGCGAGTGACACAATAATTTCGCTCGGGCCTACTTAAGGCCCGACTATAGTAACCAATCACTCTCTCCACGCCCTCCTGTGTCTGAGACAAAACTGCGCCCAATCCTTCCTGGCTCGCATCCGTGTCCAGGGTAAATGTCCCGTCGCTAGTGGGGTAAGCTAGAAGGGGTGCGGATGTCAAACACCCCTTCAATTTTTGGAAGGCCTCGTGGCACTCCCTCATCCAATTAAATCGCGTCCCCTTCTCCGTAAGCCGGTGGAGGGGACGGGCCAACTCCGCAAATTTCGCCACAAAACGCCGGTAGTAGGAGCAGAGTCCCAAAAATCCCCACACCTCTTTGATGGTACGTGGTGCGGGCCACTCCTCTACTGCTTTAATTTTGTCTGGGTCCGTTTTTACCCCCTCGCGGCCGATCACGTGACCTAAGTAGGCCACCTCTCCTGCAAACAAGGTGCACTTACTCGGGTTCAGCTTCAACCCTGCCTGTCTGAGGCACCCGAACACCTGGTCCAAATTAGCTAACGCCTGGGGGAAGGTCTTGGCATGTACTAGGACGTCATCCAGGTATACCAGGCATGATTGCCATGGCGTGCCGCCTAGTACATGTTCCATTAATCGCTCAAAGGTGGCGGGGGCGTCACACAAACCAAACGGCATCACAGTAAACTGATACAGCCCCTTACCTGTGGAAAATGCCGTTTTCTCCTTCCCTGTCCTATCCATCTCCACCTGCCAATACCCACTCTTGAGGTCTAAAGTTGAAAACCAATTTGAGCCCGCAACGGCATCGAGGGTGTCATCAATTCTTGGCAGGGGATATGAGTCCTTGAGTGTCACGTTGTTTAGCTGGCGGTAGTCCACGCAGAACCGCGTGGTCCCATCCTTCTTTTTAACCAGCACAACAGGTGACATCCAAGGACTTCCCGAGGGCTCGATCACGCCTGCGTCGAGCATTTTTTCAACCTGCTCGTCAGCTTCCGCCCTCTTGCTCCAAGGGAGCCGTTGGGCAGCCTGACGAATAGGCCGGGCCTCACCGGTGTGGATCTGATGTTTCACCAGGCCCGTACATCCAATATCCTCGGTGGACAAGGAGAAGAGGTCCAAATGGGACCCAACCAGTTTGTGTAAGGCCTCCCTCTGTGTACCTCCCAACTCTACGCTACTACGATTTACCATCTCACAAATGGGATCGGGCCAATTCCTAGAACATATTGAAGGCTCCCCCTTGGGCCGGCTCGGCTGGACGTTCTCGCCCCTCACTGACGCGACTTCTCTAACTGGGGTGCAGCCAGCTACCTTCGTGCCCCTCACTATAGTGCGTGGTTCTGTACTAATATTAATTACTCGTACGGCCACCACCGGCCCGTCCGTTTTTACAAGGGTGCGGCCCACGATTAAACCAGGTATGGATCGCGCTGCCACCGGTTCGACCAGGCCGCAGGACTCCTGCCATGTCGGGCGAGCTGACCATCGGGCCGGCACTATGGCCTCGGCCCCCGGAGGGATGGTCACGGCCTCAGGAGCCTCCAGCTCCACCCTCTCGGCCATGCTCACCCCCTCAAATGGTAGCTCTTCCACTCCCCATTGCAGGATCCCCCGGCTCAAGTCGATTTTACAACCGCTGGCAGTCAAAAAATCCAACCCTATTAAGCATGGGTCGCACACCTCCGCCACCCAAACCTCTATCTCTCTCTTTACCGATCCCAACTTGAGGGTCACAAAACCACGCCCTATGATCGGAGCCGTTGCCCCGGTAGCCAACTGCAAACTATGATTTTTCAGACGCTGGATTTTACCCCAGCCGTCTGCACTCGAATTAAGGATCACGGGGCTGATGAACGTGGCGCTGGCTCCCGTGTCCACCACGGCGTCTACCCCTATGCCGGCAATTTTGCATCGAATTGTCAAACTACCGGTTCCAATTTGGCCACAATGAATGACCTGTCGCGTCAACGAGGGCTCCTCTCCATCCCCTACTGCCGAACACCGCCCTGCATGCACGGCACGTTCTAGTTTCCCGGGCCCTGGCGGGGGGGGTGTCTGAGGTCAGCTAGGCCGATCGATACGGGGCGGAGTTGAGGGCATCGGTTGGCGGGGAACGTCCCGGCGCAGAGCTCGACACTCCCACGCACGGTGACCCAGCCGAGCACAATTATAACACCTTACCTGGTAAGGTGCTTGCCTCCGGTATTCCAAATTTCCCCCCCTGTATGTCCGAATTGGGGTACTTTGTCGTGGACTACCGGGTGCCACTGCTGGAGCCGCCTGCCATGGTCCAGGTCCCGCTAGGCGCCGATTCACTAACCTCCGGACCATGCTCTCCAGGTCAGGGCCCCCGTCGGGGGCGGGCCCCCAAGGGGGGCCGCCCCCCCATCACGGGCCCTACCTGACGCACCGCCACCACGTGGCGCTCGCCTCCCCGGGCCAGGGGCCTCGCTGCTTCCCAATGGGCTGCAGCTTCGGCCGCCTGACTCATGGTCTGCGGGCGCCACATGGCGAGCTGTTGTCAGAGCTCCAGATCCGGAAGGGCCTGGATAACGTGATCCAGCGCCAGGCTTTCCTGGGAACTCGCCGCCATGTCCACATGTGCAATTCCCACTGCACGGCGAATGTCGTGCGCAAGTTCCCCGATGGTCTCCTGGGGCATGCGTTTTCGCTGCGCAAGCTGAGCTTTAACAAGCTCGCTTTGCTGTTCAATGCCGAAACGATTAATTAAAGCCGCACGGAGAGCTGGCAGGATGAGAGCACCCGGTGGTAAAGCTGTCAGCACCTCCGCCACCACACCGCGCAGTGCCCCCACCAGGTGTACTCCACCTTCGTGCGGATTCCAACCATTGCCTCGGCACACGTACTCAAACTGCGCCAGGTACGCCCTCAAATCACTCTTGCCGTCATACGGCGTGAGTGGGACCTTGTGGGCGCCCAAAGGTCGGACCCCGTGCGTCACTCCTTGCGGGATCAACGCGGGACCAAACCGTTCGGGCTCCCACAGTACGCTATTCCCGGGGGGCTCCCGCGCATCCCCCGTCCCTCCAAACACTACCCCTCCTGGTGTCGATGCCTGGGCCGCCCTTCCGCAACCCGCTACCCACTCCATACCCGCACACCCTTGCTCACCACCACTCCTCTCACTCCCCATAGCCAGACCTCCTTGCACACCTCAATCCATACACTCCGGACCAGTCATACACCTCACCATTGGTCCCTCACGAACACCCGGGTCTACAACACCCCCCAAGCCGACTGAATCTCCCCTCACACCGTATACATTTCCGGGTATATCGCCACTCACCTCGGCACCTCTTCTCCGTTCCTCCTCTGCCACCTGCAAACTCTATATTTGGTTAGCAAGCACACCATCATGATTCGAGCACAGACCTTGTACCAATTCCATTACTTCCTCCTTTATCTCTTTCTCAGTTTCCCTTCGTCTCTTCTTAATTTCAATCACCCCTTCTTCCACCTCCTCTAATTTTTCCTTTACCTCCTTCATCTCCCGGTGCACCCCCTCTATCTCTTCCTCTAACGCCACCTTAACCGTTTCTATCTGCGTCCTCACCTCCCGTTCTTTCGTCCCCATCGCCTCTGTCACCTCGTCCAACCTCTTTATCAACCCCTCATGTACCATCCGACATTCCTTCTTCGTCGCTATGAGTTCGTTCTTTATCTCCTTCTGAGTCGCCTTTAACCCCCCGATTATTGCAGTGTTCTTCTCTACTTGATCCCCTAGTTCCTTTTGTCCCACCGTCAGCTGCTCCACCCCCTGCGTCAACTCCCCTATACCCCCTTGTAACTTTGCCGTCCCATTTCTCACCTCTTTCTCTATACGCTTCTCACCTCGCTTTACCTCCTCGAGTACCCCCGAGACCTCCTCGCTTACACCTCGTCTTATCTCTTCCCCCATCTCCTCCATTTCTTTGATAGAGGCTGCCCTCATCTGGTCCAATTCCTTACTTTGAGCATCCAATTTACTGTCTAACCCGATTTTCACCTCCTCTATCTGGTTCCCCATTTGTTTAATTTCCCGGGAAGATTGCTCCCCTATTTCCCGCAATTTGGCTTCCATCTTGTCTTCTAGCCCTGTTAACCCATTCTTCACCCCTTTTATCCCGTTGTCTAACCCCTCAAATTTATTGTCTAACCCCTCAAATTTATTGTCTAACCCCTCAAATGTATTGTCTAACCCCTCAAATTTATTGTCTAACCCCTCAAATTTATTGTCTAACCCCTCAAATTTATTGTCTAACCCCTCAAATTTATTGTCTAACCCCTCCAATTTGCTGTCTATCTTCCCAATTTGGGCACTGGTACCCCTTGCTTCGTCCCTTTGGGTGTCTATTTTACTTTCTAATCGCTCACCCATCTTTAGCATGAGGGCCTCCATTTGCACCATGAAGAGGTTCAAATTCACCGGTGCTGCTACGGTCGGCGTGGCTAAATTTGGTGCCGCTGTAACCACGTGCGCGAGGGCGCCATTTTGCGCGCCTGAAACTCCCTCAACCACCTCATTTTTCTCCTCCTCCATTTCCTCCCTCTGGTCCTGGGTTACTCCTAACCCCTCTATCTCTCCCACCGGCATCCCTTCGCCTTGACCAGCCATGGCGCGATTTTCAAATTTAGGATTAAAAAAAAAACCAAATTTCAGCAGCTCCGAATTTGAGCGCGCTTTCCGCGCTTCAGGTCCAATCTCGCTCCCGACACCAATTGTTACGGGACCGCGGCTGGATGTTGTTTGCCGAGCGGATGGCCGCCGCGCCCGAACAGTTACCCCGACTAACCCGATTCCTGATCGTTGGCCGAATCGCGCCACAGATATTCAATGGGGAAAACACAAAGACGAAGGATGTGAAGAAGACGAACACCAAAGCAAAAAGGGTGGAAATACGAATATAATTTATTTACTATTTACA
The DNA here is from genome assembly GCF_964187855.1 of Myxine glutinosa. Classification (NCBI taxonomy): domain Eukaryota; kingdom Metazoa; phylum Chordata; class Myxini; order Myxiniformes; family Myxinidae; genus Myxine; species Myxine glutinosa. The sequence continues at coordinate 34,517,694 of NC_136261.1, forward strand.
CAATCAAAGAAACCAAGTAGAAGGAAGGATAAGAAAATAATTTACAGAAGAGGCAAGGCGACACAGTGAAACTTAGCTTAACTATACAGGCTTAACTTATTCCCCAGGACAGAACAAACAAAGACAGACTCACACGGGGAATTGCAGAGTGGATTGGCTGGAGGGAGAGGAAGGTAGAACCCCAAGGCTGGAAGGTTGCGGGTGGTGGGTGTTATCCCGGCTCGACTTGAGCAGCCGCCGACTCTCCCCAATCGTCTCTGCACGGCAACGTTGCCTCCTGTCCGCAACTGCCGTCACCACTCTCGACGCTCAAAGCTGCGGTGGTTTCCAAACAGTGATGGATTCAAAGCTGTGGTCGTTTCAACGCTCATGCGTGCTTCCCTCTCTCCTTTCCTGGATCACGCCGCTCTTCTCAATCGTCTCAGAATTATCTCACCCCCGGGGGCATCGCGCGATGGGTTTTTAGGCCACGCCTTCCCAAGCCACACCCACCGAGCCTGTGGTTGGTTGTTCGGGGCTCCACCCTTAATGACGAGGTGTGGGCTACGCCCGTAGGGTGGCTCCTCCCCCCTTCTTCTCCGAGCCCACCTCGTGGCTAATGGAGTCGCGACGAAAACTACCAAGCAGCTGCGGCGAAAACCACGAGCCCAAAGCAACAGCGGAATGCAGCAAACCTGACAAACCGCCCAGTGCAGTTGGCAATTGAGGCTTTGAGGGAATGCAGTTGGCAATGGTTGGAAGGGGAATGCAAGGGAATCTACTCTTATTTCACTTGGTGCAATGGAGTATTTAAATTAACTAGGGCATGCCCGTACTATATATATGCCCGTACTATATATCTATCTAAAATTATATCCCCCCCCCCTCTATTTACATGAAATGGTTTGGTTCATTCGCAACGCCAAAGCGAACGGCGAACGGCTTGCGAGTACAGTGACAATCCCCCCCCTCTATTTACATGAATGGTTTGGTCCATTCGCAACGACCACAGAACCCCCCCCTCATGCAATGGTTTGGTCCAAAGCGAACGGCTTCCGGAGTTTGGTAAAGCAATCGCCATCGCGTGCACAAACGCGCAGGAAAGCGAATGAATCGCAAATTCGTTTTTATTAGTGATACGAATTGAATTGGGAGAAATTGGGAGATGAATGAATTGGGAGAAATAATGCGCATAAGAAATCGAATTACGTACCGTAATGGCGGTCAGCTCGTAACGCGCTCAGCTCCGCTCGTCTCACATCGGCCACGCCTACGCAACAAAGCGTTCTGTGATTGGATGCCGGAAAGCGTGCTGCCGGACAGTCGTCACTGTCCGGAAGTTCGCAAATCGCAGTTAGGATGAATCGTTTTAATTTAATCGCAGTTTGAATTCGTTTTAAAACATAGTTTAACGGCAACATAGTTTTCCAACGTGAAATAAATGAATACGCTGTCAAATGTGCCGTCCGAGGCAGAGTCTGATCGCCACGTTCGGCACACGTGATAGCTCGCTGCTCTCTGATTGGTTGAAGCGTTTTTTGGACATATCTCGGTAAGTACTTGTCCGATTAATATGAAACCTTGAAAAGGCACATCCTCGGGTCCCCAGCAATATACCTGGCAAGTTTCAAGTATATCGGACCCGTGGTTGTCGAGAAACAGCGGTCACAGACACACAGACACACAGACACACAGACACACAGACACACAGACACACAGACACACAGACACACAGACAGACACACAGAGATTGCTGGAATTATAGATAGATGGAAGACACAGCCTTACACTAATACACATAATAAGGAAATAACTGTCAACAAAGATATATGGTGTCCTGCGTGTATGTTTTATGGAACTAACTACGGGAACGCCCTTTGACCTTTATACAACAAAAAATGCAGGAAGGAGGGTGACATTTTACCACAATTCATTACACAACAATAATTTAAAAAAACAACATTCTCATATCCACAACAATATATATATATATATATACATATATATATATATATATATTGTTACGGATCGCGGTTAGATGTTATTTCGACCGAGCGGTGGTGTATTACCGCGACCTAACAGTTATTCCCCGACTAGACCCCGATTCCACCCAGACGTTGACCAAATCGCGCTATGCTAAATCAATGATGGAAAGGACACAACGACTGGGATAGATGAAACGACGCAAGGGGTACAGTTCTCAAGACCTCCGGAGGAGGATATAATTACAGTGGTGGAGAAAAGGGGTAGATTACAAGGTAGTGAGGTAAAGACACAGAAGAGATAGGCACTTAAATACAATCTTATTTTACCCCAGACAGACCACAGACAAACGGGACAAGGCTGACTTACACAGGGATTGATGGCAGGAAGGGACAGGTAGTCGATAGCACAAGGTGCACCTTGGCTCGGGGACAGGATCAAGCACGGTCCAAGAGATGCAGGGAGGTCTCACTGCGCTCGGAAGGGACGTCTCTCTTGCTTCAAGCTCAGCGCGCATCTGACGTCACCTCCCTCTTCCTGCGCATGCTCAGCGGGGAGTGACACGCCCTCGGCTGGTTGGCTCCGCCCCAGATGGGACCGGTCCGCCGCTCCCATTGGGTGCGGGGGTTACCGGGCTCCGCCCTTGACGAGGAGCTGACAGGGAGCCCCTATTTGTTAACCCCGTCGAGCACATGTTCGATGGCGGCTCGCTGGGAAGGCCTCATGCCCTCCCAACACCCCCTACCAACCAAGCCGGAGTGAGGACGTGCACTCCCTGTGCACGCCGCCACCGTTGCTGTTGTTGTTGTTGTTGTTGCTGAACCGTGAGGGAGAGCTGCGGGGAGGTATTGGGAGGTCCTAAACTTCCTAACGGTGCCATACAATCACATTCTGGTGCAACGAAGGGTCAGAATTAATGGAAACGAGTCCTTAACTGACATAGACTAATAATAACTAGCAAGATGTCCTATAGTTGTCTTACATGAGATGCGGTGAACCTGGGCACGACATTTAATGGGGGAAATAGGGGGAGGTCGGGTCTACAGAGTGTTGTTTACAGAAAATGGGACTAGGGAATGGGAGATTGGGGATAGTTGGGAAGTATTGAGGAAATAGGGGAATATTTACAAGCGGATATGGATGGATGCAAATCCCATATCCGCAACATTGCACCCTTCTCTACCTCGGGGCGTCCCGACCAGATAAATTTTTACCTACTTTAGTGTGGCACTCAGATGTAGTTCCCTCTACTATTAACTCAACCCTGAGTGCGACAGTTTTACAGATGTTCACAAATGAGTAAATATGTCCCCCTGCGACGTTGCACCCTTCTCCTAACAGAAACACACCCACAGGATAACCGAATCGCGGAAAGCATCCTCAAACTAAACATACAGCCGGTAGGGAGCATCATTTACACAAGACTACACTGATATTTACACTACGATCCAGGACCTGTTCTTTGAGGAACACATGCAGATGTTATGCATAGAGAGAGCACGCATGCCAGCATCGATACACCAACCCACGAGTGCCCTGTGGCCCTACGGCCTTTAATAATGTGCAGAGCACCCCGTCCAAGCACCAAAAGCACCACCCCATTATGCACAGTCAGCACCATCCAGTGCACCAATAAAGTGTTCAATAATAAATGCACAATCAAGTGTCCATGGTCACCAGTGGTGTCGCAGCCGGCCGATGTTCTGCCGCTGGTCTTGCCTTCATGGAGTGCACTTGGCCTTCTGGCTTCTTTAGGAATAAAGAAAGGCGCCAACCGCGTCCATTTCTAAATTGTGGCCATCAGGGGGGCCAACTAAAAGTGGTTCACCTGTATGGCATAGGTGCCACGTTGACCCAGAGGTCCATCCACGGGTGGTGCTTGACCGCAAAAGAACTGCGGTCCATTGTGGGCGGCCACAAAAATTGCGGTCCATATGGTGTATCGATCCAGGCAGCAAGCAGCGGAAGTACAGGCCCACAACTGCGGAGCCAGCACCTCTCTCTCCTCTCTCTCTGCCCCAAAGCCAGATCCTCGGAGGTGGGAGACAAAAGAAGACAAGTGAGTAAGGTGGTAAGGGCGCAAAAGTGCATGCAATATAAGGTAATGCACACTGGGGGCACATGGGAACCAGGTGAGACAGGTACGTTCCTACCGTACGCCCCCCCCCCCCCCACCAGGTAACCTACATTGCCCCTCCCTTACCCCTTACTGTATCCACAAAACACAACACTACCCATAAACATCTACTTTACACATCAACAAACGTCCCTACTGTCTTCCCCGTTCCTCCCATAAACCAAATTCGTCTTCTCTCCCTCCTAACCAATCAAATTTGCCATTTCCAACTCTCATCAAAATCTGCCATCTCCAACTCAACATCAAAATTTGCCATCACCAATTCATCATCAGTCCCTCCTAAGGAGGGAGAGATGGAATCACCCCAATGTCTCATCCACGTCGTGATGCGTCTCACAAATCCAAACAGCAATTCTCATTTCCTGCAACACTAAACAAAGAAAACACAGGTGTGGAGTCATCATCATCACCTCAGGTAAGTGGCTGCGTATGGTGCGACAGGTTCATCAATCCTAACTATTTCCTAAATGACTTTAACAACTTTACATTACCCGGGGTCTTTCTCCTGCCAAACCATTGGCCCTCTTACACTATGGGTTCTAAAAACCAATTCCCATTGACCAAACTGTGGTGCTTCTCAATTTGGGGTCTCACTCCCCCGATTCATCTCCCGGTGCCCTTGCACAATTTCTGGGCTGTGACGTGTAGCTCTCCCAGCAGGTCTACCCACCTGCACACCTCCACCACTGCAGTTGCCACCCGAGCTTACCTGCTCCTTAACCTAACCTATCTACTGGCGAAGGCCCTTCCTGGCTCTGTCACCCCACTCGGTGCCCTCTGGCACTGGGCTACCCGGGTCCGTCCTCCGGATCCTCGGGCCCCATCCACAACTACCGGCTCCCAGAGCCCACCTGCGGCCTCACCTGGCATACATCCTCACAGTGGTGGAGTGCCCAAACCATTCACACTCATACTAACAGGCCACACGACCAGCCAATTTCACCACACCAATGCACCCATCCACAATACCATTCTGCATCCGCACCACAAATGCCAATATCCAACCACAATTTATCTATACCTTCTAACTATTCTTTAAACTACCCTCCCCGGGTACTCGTGAAAAGGGGTCCACTCTTTCCCCATCCACACCTTCGCACCATGCACACCACTCCGTACCACTTACTCCAACTCTCTCCACACCACTCATTCTCCGCTCCATATATTCCACACACCTGTGCTTGCACACCTGTGCTCTCATACTTGGTGCCGCCTGCACCCTTCTCTCCCCCAAGTGCATTCGCGCTGATCCACAACACTCACTACTCACCATGACACTCATCCGCAATGCTCTCTCATTCATCACTTGTACACTCACACACACCTCGGAGCATTGCCTCACCGATGCCTCATTTGAAGCTGCTCACCAGCACTTCCATTCACACTGCATCATCTACTCTGTCTACTCCCTTCTAAAACTCGCGCTCCTCCGTCTTCCCTTACACTCAGCGCTCCCACATCATTATCAAACACTAAGCTACTACGTCCCCACTACAGGTATCAGTCACTATCTAAACCTTAACGTTACCTAATGTCATCTTCTTGGGCCCTACACACAATATCCTAACCCACCCGGGCTAGTTTCCACTGCCATACACCCCATAATCTATAGCGCATCTGCCCCCTTCATGGGAAGGGTGGCAGGGATGCCACCCTTACCCACCGTCATACGGCGCGAGTGGGACCTTGTGGGACCACCTCGTATGTGAGTCGTTGCCCGCCTGCCAGCTCCCGTGCGTCGCCCCTTGCGGGGTCAGCGCGGGGCCGAACCAGCCGGGCCCCCACAGTACATTACCCCCAAGGGGCTCCCGTGCCTCCCCTGTCCCTCTAAAAACTACCCCTGTTGGTGTCGATGCATGGGTCACACTTCCGCAACCCGCTACCCATTCCATACCACCACAACCTTGCTCACTCACACCTCGCACCTCTCCCATCACCGGACCCTCTCGCTCGCACCCTCGTTCCATACCCTCCGGACCAGCCATAAACCTCACTCTTGGCCTCTCACGAACATCCGGGTCCATCTCGACCCCCAAGCTTATTAAATCACCTGGCGCATCATACGCACGACCATATTGGTCACCACTTACACCGGGTCCTCTTTCTCTTCGCTTCTCCTCCATCACCTGCGAATCCCTCATCCGGTTAATGAGCACATCATCACGATCCGAACACAGACTTTGGACCAATTCTTTTACTTCCTCCTTTATCTCTTTCTTATCCTCTCTCCGTCGCTTCTTAATTTCGCTCACCCCTTCTTCCACTTCTTCTAATTTCTGCTTCACCTCCTTCATCTCCTCGTGCGCCCCCTTAAGTTCTTCCTCTAACTCCACCTTATTTTTTTCTATGTGCTCCCGCACCTCCCGCTCTTTAACCTCCATCACCTCTATCACCTTGTTCATTTTCCTCGTCAGGTCCTCATGTACCGTCTGACACTCTTTTTTAAGTACCCCTACGTCCTTTTTCATCTCCTTCTGTGTCGATTTTAAATGCTCTATTACCGCTGTGTTCTTCTTTACCTGGTCCCCCAACGCCTTTTGTCCCACTGTCAGTTGTTCTACTCCCAGCGTCAACTCCTCTATACCACCTTGCACTTTTACAGTCCCCTTTCTCACCTCCTTCTCCATGCGCTCCTTACAGTGCCTCACCTCCTCGCGCACTCACACCTTTTGTGCTTGCAAACGTGACAAAGCCGAACCCTCTTGACTGTTGCGTTTCCCTGTCTCTTACCAACCGCACTTCCACCAGCGGCCCATATCTGTTGAAGACAGAGGTCAGAACTTCTTCCTCTGTTTTGAAGTTCAGTCCCCCTACAAATAACTTGGTACTTTTGTCGCCATCCCGAGCTGGTGTGGTGTTATTTTCCCTGCTGGGCTCTTTACCAACCCTCAGGTTACCATAAACTTGACCCCCGGCCAAATCATTCCCGATAACCACAGATACACCCTCTACAGGAAGTGTGGCTTGTAAACCGACGGTGACCGGTCCTGACACCAAATCGGACTCCAAATGGATGACATGAAGTGGAGCACTAACACCGCCCCCGATCCCCTGTAAACGAACACTATCCCCCGTTGCCGTCTCCTCGGACCATGGCAAAATGCCTTCAAGCATTAAAGATTGATGTGCTCCTGTGTCCCTCAATATCCTAACCGGTCTCTGGTTAGTCGAGGCTCCATCCAGTGACACAAACCCCTCTGAAATAAATGGTTGGTAACCCTTTTGATGGCGATTTCTCACAATGGCCATTGCATTTGGAGTCGTAATAGTCAGACTCCGCTCTGGGTCTTCCCTTTTCATGCGGTAACAACTGGACATCAAGTGTCCAGGTTTCTTGCAAAAAGCGCAAGTAGGCCCGGAAGAAAAACTCGTGGTCTGCCTCGGGCCCCCCGAAATATAAGTTTGTCTTGGGCCCGCATCCCTCTGATTTCGAACAGGTGGGGTATCCGCGTTGTCCCCATAATCCTCTCGAGGCCGCCGCCATGTATTGTCGTTCTCCGCACCTGCTGTTCCCCACCTCCCCTGCGGAGATCTAGGCGAGGAGTTAGGTTCGTGGACCCCTATTCGGTGGGTTAAGGCATAATCATCTGCCATGGTGGCTGCGTCCCACAACTTTGGTACTTTCTTTTCCTGCAGGTACACTTTGATGTCCTCGTGGACACACTGCTGAAATTCCTCCACCAGGATCAAGTCACGCAATGTTTCGAAGTCTTTCCCGACTCCTTTTGACTCACACCACCGATCAAACATGTTTTCTTTCACTCTGGCAAACTCCACATGGGTCTCACTCTCCCTCTTCCTGGCATTCCTGAATTTTTGCCTGTAAGCTTCCGGAACCAACTCATAGGCTTTGAGGATGTGCTTCTTCAGTACCTCATAATCTGCACATTGGTCCATTGGTAGCGCCGAATAAATCTCTTGAGCTTTTCCCACCAGCACACTTTGCACTAGTATGGTCCAGGCCTCCTCCGGCCAGTTTAATTGTCGAGCCACTTTCTCAAAGTGTGGAAAAAATTTCGCGACTTCCTTTTCACTGAACGGTGGAACCAGCCTCACATGTCTGCCCACATCCCAGGTTTTCTGGTTAGGTGTCGACCCCGTCAGCAAGGGTGGTGCCCCTCCCCGTTCTCTCATTAAATCCAGCTCCTTGAATTTAATCTCTTGCTGAAGTGCCAGATCACGTTCCTTCAACTCCCTTTCGGCTTTTCTCTCCTCTGCTTCGAGTTCCCTGGCAGCTCTCCTCTCCTCTGCTTTTCTCCCTTCTAACCTTTCCTGGAGTTCTCGTTCCACTCTCCTTTCCTCTGCTTGTTTCTCTTCTCTCCTCTCTTCTGCTTTCCTTTCTTCTTCTGCTCTTTCCTTTTCTGCTTTCCTTTCTTCTTCTGCTCTTTCCTTTTCTGCTTTCCTTTCTTCTTCTTTTAACCTTTCCTGGAGTTCTCGTTCCACTCTCCTTTCCTCTGCTTGTTTCTCTTCTCTCCTCGCTTCTGCTTTCCTTTCCTCTTCTGCTCTTTCCTTTTCTGCTTTCCTTTCTTCTTCTTTGATCCGTTCCTGGCTCCGTAATTGCAACTCCAGTTTCCGGAGCTCAACATCTTCTGGTTCTTCGGGTAGCCACTCCCAGGCTAACTCGTCCCATGTTCCTAATCCCACCATAGATTGTATCACCGTGGCCTGCAACTCTGCCTTCCTCAAATTAGTTCGGACCTCCAAGTTAAAATGTTTGGCCAATTTCAAGAGGTCCGACTTTAGTAACGCTCGGAACTGTGCCTCACTCGGGGTTACCGCAAAGTTCTGTGCCACAAACGCCATGGTGCCTATCGTTAACACCTGTTAACCTTCACCCAATACTTTACCCCCAATTTCCCCAAAAATTTACCAATTAATACTTAATTAATAAATTTTAATTAATAAAAATATTATTTTATTATTTTATACAATTTTAGATCCCGGACGTAGACCCAATTGCGAATCCGCAAATCGTAATTTGGACGAGCCCCCAATTCTGTTACGTGGTCCCCTCGGTGACTACCTGGTCTCGGTGACCCCCGGACCGTGAGAGGAACTTCGCCAGACAGTGGTATTATATATGCGCTTTCGCAACGCAATCCCTAGGAATTCCACCCAAGAGAAAACTGATTTTCAATGATATATTTCAATGGTAATGGTACCATACAATTTCAATGATACAATCAAGGATATATTCCCCGAGCAATCCACCATCCACAATTCACACTCAACAATCAATCCCCTAGATGATTAAGATGGCCATCTTACATACGTGTGTCCCCTTTTGTACTCACGACCCCCTTTGGTCTCTGTCCCTCGCAATGTCTCTGGGCCCCTCCTGACCAAGATGATGGTCGGCTTCGCCGCACTCGGGCGGTTGAACGAACCCCGGGTGGACGTTTTTCCACCGGGCATGTATCGTACCGGGAACCAAGGTTGTAGCCCCCTCTTGGCCACGCGAAGTGGGTACTGTACAGCAGGCAAAAGCCACACGCCGCTTGCAACGCGTGTTAGGCCCCAACGTGCGACCCGTACGCGTCTTTGTAGACGGTGCCGCGAACGGTGCCAGACGCTGGGTCGGTGCACGGCCACACGGCAGCTTGACGTGTCCACCGGGCAGGTATCCGTCCCGGTAACTCCTCTCGCCAGACGGGCTCGGGAACGCCGCTTTTCCACACGGCTCAATATCGATCCCACCTCTCGTCGGAGCGGGGCGAGGAAGAAGAATCCTCGTCGCTTCTCTCGACCTCGTGTCTTTTTCTTCTTCCGTTTCCGGTCTCTTTTTCCAGAAGGGCTCCTGACCCTCCAACCACAACAACCCTTAATCGACTACACATTGATAAGCAAAGACCTGAATAGTAATTCACATACATTCCCATAAATATGTAACAATACATATATCCCATTTCAATTTCTTGACAAGCGCTCGCATTTCCATACTTTTGCTGCCATGCTCTCCGGTCATAACTTTACGTTGCGTTTTACGGCTGTGTGCTTGTCCTCTTGCAAAAATATACAAACGGACAGTGAAGAATCTCACTAACAGGCGGTTTTTGGCATCATGACATTTGGGAACGTCAATATCTGACACGAGGTCATTGCATTGCTTGACAAGTCGCTGCATTATATTCTTACCACTGAGGTTTCTCTGGCTTTTCTGAAGAATTGTTCTGCACGTAGAAAAAGTGCCATTCCGAGGTCAGTGCAACGCGTAAGAACACCTTCACGGAACCCCTTCAACCTGGTCAAAGCATGAAAGTTCTCTTCTGAACTTACATGGTTATCTTTCACCACCTTCAAACAACTCAAACATAAAAACTTTTCTACTTTTGCAATGCAATATCCTGCCAGGTAATAGAGACTGGACATTTCAGCTTGACTGAGGCTGGCCTCTGATGACATCTCAACGCTGATCAATTGCTCAATGCCGTCCTCTTTTGAAGGAAGCACAGGTTGGTCTAGAAAATCTGCGAGGAACACTCTGTCGTCCTCCAGATAACTTCCTGACGAGGGACATTTTAGAAATTGAGCGACTGTGATAATCTTCAGAGAACATTTTCAAAGAACACTCTAATCAGGAAACTGACACAAACAGTGACAAATATTGCGTCATAAACAAGTATTTCCTGATATATAAGCATATATAAACAGTGAATGTTACAGGGTATATGTATAATAAGGGATTATGTATAATACCTGATTTTCATTTATTATACATAATCCCCTATATATATATACCCTATACACTGCATATGTACACGAAAAATGTTACATGGAATATGCATAATCTATATATATAAAACACAGTTTGTGTGTGTGTAATGTTACCGATAGATTCCTAAATGGAGAGACTCACGTGCTTGATATTTGGCAGAGACAAGGTAGACAAGTGACAAGGTAGCATAGACATAGATTCAAGGTAGTGTTCTGGGCCCTGTGCTTTTTCTGGTCTTCTTCAATGATCTCTCTGACTCTCTTGAAAATCCTCTCTATCTCTTTGCTGACGACTCTACTCTCTGTCGCTCCATTCCTCATCCCTCAGATCGGCAGTCTGCAGCCTCCTCACTCTCTGCAGACCTGGACAAAATCACAGACTGGGCAAACAAATGGAACATGTCTTTCAATCCTGATAAATCTCACACTCTTACGATGTCTCTCCAAAAAGACCGACTGGAAAACCCTCCCATCCACTTTCTGAATAATCCTCTCCAAGAAGTTCTGTCACTCAAGCTTTTGGGTCTCACTATTTGCCATGATCTTTCCTGGGAAAACCACATTTCAAATCTGGCCTCCAAAGCCAGTCGCCGACTGGGCATCCTCCGTCGTGTGAAGTCCTTCCTTGGCACACCTGAGCTCCTCACCACATACAAGGCTTTCATCCGTAGCTCTATGGAATACTGCTCTCCCCTCTGGTCTGGTGCTCCTGCCTCACACCTAGCCCGTCTTCACGCTGTTGAAACCAAAGCGTTCAGAATCATTGGAATCTCCCGCGATGAAGCTAACTCCAAGGGCCTTTCACTCACTCACCGCAGGCAGGTTGGTGGTCTTTCCGTCTTCTACCGACTCCTCTCTGGCCTTGCCCCCCCAGCCCTCTCTGGGTTCTGTCCCCCAAATATTCCTACAGGTCGCACAAGATCTGCCTGCAACCCTCTTATGGTTAAACTGCCAAAATCAAGACTTTCTGCTCACCTTCACTCCTTCATTCCTCTTTTCTCCCGCCTCTGGAACAAACTCCCTCACTCTCTTCAATCCCACTCTACCCTCCAGGTCTTTAAAACAGCTGTTCACCACCATCTCTTATCCTCCCCCATCCAAAACCTTGATCTTTTCTACCCCCGCTAATTTCGGTCCCCATGTGTTTTATACCTCTCCCCCCACCCCCCTCCCCTTCCCACGCCTCCTGCCCCCAAGCCCTCTCCCTCCCACACTTCTCCCTGCTCTCAAATGTTGTGGTTGTGTGCTTCCCCTTCTCTCCCCATCTTGGCTTCCGCTCCCTCTTTTGTATATTTTGTTTGTCTGGTTGATTTGTTTGTGAAATAAATGTTCGCTCTTTCACGAGCCTCGATTCAGTATACAAAAAAAAAAAAGAAAAAAAAAAAAAGACATGGCCTACCTCAAAATATTTGACGAGATCCATATTTTTTATTCATATTTACCTCAGCGCATTTCAGCGAGCAACATTATACACGGAATCTCAGCAGGTGCCAGAGCAGCTCGCTGATTTGCTCAGAGCGATCACGTGATGTTCCATCCCCGCCGCCAGACCACTGAACTGAAAATATATAGAATTACCATTGCCATTCACACCACATAGGTGTAGATGCAGCTACCGGGCGCCATCTTGGTTGGCACTCGATGCTGGGCGATGGTGATTTCTGTCACAAGTTTGCACGTAATTCAGAGTGAAAAGCGATTGCGTTTTTTCACCTTTTGTGCGATCGTGTTTTGTGTCGATTTTTGTCGATTTTGTACGATATGAATTAAATGTCTTTGGAACAGCTGTGGAACGTCTTTCCACAACACTCCCGTAACCGCCGTAACCGATTGGAGCATTTTATTGCCGCACAAAATGGCATTTTAACAGTTGTCTGGCTTTTAAAATCTGGGACACGTTCAAAACAAACGAGATCCGCGAAGCGAGTTGGTCGAGTCGTGCTAACCAAGATGGCGACACGGCGGCTTCACTTTTCACGGAGTATGAGCGTTCTATATATTTTCAATTCAGTGCGCCCGACTCGCTCACATACTTGATTTGTGGCATAGACATGGCCATTGGGCCTTCACGGTGTAATTTGTGCGAGGCTTTTGTCCGAGTGAGCTCGAGTCGAGAGGGCGAATGTACGGGTTGGGAATGTACTGGTCTATCTTCCCCCGCCCGGCAACGCCGGTACTGGAGGGCGTCACAGGATCGGTGAGTCTCCAAAATCCGCTTCGTGCTGTTGTTGCGAAGATGCAGGACGATGTCGCGATTGTTGTGCTGCTCTCCTACCATGAGAACTGCAACATCATTGTTGACTGGCCCTCCCCTTCCCTCCCCATCACCCTCCCCCCTCCGTCCTCCTCTTCCCTCCTTCCCCTCCTCCCTCCCTTCCCCCTCCACTCTACCCCCTCCCCTTCCCCTTTTTCCTCTTCCTTTCTTTCTTTGTGTGGTCTGTTCATTGGATGTGTCTTGAGATTTTATATCAAGATTGTGGTGTGCTTTATATGATCTTCTTGTAAACCTGGAAGTGAGGTCTATATGTTTCATTAAAAATCAGCAATTATCTTAAACAGTTTGTGGACATTAATCATTGAGTCTTCTGTCTATCAATCAAGGATGGGGAGGGGGAAGGACTCGTTGGAGAAGTCTCGCGAGATCACGGCGAGGTCACGTCTTTTAGAAGCTGCTCCATGCGCTCACGCTTTCGAAGCTAAGTGATATTTCTCAATCGTGTTTTTGTCGAGACTGTATCTATCTTTCGGTGTATGTACCTATAGCGTATCTTTTTGAAAATTTTCGGTGCTAATTTTTCGTACCTGTATACACAATCGTCGGTTAATGGTATCGAGTATTCTGCGGCCTAGTACTCGTAGGCTTGGACTACCGTACCGTCTCCGACCTTGTGGTTTGTTTTTCTCTCAGCGATTCGTCGAATGCGCTGAAATTATTTTCGTTCACTGTTTCGTCCCAGCCGTTCACCCCGTACCTCCTTGTTTAATATCTGTACTCACAAAAAAAAAAAAAAAACCCCCAAAAAACTATTTTCCTTCCCAGGTCTTATTCGTTTATTTGTTCTTTTTGTTCGTTCGTTCTTCGTTCGCGATCACGCGGTTAGAAATGTATAATCTCTCCCCTGAACAACTATTTTCTCTCATATATTATAACACCCTTTTCTTCTTTTCCTACAAAAGGATGCTTTCGTCTTGCTCACCAAATCTATTCATTCCAAAAAATATATATAATACCATCTCTTACAGTTCCTCCTTTCTACATTCCCTAAACTATCCAGAACTCCATCCCTCCTCCAGTGTCCTCAAACGTATTTTTGACTCGAAGGTCTCAAACTCATTTTGCAAAAAATGTTCGTTTCCCATGAATCGTACACTTTTCAAAATCCAATCTCACCCCTCCCCTCCAAATCCTCCCCATCACCCATCCCTTTCAAATCTCCCCCCTTGCCCCTTCCCTCCCCTCCCTCCTAAACTCCCCCCACACCCCTCCCCTCCGAGACTCTCCCTCGCTCCTCCCCTCCTAGACTCCCCTCTCACCCCTCCTCCTCAAAGCATCCTCCCTGCTTCTTCCTCCTTCCAACTTTCACCTTCATCTCCCCAAACCTTCTGCCTTGCTCTTCCCCCTCCTCAAATAACACCTCACTGTGCCTCACCCAATCTCCATCAAACCTTTTGTCCACCCCATTCTTCCCTTTCTCCAAGCTATTCTGAAATCTCTGACACACCTTCAACAGCTCTCCCTACCTCTTCCTCCTCTTCCACATCTTACCCTACCCCTCCCCCCCCCCCCCCCCCCTGTTCTGGACCCGATGCTCCCCCTTCCTCTTCATTAACGGTATGGACCTCAAACATCCGGGGCCTTCGCTCAAACTTGACTGACCTCTCCATACAGGTTGCTTCTGACAAACCAGATGTGATCTGCTTAACAGAAACTTTCCTCCTTCATGATGTCTCTGATGCCTTGGTATCTCTCCCAGGTTACTCCCTCCTCCGGTATGATAGACCTGAGCCTCGTCATGGAGGTGGGGTTGCTATCTTTATAAAAAACTCTCTTCCTCACTCGCCCTCCACTGCCCTCTCTCCACCTCACCCCCAGGAATACCTTTGGCTACGGCTTCCCCTTCGCTCCCACCTTTTGTTCATATGTGTGTTGTACCGTCCACCAATCAGCGATGACTCCATCTACATCTCACTGTCTGATAATATGGACCAACTTCTATCTACCCATCCCAACTCTCTCTTCCTCATATGTGGTGATTTCAATTGTCACCATGCCAGTTGGCTGGGTGTGGGTACCTCTCTCACCAGCCATGGCTCTTCAGCAAAGGACTTCTGCGACTCACTGGGACTGACATAATCTGTCAATTTCCCGACCCGGATCTCAGTCAACGGAGCATCTTCTCTTCTGGATTTGGTTATGACAAACTTCCCTGAAAATGTCTGCTGCTCTTCTTCTGCTCCAATCGGCTCATCTGATCATGTGCTTGTCAAAGTGGACATCTCTCTGACCATTCTCAGAGAGCCTCCTCAGCGTCGACGAGTCTGGCATTTCACTCAGGCCAACTGGCACGGTCTTCAAGCAGCCATCAATCATCTGGACTGGTCTCCCATCTCTACCGCCTCTGACATCAACTCATCCTGGGAATTCTTTCAAAGTAAATTGCTCTCTCTCATGCACAGATTTATACCATCTCGTCTTCAGTTGTCATACCCTTCCTCCCGTCCATGGTACACGGAATCTTGTGGTGAGGCTGTTGCCCTGAAACAACTTGCTTTCGTCTCCTGGAAAGCAAATCCAACGGAAGGAAATCTCATTTCCTTTCACAAAGCCCGAAACAAGTGTGTGTCCACCCTCAGGAGAGCCAGGAAACAATATCTCACCATTCTCAAGACCGAACTCTCTTATCTGTCTCCCTCTTCCAAATCCTGGTGGCGTCTGGTCAAATCTGTTTCTGGTGTTTGTTCCCCCTCCATCCCCTCCCTCACCTCAAACGGCTTAACGGCTGACTCCGCACGTGAAAAAGCTGAATGCCTCAACTCTGCGTTTGCCTCTAAATCTTGTGTCCCAAACCCATCCCTCTCTGTACCCACCGTACCCAGTCGTACCCAGCTGCTCCTGGACTCTGTGTCCTTTCCTCCTGACAAGGTGGAAAAGTTTCTGGCAACCCTCGACTCTGATTCTGCAACTGGTCCTGACGGCATCAGCCCACGGGTCCTAAAATCATGTTCTTCTGCACTTTCACTCCCTCTTTCTGTTCTCTTCACCCTCTCTTTTGCTCAAGGTCATCTGCCATCTGCTTGGAAATCAGCCAACATCACCGCTTTGCACAAAAAAGGTGCAAAAACAGATCCCAGCAACTACAGACCAATCAGCCTTCTCCCAATTATCAGCAAAGTCATGGAATCCATCATTGCTTCAGATATTAAATCTTTCCTCTTCTCCAATGGCTTGATCTCTGATCATCAATTTGGTTTCAGACCTGGTCACTCTACTCTGGACATGCTGCTTCTGCTTTCTCAACAATGGATGGAGGTCCTCAACGCCAAACAGGAAATTAGAGCTGTCTCCCTTGACATTTCACGTGCCTTCGATACGGTCTGGCACCCTGCTCTGCTCTCCAAACTCTCCTCCTTTGGTATCTATGGAAATCTCACGCATGGCTGGCGGACTTCCTCTCTGGTCGTAGTCAACGTGTGGCCCTGAATGGGTTTCTCTCATCTCCTCTTCCTGTTCAGGCTGGAGTTCCCCAAGGTAGTGTTCTGGGCCCTGTGCTTTTTCTGGTCTTCATCAATGATCTCTCTGACTCTCTTGAAAATCCTCTCTATCTCTTTGCTGACGACTCTACTCTCTGTCGCTCCATTCCTCATCCCTCAGATCGGCAGTCTGCAGCCTCCTCACTCTCTGCAGACCTGGACAAAATCACAGACTGGTCAAACAAGTGGAACATGTCTTTCAATCCTGACAAATCTCACACTCTTACAATGTCTCTCCGAAAGGACCGACTGGACAACCCTCCCATCTACTTTCTCAACAATCCTCTCCAAGAAGTTCTGTCGCTCAAGCTTTTGGGTCTCACTATCTGCCATGATCTTTCTTGGGAAAACCACATTTCCAAGCTGGCCTCCAAAGCCAGTCGCCGACTGGGCATCCTCCGTCGTGCGAAGTCCTTCCTTGGCACACCTGAGCTCCTCACCACATACAAGGCTTTCATCCGCAGCTCAATGGAATACTGTTCCCCCCTCTGGGCTGGTGCTCCTGCCTCACACCTTGCTCGGCTTCACGCTGTTGAGGCCAAAGCTTTCAGAATCATTGGAATCTCCCGCGATGAAGCTATCTCTGAGGGCCTTTCACTCACTCACCGCAGGCAGGTAGGTGGTCTTTCTGTCTTCTACCGACTCCTTTCCGGCCTTGCTCCCCCAGCTCTCTCTGTGCTCTGTCCCCCCAATATTCCTTCAGGTCGCACAAGATCTGCCTGCAACCCTCTTCTGGTTAAACTGCCAAAGTCTAGGCTCTCTGCTCACCTTCACTCTTTCATGCCCCTTTTCTCCCGCCTCTGGAACAAACTCCCCCACTCCCTTGAATCCCACTCCTCCCTCCAGGTCTTTAAAACAGCTGTTCACCACCATCTCTTATCTTCCCCCATCGAAAACCTTGATCTTTTCTACCCCCGGTAATTCACCCCAGAGTCCTTGCAGTGTTCATATGTTTTAATCCTCTCCCACGTCCTCCCGATGTCCCTGCTCTCAAATGTTGTGTTTGTGTCCTTCCCCCTCTCTTTTGTGTCCTTCCCCCTCTCTCCCCATCTTGTCTACCGCTCCCCTTGTTTTTTGTGTTTTGTGTGTCGGTTTGTCTTTTTGTGTGATTAATGTTAGCTCTTTCACGAGCCTCGATCTTGTATCCAAAAAAAAAAAAGAAAAAAAAAAAGGCTAAATTAATTAGTTCCACAACAGTTTCAATTCTTTAGCATTCGCCGTTTCTGCATTGTCCATTTACTTGTGGCCTCCCACCCTCCCACCCGTGCGTAGCACGGGTACCTCGCAAGTATTATCATAAATGTAATCGTAACACTAATCCCTTCGTTGTGACTGCAAAGTTACTCAAGGTTAAAATATATCTGTATATTAAAGTAGCGGCAGTTTTGTGTCACGCTACGTCATTACGTCTATCTTCAACGAAAGTATCAAACAAGCCCGGCTACGCCGCTCTTAGACTTTCGGTCTTGTTTTTCTTTGGTGAGATCATATATAAACTCAGAGGCGGATACAAAGAGAAATTTGGTACTTTAATCGCTCCAAAGAAAATGTTGCTTTTTATACTTAAAATGGAATGAATTACTTAAGTAAACAAAGCCTTTTATCATTTATTGCAAAGAATGTATGCCATACATAAACATTGAAATACCAGGAGCTCCTCCCTCTCTCCCATCTTCCCCCTCCCTCCCCGCTCCCTTCCCCTCCCCCCCCCCCCCCCCCCCACACACTGCCCCCCCCCCACCCCACCACTGCTCTCCCCCTCTCGATCCATCACAGAACTATTGTCACGATTGTTCACCATCACGTAAATTATAAATTATGACAAGATAAACAAAGGTGTTGCCGTTAGAATGCTAGCTCTAACAGTTCGGAAAGGAATGGAGGGTGGGGACACATTGGAGACAGAGTTAGCGACAAGGCACAATTAGTTATTACCCTGTTCTCGCGAAGTGAAAAGCAGGATTAGGCATTCGGTTGCGTACGTGTGCCGTACGTGCGTTTGCATTTTAAAAAATCATTTTCTCGTCAACCATTGGTCCGACTGACATGAAATTTTACCGTAGGAGCGCCTCCGCCTGTAGATTTTTTTGCTGATAATTATGACGTCATAGGTCACGTGGTACGGACGCCATCTTCGAAAAACGTTACACCTCTATATTTCCTAAACCGCTGAATGGAAAAAAATGAAACATGGTTCATTGTCAAGCACACACCATAGGGAATAAGATATGTTAATGATGATTTCATAAGTGCCTCCATTATGACGTCATAATTCGACAAATACAACGCTTGATCTGATCAGTATGAAAAAAAAATCCTCTGCAACTGTTAGTCTGATGAACACGAAAGTTTCAGAATATGTGCGGCTCCTCCTGTAGAATTTTAAAATGATAATTATAATGTCATAGGTCACGTGGTACAGACGCCATTTTTGAAAAAAAATCGAATAAAGTTACACCTCTATATCTCCGAAACCACTCCATGGAAAAAATTTCAACATGGCTCATTGTCAAGTACTCCACTTGGGGATTAAGATATGTTAATGATGATGTCATCGGTGCCTTCGTTATGATGTCATAATTTGACAAATACAACACTTATCCGATGATTGTGTTTTTTTTCTCAGCAACTGTTGGTCTGATGGGCACTAAATTTTCACCATAGGAGCACCTCCTCATGTAGAATATTTTAATGATAATCATGACGTCATAGGCCATGTGGTACAGGCGCCATCTTGGAAAAACCGAAAAATGATGCACCTCTCTATCTCCAAAACCGCTGCATGGAAAAAATTTAAACATGGCTCATCTATATAATAATACCATAAGGACTCGACTTTGTTATCCCTTTTACGCCGCACCCAGTGACCCGATGCCCACGGCACTAATGGATTTACGATCTACGAACCGCGCTCTTTGTTTATCACGTATAGACATATTCGAAAAATCTGAATTAGCCGACGTTGGGGCCCAAAAGCATCCGATTAACTGCCGATACGACGCCATCTTACGACACCATCGTATTGGCGTCTGCTGGGTGAAGGCGCAGCAAGCCGTCCGCTGATTGGACAGTCGAAGGCGACAGCAAGCCGTCCACTGAGTGGACAATCCCAGAGTGGTGCTATGCCGATTCCTATTACGAATCCATTCATTTTTCAAAAGTATATCGTAGCGTTGTCATTTACAACCCCGTTGAAAGTATATTTCGGTTATATAGATTACATGAAGAAGAAGAGGCCATCCCTAAACTCTTCCGTTCTTCATGCCAATGGCTGCCTGTACTCCGGTGTTATGTCTGGCGTCGGTGATTTGGACAGTGTTGAGCTGCCGGAGGTACGGACTGAATGTGCGATTCACGAATGTGTTTGGATGTCGGGTTAATGTGAATAAGTAGAGTGAAGGACGAGGCCAAAGGAGCAGACATTGTCGCATGTTGTGCCGTGTGGCCTGGTTCGTTGGGCTCGAGAAAAAAAACCCATAAGGTTATTGGGTTATGGGTGTTGAGGAGGTTATGGGTGAAAATGGAATAAGGGGATTATTGTTGAGGATGATAAGGTGAATGCGGGGTGAGAGGTGAAGATGACAAGATGAATGAAGAAGGGTTTGGGACGATAATGTGAGTGAGGGATTGAGGATGACGAGATGAATGAGGAGTTGAGGATGATGAGGGGTTGAGGACGATGAGGGGTTGAGGACGATGAGGTGTCGAGGACGATGAGGGGTCGAGGACGATGAGGGGTCGAGGACGATGAGGGGTCGAGGACGATGAGGGGTTGAGGACGACAAGGTGGATGAGGGGCTGAAGATGACGAGGTGGATGAGGGTTTGAGGACGACGAGGTGGATGAGGGGTTGAAGACGACGAGGTGGATGAGGGGTTGAAGACAACGAGGTGGATGAGGGGTTGAGGTGGATGAGGGGTTGAGGTGGATGAGGGGTTGAGGATGATGAGGGGTTGACTATGAAGAGGGGTTGAGGACGACGAGGTGGATGAGGGGTTAAGGATGACGAGGTGGATGAGGGGTTGAGGACGACGAGGTGGATGAGGGGTTGAGGACGACGAGGTGGATGAGGGGTTGAGGACGACGAGGTGTATGAGGGGTTGAGGACGACGAGGTGGATGAGGGGTTGAGGACGATGAGGGGTTGAGGGGTTGAGGACGATCTATATAATAATAGCGTAAGGACTCGACTTTGTTATCCCTTTTATGCCGCACCCAGTGACCCGATGCCCACGGCACTAATGGATTTACGATCTACGAACCGCGCTCTTTGTTTATCACGTACAGCCATACTCGAAAAATCTGAATTAGCCGACGTTGGGGTCCAAAAGCATCCGATTAACTGCCGATACGACGCCATCTTACGACGCCAATGTATTGGCGTCTGCTGGGCGAAGGCGAAGCAAGCCGTCCGCTGATTGGACAGGCAAAGGTGAAAGCAAGCCGTCCACTGAGTGGACAATCCAGAGCATGCATTTGTGCCGGTGTCGGCGATCGTTGTTCATATACGCACTCTTCATTCTCATCTTTCTTCCTAACTCTTACTCAGACAAGCAAATCCCCTATGCCATCCATAATGGTACACTCTATCCATACACCACATCCTCCCTTCCGTGGATGTTCCACGGGTTTCGGCTAGTCTATATAATAATAGCGTAAGGACTCGACTTTGTTATCCCTTTTACGCTGCACCCAGTGACCCGATGCCCACGGCACTAATGGATTTACGATCTACGAACCGCGCTCTTTTTTATCACGTATAGCCATACTCGAAAAATCTGAATTAGCCGACGTTGGGGCCCAAAAGCATCCGATTCACTGCCGATACGACGCCATCTTACGACGCCATCGTATTGGCGTCTGCTGGGCGAAGGCGAAGCAAGCCGTCCGCTGATTGGACAGGCGAAGGTGAAAGCAAGCCGTCCACTGAGTGGACAATCCAGAGCATGCATTTGTGCCGGTGTCGGCGATCGTTGTTCATATACGCACTCTTCATTCTCCTCTTTCTTCCCAACTCTTACTCGAACAAGCAAATCCCCTATGCCATCCATAATGGTACACTCTATCCATACACCACATCCTCCCTTCCGTGGATGTTCCACGGGTTTCGGCTAGTTGTAAAGAACTCCATATGGGGAATAGGTGTTGTTAACGATGACGTCATTGGTGCCATAATTATGACATAATTCGACAGGGCAAACGCTTTGTCTGATCAGTTTGAAATGTATTGAGCATGATCGATGCAACAATTATATTCGAGAATATAAATTTATGATGTCATCGCTCACGTGGTCTGGCAGCCATATTGGATCAAAGAAGAAAAAAAAATAGAAGAGTTGGCTCGCAACAATTTGACTGTGCAGGGTAAGTATTCTATGAATACCATCTAGTTTGAGGAAGGGGACCAGTTTGATTGGGCAGCCTAAACGTTGGCCAGACATTGTTTTCTCTTGCAAAATATCGCGATATCTTTATTCCCACGTTGCAAATGGGACAATCAACTTAAAATTCCTTTCCAAAGCATGGTGTGTTCCGTTCCAGGTTGTGATGCATTCAATAGTTCAGGTGAGATTTTAGACAGATCTGATTCGATCAGTGGTTGAACCTCGGATTAGAGTCATCGTAGTAACATGCAAGGGCGAATCCTGCACTCTTAATGTGCAAATTAGTTATCTAGTTCCATCAAGTCATGTGCGACTTCTGGTGACATTCATGATCAGATGGTGACTTAAAGCCTGAGATTGAGGGTACAAATGATTACATCAGGTTCAATGTCATTACCTCCTTCACAAAATAATTTTTATAATCGTATAAAACAACAGTGACAGGAGAAAATGAAAACCTCGTACATGCAAATTGATCATCGCACATCAGATGTGAGGTTTTTTAATTGATAAATCCATACCAATCACGATACATGTTAGTTCCACAACATCACTTTCAGCCTGGGAAGTAAGGAAAAGTTACAATCTCAGTTAATGGTGAACAATGTCCCAGGTTGACTGTTTAACTCATAAGGATCTTAATAAATGCAATAATTTATTCAGCTAATTTACTGCTCCAATTTTATTAATAAAATACGTAAAATTCTATGTTATAAGAATTTACCATAAAAATAATTGTTAAAAACAAAGCTTTGGAATAGAAAAACAAAAAGAGAGAAAACATTTTAAAATGATCATTGCCTTAAGCACGATCTTTCTTGTTGTTATTGTTGATATTACATCCGCACCAAAGGTGGATGGAGGTTATGTTTTCGCCCCTGTCTGTCTGTTTTGTTTGCCTGTCCGTTTGGCTGTCCGTTTGCCTGTCCGTTTGTCTGTCCATTTGTGAACAAGATATCTCAAAAAGCTTTGGACGGATTCGGACAAACTTGGTGGACCGGTTGGGTGTCTGACAAGGACAAATAGATTCGATTTTGCTGAAGATCTGAATATGAATTCGGATATGAGCATTGTTTAATTTTTTAAGTGATTCTTCACCATTGGGAGATCAGGTGAAAAGCGATATATCACATGATATTTAAAAAATTTATGGATGGATTTGGACGAAACTTGTTGGACAGGTCGTGTGTGCGACAAGAAAGAATCGATTCAATTTTGACGAAGATCCGGATCCGGATCCAGCAGGTAGATTTGTTAAGTGATTCTTCACAATTGAGTGAGATAGCCAAATATGATACATAGCAGGATATCTCAAAAAGTTGTGGACGGATTTGGCCGAAACTTGGTGGACAGGTTGTGTGTGTGAAAAGGACTAATCATTTCGATTTCGGTAAAGATCTGATTATGGATTCGGCTACAAGAAATATTTAATTTTTAAGTGCTTCTTCACTATTGAGAGATCGGGTGAAAAGCGATATATCACATGATATTTTTAAAAGTTATGGACGAGTTATGAACAAACTTGGTGGACGAGTTGGTTCGGTGACAAGAAACTTCAGAATCATTGGAATCTCCCGCGATGAAGCTAACTCCAAAGGCCTCTTACTCATGCACCGCAGGCAGGTTGGTGGTATTTCCGTCTTCTACCGACTCCTCTCTGGCCTTGCCCCCCCCCCCCCCCTCCCAGCTCTCTCTGGGCTCTGTCCCGCAAATATTCCTACAGGTCGCACAAGATCTGCCTGCAACCCTCTTATGGTTAAACTGCCAAAATCAAGGCTCTCTGCTCACCTTCACTCCTTCATTCCTATTTTCTCCCGCCTCTGGAACAAACTCCCTCACTCTCTTCATTCCCACTCCACCCTCCAGGTCTTTAAAACAGCTGTTCACCACCATCTCGTATCTTCCCCCATCCAAAACCTTGATCTTTTCTACCCCGCTAATTTCACCCCAAATCCACTTTTTTGAAATACCAACTTCTGTCCTGGAAGTCCTTGGTGTCCTTGTGTTTTATACTTCTCCAACCCCCCCCCCCCCCCCCTCCCCCCTTCCCACGCCTCCTCCCCCCAAGCCCTCTCCCTTCCACACATCTCCCTGCTCTCAAATGTTGTGTTTGTGTGCTTCCCCTTCTCTCCCCATCTTGTCTTCCGCTCCCTCTTTTTATATATTTTGTTTGTCTGGTTGATTTGTTTGTGAGGTAAATGCCTCGATTCAGTATACAAAAAAAAAGAAAAAAAGAAGAAGAAAAAAAAGAACAAGCTGATTAGATTTTGGCTCAGGTCCGAATCCAGATCCGGCCTATCAGTGGGATACAAAACGTAAACTGTTCACCAGGTAAAGGTAGGCTCTCGACTGAGTGCCGTTCTAGTTTTTTAAATATAATTGTTATTTATTACTTGCAAAATCAAAGATTTTATATCTAGATATTGGTCGGTTGAGTTTGTTATTGTGTCTTTCGGTTTGTCTGTTTGTCACTTACCTACAGGTCACAATTCGAAACCGATCGTCATGAAACGTCACCAAGTTGTAGCGGTCGTCACAATTGAGAAGCCTATTGATTTTGAGGTCAAAGATCAAAGGTCATCAGGAGGTCAAATTTCTAAATTCGCCATTTTTCATCGAATTGATTTGAAAATGAAACAGAATTACATAGTGCATCACTGAACTTGGACACCAACTATTTTGGAGGTCAAAGGTCAATTCAAGGTCAAACTTCTAATATCATCCATTTTTCATCTGAAAAATCATGAATTTTAATCCGATTGACCTGAGCTTTGATTAAGATCGTCAATTATAATCTTAATGAAATGGACAATTTGATGTGTCAATGGCAACTTTTTATTTTGGGAAGGGGTGAATTTTGCAAGTATCATGCTCTGCATGACGTCATCTTGTTTTTATTACTCTTATTATTTGTACAATCGTACTTTTTAACTGCGTTGCATGTTTAAAACATTAAATTTTGACACAAGCAAATGCCAACAGCACATCGCCAGAAATGAATTGTATTTTTTGACATTGAAGGCGTTCACGATAGAAAATGATGTTTGCTTTCACTCATCATTGACACTTCATTGCTGACTGCATGGCAAAGTCCATGCTTTGTGTCCTGGAGCTCATGGGTAAGTCAGTCATGGTACTCGAGCTTTGGATCTGCAAGTGAAAAATAAGGGAAAGAACGAAAAAGTTAGTTAACGGGCCTAAATTGTCAATATCATCGAGTAGATTTGATAGAGGACATCATGAATTAAAAACAGACGCAGATTGTCCTCCACAAAATAAAGATGAAAGCCAAAATAATTTAACGCATCATGCCATTGTTATTTGCTGATGAAACTGTTGAAGGTCTTGTTGCAGGTGCATCTTTTATTTGCGATTTTAAAAAAATCTTTAAAAAGGGAGATGTGGGTGCAGAACCAAAATCTGGACTGTCTGCCCAAGTATGGATAATTGTCATCGCGAATTACTCTTATCAAGTCAGTAATGAGATTTGCGGAAATGCTACAAGTAGCAATGTTTAAAACTACGCTTTTTTGTTGAATCGAAACAAATTTCACCAACAAAATTAATTGTCATACAAGGTAAATCCAGCAAAATTATTTTACTTTTGGTTAATCATATTCTCAATCATAATCACCAGGGGTCACGTGAAAGTTTATTTATTGAAGCAAGGGGATATCAAAATGATTCCCACACATATGAACACGCTTATGCACATGACTTATCATAAAACAATTTTTTTTCTATTTCTAGTCAGTCATAAATATATTTTTTCTGCTCAGTCAAGGCTCATGTAACAGCTGATACATAAAATATATAATGAAGGGAGTGGGAGACAAGAGGGGGGGGGGGGGGGGGGAAGACAACAACAGTAGAGAACAACGAAATCAGGAGATCTGTGGTAGAGAGAGGGCTGGGGTGGGGTACACAGGATAAACAAGTTGGAAACCACGAGGACTTTCAGGAAAGAAAACGGATTTAGCATGGATTAACGGGGGTAGCAAAAGATCAACGTTTTGGATGGGGAAAGATTTTGAACACTGCATTATGAACACTATTAATATGATCACTGCAATGTGAGACTGGCAAAGTTCAGTTGAATCATTCAGATATAATCAATGAGATGGAGGCCGGTTAGCAGAGGTAAAGCAATACTATGTAC
Organism: Myxine glutinosa; assembly: GCF_964187855.1. Classification (NCBI taxonomy): domain Eukaryota; kingdom Metazoa; phylum Chordata; class Myxini; order Myxiniformes; family Myxinidae; genus Myxine; species Myxine glutinosa. The sequence goes on from NC_136261.1 coordinate 34,543,800, forward strand.
CAAAGATAATTGGTTCACGAGTTATCAAACAAAGTGACCACTATATTCTGTCTGTGTGTCTGTCTGTCTATCTGTCCACAGCATAACTACCCGATCATATCATCCGATCTTGATGAAACTTGGGTGGGAGGTTGATATCATGATCTAGTTGTGTCCTGCCTCGAGTGGGCGTATTGCGCCCATTGTGGGCGGAGCCACGCCCAAAAAAGATGTATTTTTAGAGGGTAATCGAGTTCAAGCTACATCTTCTCCGAGGGAGTTGGTGGAATCTGACAGAAGTTTCGGTATTTGGTTAGGCCAATGCCATGTGTCTAGCCTCACGGAGCTCGATTTTTCATTTTCGCCCCAAGGTCAAGGTCACAAGGTCACGAAATTTAGAAAAGTAGATTTTTGATGGTTTTATTACATTGTTCACTTCCTGATAGGGTGAAATGTCGTACATGATCTTATATTATCACATACATCATGAAATACAAGTTTTCCAACAAATTTCAGAATCTTCGACCTTCGACCTTTGAAGGTCACAAAGGTCAAAGTTTCAAAGTTATCGGAATCGAACCGAATTTTCGGTATTGTATAGCTAACTAACCTCATAACATTGCTCTTTGAGTATTGTCATTGAATACCGCTCGCTCGTGAACCATCGTCGTCTCCTGACTTGTTTGTAATGAAATTTATTCAAACAAAATCTATATATTTTATGTTCTACCTGAAGCACCAGAGCATGAGTTACTACATGCAAAAGGATGCCTTGGACATCTCTGGGTATCAGATGTTGAACTATACATTGTTTTTGCCCCTGAAAAATGGTACTTAAAGTCCCCTCAGGGCTTCAAAGCTGGAAGCGGCAGCAAAGTATCTTGAACAGGATTTAATCAGTAGATTAGAAGAAGGATAGAAAGACAGGTAGAGGTAGTTTATATCAACCCATTAACGGAACAGTATGAGGGTACTTGGAGTATGAAAAAAATTTATTTACAAAAAATAAAAATTTACGTACAAGGAAGTAGAGGTAACTTCACCTGATTCTGAAAATGTTGATCTGCTATAAGTATACTTCAATACTTGTCCCATTGATGAGCATGCCATCATATATGTGCAGTACAACTATTTGGGATGGGTACACCACTATTTGAGCCTGATGTTGGCTTAGCGGTTTGGGTGCTGCCTTGGGATCTGAGGATCCTGAGTTCGAATCCCGGGCGATCGTTGAATTAACCCCAGGGGTTGACTCAGCCTGCCATCCCTCCGAGGTCGGAAAAATGAGTGCCAGTTTGCTGGGATGAATGAACCATTTGGGTATCCTGCGTCGGAGTGGCGACCCGTCCAGGATTGTGCCCAATAGCCAAGGAACCTGCTTCAGCAGCCCATGCATCGTCATGGTGCAAAATGGAATGGTCATCATCACACCACCATTTGAGGTCACATGCTTTGACACCTCATCATCCTTAAACTCAATGCCAAGCAATAAATGTACTCTGAGTGGTCCAAAGAGATGAGAAACACAAGAAAACCAGTACAGTCTGTGTAAGGGATGACTTAGTGCTTCCTAAACCATCGTCATTTGAGTTCTTGTGATCATATTTGCCAAATGAGGGCAAGCATTATCAATAAAGTCATGCCTTGAGACATGCAGTTCTGTGCTCCAGTGATGCCATCTCTGCCTTATATCCTGTTGTTACTGGCATTGTTCTGGCCCCCATAATTTTCAGCCATTGCATGGACTGGACTCTGGGGAAGTTGTCGGAGACATCAAGCTGTGGTGCATCATTTGGGAATGTAAAGATCTCTGATCTCTAATTTCTCTGGTGATACAGTCATCATTGTTGAGATTCTGGATATCCTTATGGGGGCCCTCAAGGTGCTGAATGAGGAGCCAGAAGCATTGGGATTATGGGCCTCCAGGGTCAAGATTAAGATCCAGGCTTTCAATGACATATTGGATGCTGCTATCTTGTATCTACCTGTCCATGGTGATGGTGTTGAGGTCACAGAGAGATTCACTTACCTTGACAGTTATATTCATGTCTTCAAACGTTGTGAGCTAGAAATCGATGACGATCTTGGTCGGGCCTCAGGAGTCATTGCTTCACTGGACCATGGGGTGTGGCGCTGTCAGTATCTATGCAGGAGGATGAAAGTCTGAGTCTTTAAGTCATTGGTACATTCAGTCTTGCTCTATGGATGTGAAACTTGGACTCTGACCAAGGAGCTGAGACAAAGAATGGTTGGACCTTATGTCTAACGAGCGTTTGCTGAGAGAGACTCAGATGAGATTTGTTACCTGTATAGTCAGTGATTGTCAGCTGTGACATGTGGCTTGTTTTCCTGACACTGATCCTGCTCACCAGATTCTCTCAGCGAGGGAGCCTTGTGAGTGGAGGACGTCAACGGGCCACCCACGTGCCTTGTGGTTGCAGCAGGTTGATCGATATTTCGAGGAGATAGGGAAGAGCCGGCCATCTACCTGAGGGATGACCAGACTGAAGGCCTTGGAGTACAGGTGGAAAGTGGGCATGGTGACACGCTGCTCTGGTGCATGCTGCCATATGTGACCTGACCTTGAGACAGCATACCTGGTCATAGCCTGCACCTTTCTTGTCTCAGCTCAGTGCATAAGAACTCACTGCAGAACTGTGCATTTGTGGTTTTTCCTGCATTCAAGAAAGTCCAAGTGAATTAAACCAATTTGATAACAAAATAAAATTGCCATGAGCTTTCTTGCTGAGTCAAGCCATGAAATATTTCTTTGTGGTGGAGACCAAGAATGTTGACCCTCTATGTTGGGTCGCTTTGCCTCTGGAGTGAAATATTGGAACAGGGTCTCATAATATCACAATCTTCTTCAGGAAATCATCTTCCTCCCTTTCGCAGTGTTTCAGATTTGTTACAAAAGCCACATGAGTTTCCTTTTGATCCAATCTGATGTCAGTCTGAACCCACCTTGTGTGAGCATTGTTGAATTTCAAGTGAGAATAAATGATTATTTCCACACTTCCAATTTCGACTTCCAATTCTGAGGCCATTCTCCAAAATCAACAGTTCGACAAATTTGATGTTTGCTTGAGTGACAGCAACTGGTTGCTGTGAGAATGCTTATGATCATTCAAAAAATTGAGGCCATTTTAAATAAACGACTACATGAAATACAACAACAACAACAACATGCATTTTAAGGCCATTTTCCCTGGAAGAGCGGGGTTCGCCTTGCGGTCCCCATGACAATCTTCTCCATTTTGCCCTATTTTCTGCATCTCTCCTTGTTAACCCCCTTGCCCGCATTTCTTCTTCCACCATCTTTAGCCAAGTCTTTCTCGGTCTTCCCCGTCCTCGACTTCCTTCTACATTCATTTCCATCACTCTTCTCAACCAGTCACTTTCATCCTTCCTCAACACATGACCAAACCATCTCAACCTGTTCCTCTTCACAGCATCAATCACAGGCTCTATTCCCATCATCTTTCGCAATTCATCATTTGTCTTCCTCTCTCTCAACGACACTCTGCACATCCACCGAACCATTCGCATTTCCACCCTTTCCAGCCTTCGTTGCTACTCTCCGTTCATTACCCATGTCTTGCTCCCATAAATCATAACACTTCTCACACATGCAGCATACACCTTTCCCTTCAGCTTCAACGACACTCCCCTCATCATCAGCACGCCACTCAGTTCCCGAAACTTCTTCCATGCACATCTCACTCTAGCAACCGTTGCCGAGTCTGATCCACCTTCTCCATTCAGCATGTCTCCTAGGAAACAAAATGTTTTCACACCTTCCAGCTTCACGCCGTCTCCAAGATCCCACTCAACATTTCCTCCATCTGCAGCTCCCTCTGTGCACACCTTACATTTGAATGTAAACACGTCTTTCAATCCTGACAAATCTCACACTCTTACGATGTCTCTCCGAAAAGACCGACTGGACAACCCTCCCATCTACTTTTTGAATAATCCTCTCCAAGAAGTTCTGTCACTCAAGCTTTTGGGTCTCACTATCTGCCATGATCTTTCCTGGGAAAACCACATTTCCAAGCTGGCCTCCAAAGCCAGTCACCGACTGGGCATCCTCCGTCGTGCGAAGTCCTTCCTTGGCACACCTGAGCTCCTCACCACATACAAGGCTTTCATCTGAAGCTCAATGGAGTACTGCTCTCCCCTCTGGGCTGGTGCTCCTGCCTCACACCTAGCTCGTCTTCACGCTGTTGAAACCAAAGCGTTCAGAATCATTGGAATCTCCCGCGATGACGCTATCTCCAAGGGCCTTTCACTGACTCACCACAGGCAGGTTGGTGGTCTTTCCGTCTTCTACCGACTCCTCTCCGGCCTTGCTCCCCCAGCTCTCTCTGGGCTCTGTCCCCCACATATTCCTACAGGTCGCACAAGATCTGCCTGCAACCCTCTTATGGTTAAACTGCCAAAATCAAGACTCTCTGCTCACCTTCACTCCTTCATTCCTCTTTTCTCCCGCCTCTGGAACAAACTCCCCCACTCCCTTCAATCCCACTCCTCCCTCCAGGTCTTTAAAACAGCTGTTCACCACCATCTCTTATCTTCCCCAATCCAAAACCTTGATCTTTTCTGCCCCCGCTAATTTCACCCCAAATCCACTTTTTTGAGGTGACTTTTGACTTCTTTCCTGGAAGTCCTTGGTGTCCTTGCGTTTTATACCTATCCTGCCTCCCCCCAGGCCCTCTCCCTCCCACACATCTCCCGATGTCCCTGCTCTCAAATGTTGTGTTTGTGTGCTTCCTCCCCTTCTCTCCCCATCTTGTCGACCACTCCCCTTTTTATATACTTTGTTTGCTTGTTTGTTTGTTTGATAAATGTTAGCTCTTTCACGAGCCTCGACTCTGTATACAAAAAAAAAAAAAAAAAAAAAAAACCTGCCACACTGGTTAATGACCCTCTCAGACCACTACATTTTTGATGAACCCACTCAGTGCACATTGTACATTGAATGGAGTTCACTCCGACACCCTTCCTGAACACAGCACATGTAATACATGTAATACATACTACATGAAATACACGAATCACCAAATAGTTTTACCAGTCTTGAAAATTTAAACTGGTTTATATTTTTCATCACAGGGAATTTAATGATATAATATTTTTGGTCCTTTGCACCTGCAACTATATTTACTGTCATCTTGGTTTTACCTGGATTATTTTGTCCAGAATTGATGTCATTGATCAACAGGATGTCAATTATTTTTACATGTTCCACATTAAAAAGTCAATGTTAATCTTGAACCGTCTGGTATTTAAAATTATTTGAGGGACACCTTTCATTGGTCATCACAATAACAATGAAGTTCTGCTGCTCATCACAAAATCCTGCAAAATGCAAAATTTATCATTGCCAGAAACACTTACAGACATACGAGGGGACTTGCGATGGCTGGAGGCAGTTGAGGAGACATTTTTGAATCTCTGAAATTGGAGCCCAGGACAGAGCCGAGTGAAAAACTTCCAATACTCCTCCCGTACCTGTCAATGCAAAGTCTTAGGAGAATAACATGTGTAACATCAGACATTGCTCGAAACGAGTGCTGCATGAAATAAGACTGGATGTTTAGAACAAAAGAATAACATGGTGATGATTCAAACCTTCTTTTGCAGGACACAATGGAAGAAGAAGATGAAAAGGCCCTGCAGACTGTTGATGCAGGCAAAAATATAATGCAGCACAATGGAATCGCTGAACAAAAAGACGAATCCTAATAGCCATGGCAACCCAAGAACAAAGATGAGTGCGAGACTTGCAAGAACATATGATCTGAGGAAAGAAAAATTCAAGAATAAGGCCGAGCAATTATAAAGTTTGTCTTCTTCATAATATTCATTCAGTTTTCTTTTCTTTTACAAAAATGCGGGGGAAGAATAAAATGATTGTTTCTTTTGATAATTTTCACATTTCGACAATTCTGTATTTCAACGGTTTTAAGATGTCGGGCCTTGTGTTTGCATTCCAATTGCAAGGACAAAGCGAATCATTTTTATATCCATTTTCCCAGCAATGTGGATTGTAAATACAAGGAAAATATGCATTGACTAAAGCATGTTCTGAATGTTTGTTATAACCAGGGTTCTTGTTACAAAGCTCTAACTGTATTTAAACATGCAACATGTAAAATATCCACTGTAACAATTACTACTGCCCACAGTCTATAAACGATAAATGTTTACATGTCCTGCAGCTGTGCATCATCTGTAAATGACAATGACACACAAACACTTCTCGAATCATTCCGCCATCAAACTGAGAAACACCAGTGAGTGGTTGTACCTGTGCAGGATCACATGGCGTGCCACTGTCTTTGGTTACATGACCTTCCCTGAGTGGGAACAAAGGTCCATGGGCTGACATTTGTTCATGGATATTTTCATTTCAGGACAGTTTTGTGATATTTTTTAAAATGGAATCCTGGCTTTGAGTTATGTCAGTTTGCAAAATTTCAGCTTTCTAGATCACCGAGAAAGTACGAAACATTTCCATGAGTAAGTTTGAGTGGTTAGAAAGATATTTTCTATGTGAGGTGTTTTTTTTTTTTTGTTTTTTTTTTGTTTTTTTGTTTTTTTTTGTATACAAGATCGAGGCTCGTGAAAGAGCGAAATCCACTTTTTGATATATATATTGTTATGGTTTTGTGAATAAAGGATTATAAAATAAATAAATAAAGGAAATAAAATAAATAAATAAATAAATAATATAAAATATAATATAAAATATAAATAATAATATAATAATAATATTATTAATATAAATTAATTAATTTAAATTAATAATATAAATTATATAATAAATATAATATAATATAATATAAAATATATAAATATAATATAAATATAATATAAAATATAATATATAAAATAAATATTAATAAATATAATATAAAAATAAATATAAAAATATAATATAAATAAAATAAAAATAAAATATAATAAATATAATATAAAAATATAATAATTTAAAATAAAATAAATAAATTAATAATAATATAAATAAATAAATAATATAAATAATAATAATAAATAATAAATAATCTATCTATAATGCCAGTAATCTCTGTGTGTCTGTCTGTGACCGCTGTTTCTCGACAACCACGGGTCCGATATACTTGAAACTTGCCAGGTATATTGCTGGGGACCCGAGGATGTGCCTTTTCAAGGTTTCATATTAATCGGACAAGTAGTTAGCGAGCTATGTCCAAAAAACGATTCAACCAATCAGAGAGCAGCGAGCTATCACGTGTGCCGAACGTGGCGAACAGACTCTGCCTCGGACGGCACATTTGAGAGCGTATTCATTTATTTCCCGTTGGCAAACTATGTTGCCGCTATGTTGGCGTTAAACTATGTTTTAAAACTAATTAAAACTAATTTGCGATTCTTTCGCTTTCCTGCGCGTTTGTGCACGCTATGGCGATTTCTTTACCAAACTCCGCAAGCCGTTCGCTTTGGACCAAACCATTTCATGTAAATAGAGGGGGGGGATTGTCACCGTACTCGCAAGCCGTTCGCTTTGGACCAAACCATTTCATGTAAATAGAGGGGGGGGATTGTCACCGTACTCGCAAGCCGTTCGCTTTGGACCAAACCATTTCATGTAAATAGAGGGGGGGGATTGTCACCGTACTCGCAAGCCGTTCGCTTTGGCTTTGCGAATGGACCAAACCATTTCATGTAAATAGAGGGGGGGGATATAATTTTAGATATATATATAGAACGGGCATGCCCTAGTAATATAAATAATAATAATATAAAATATAAATAAATAAAATAAATAAAGGAAACAGAACCGTCTACCTACGTCTACCTCGTAGGTAGATGCACCACAACATGTAGCCTCACTGTAGTTCAGTTATTTCTTCGTAAATGTAAGCGTCGTCCTTTCCTGTGTTCGTTTTGCATTGAGCAGGACAGTGAGTATGCCTCAATTGGGCTAGAATGCCATGTGCTCGGCCTGGAACAAGTCTGGCAAGGCCGAAGGGAGGAGCTGCAGGGGGAGTGGCCGGTAAGCAGCGGGCCACCAATCAGAGCTCAAGGGGAGTGGCTCACCACGGCAACGAGAGGAGGGGCATGGAACATTCGGGAAGGCCGGGGAGGGGCCATATAAAACCCTGCCCCGAGCCCCCCGGGGCAGACAAGTCAGAGACGGAGAGAGAGACAAGTCAGAGTCGCCCAGCCCCTGAATGAGTCGGAGTGCTTGATTTGAATTGCTCGTTATAGTCTCTCTGTACACGAATTCCCCATGCCCTGTGCCCTGCGCTCTGCGGCTGTATTAATCACGCTTGTGGAGACGATCTATTCCGGAGCCACCTACGCCGACGACCCTCCTACGTGGGCTCCCTGCATATGTGCCATGAACACCAGAGGGCCACGCCCGGCAAGCTGTCCGGGAGCGACCGACGGCAAGGCGCGTTTGGCGCGCGAACGTCCTTCCTTCTTTTTCCCCACCTGAGTGAGTGGGCCCTTTGTCTGGGGATAAGTTAAGACTACTTAAGTGCCTGCTCTGTGTCTCTTCACCTGTATAGCTGTAAATAAACCGTGTTATTCCTCTTGTTTGATCATTCCCGTCATTTCACAATTGGCTTAGCATCACACAAACAGAACCGCTCAAATCGGGTTCAATAAAAGGTAATGGCATGGGTCATGTGATACGCAAACCGCTCGGCGTATTCAATTAGCGTGGCTTGTGCGAGGTCCGGTCCCCGTTTTCGTGGCAGCATGGGTACCAAAGGTACGTGTGGCATCGACCGATACCCTTTTCGACGCTCGCTGCAGGAGTGGCGACTCGGCCTCGTGGACACGAAGACCCGAGGAGGAAAAGGGGCTTAACCCCCCCCCCCCCCCCCCTCTGTACGTCGACGGGCTTCGGGAGATCCACAACAAATTGGTGTCAGGAGCGAGATAATTGGACCTACAGTGCGCTTCACGCACTCAAAAGTTACGAGTGGACGAAATTTAGTTGAAGAACCAAATTAAATTTGTACGATGGCTGACCAAGGCAGTCAAATGCCGGTGGGAAAATATTAGACGAAGAATTAATGACCCAGGACCAACAGAAAGGGTTGGTAGAAGAGGAGGAAATTGATGAGGGTGCAGCAGTAGAGAAAGAAAATGGTGGCGCCTCGCACATGGCTGCGGAAGCCGAGCCCGCGGTGCCAGGGTACATGCAATTGTTTATGGTGCAAATGACGGCATACGTGAAAGAAATGGGGGACAAATCAACCCGGGATATGAAAGAAATGAAGGGTGAATTTAAGGAAACATTGGATACCCAGAGTGACAAATCCACCATGGAAATGAACAAAATGGGTGGTCAAATGGAAAAATTGGGGGAAGAAATAAAGGAATCCAGGTGTAACATGGAAAAATTGAGGGAGGAATCCAGGTGCGATCTGCAGAAAATGAGGGCAGAGTCGAGAAAGGACATAAAAAAGGCGGGGGAGGACATTGGGCGCAGGTCGAGCGGGAAGGTCGCGGTGGTACGCGACGAGGTGACACGGTGTGAAGAACGCATGGGGAGCGAGCTAGAGCAGAGGACAGCCAAATTGACCAGGGCTATGGGAGTAGCGACACTGGGTGTGGAGGAGCCGGCGATCGTCGCATTGGAAAACCAAATTTTGGGGGCGCCGGCGAAGGTTGAGTTGAAAAAAGAAATTTTAGGGGCGCCGACGATTGTCGAGGTAGAAAAAGAAATAATTGGGGCCGAAGAGACGGGAGAATCGGGGAGCAAATCACAGGAGAAGGAAATGGAACATGCACAAGGTCCGTGTTCGCACCGTGATGCCGTGCTTGCTGACAAAATAAAAAGTTTGCAGGTGCTGGCGGAGAAGGAGAGCCCCGAGGTGAGTGAAAATGGCGCGAATGTGTTTGGCGTGAACGGGTGCTCGGTGCGCTTGGGACAGAGGCGAGACCCGGGCGTTCACGAAAGGCCCATTGTGCGTTGTGCGAGTGATACTGGAACGGAGCGCGTGGAGCGAGAGATTGGTACGCGGTATGAGAGAGAGTGCGTACCCGAGTGTGTGGAGGAGTGCACACCAGAGTGTGAAACAGAGCGTGCACCGGAGTGTGCGATAGCGGAGTGTGAGCGAGAGCGCACACCAGAGTGTGTGGAAAAGTGTGCACCGGAGTGTGCAGAAGGAGAATGTGCACTGGAGTGTGTGAAAATGAAGTGTGTGGGGGGCGCATGTGTGCCTGGGTGTGCGAGTGTGGAGTGGGTCACGCGTGGTGAGGACGCGGCTCAAGCATCGACACCGACCGGGGTAGTGCGTAGTGGGACTGTTAGCATACGTGAGCCCCCGGTGAGTTGTGTGCTGCAGGGACCAGAGGGGATCGGTGCCACGTCTGTCTCACAAGGACCGGCATGCACGATTCGTGCCTCCGGCCCCCGCATGGTATGGTTGGTGCCGTATGGCAGCAAGGGCGATCGGCCGGGTTCAAGGGGAGGTTCGGGTTGTCGGAGCCATGCACCTTATCGGGTGCGGTGCTCCGACCGTGGCCAGCTGGGTCACCGTGCGTGGGACCGCGAGGCCCCACGCAGGGATGGAGCCCGGCACCTGGGCCCATCCATCCCTCCCCCCTTGGATCGTAAATGCCAGACGGACACGCCATACAGGCGACCAACCACCCGCATGGATCGCTCGGCCCTACGAGGCCGAGCTGTGACAATGTACTTCCACACGGAGAGGCTCAGAGTGTGGAGGACTGTGAAGAGTAGTGTACCCCACATGGGGGAATGGTAGTGCCACCATTCCTCTCACGGGGGGCCCATGAGCACTAGTTTAAGGGGATGGCAGTGTTGGGCCCATGGAGGGGCCAGAAATGGTTGCCTCCATGGGGCACCGAAGCTAGCCGAGGGAGGGCTAGGATAATTGTTAGGGATTTAGACGACAGTAGAGACTGAGATTTAAGCAGTGACACCTGAACTATAGAGGGGACATAAAGAGTTTAGGTGGATGATAAAGAAAAAGGGAGTGCATAGTGCAAAGGGACGACGGGGAAGCACGAGTTTTAGGGGAAAGTAGTTAGTTAGATGATGCTGTGTGTCAGTGTGAATTGAGTGAGACAAATGGAATTGTGTAATGGTGTGTGAAAGTAGTGGTGTGAGAAATAAGTGGTGTGCAAGATAAATGGTGTGTGAGATAAATGGTGTGGAATGATTGGTGTGGTGTGCATGGTGCGAAGGAGTGAATGGGGGGAGTGGAACCCATTCACGAAATCCCGGGGCGGGGGGTAGTGTAAAGCCAGGTAGAGGGCGAAGGTAAATAGTATGGATATTGACACCTGTGGTGCGGGTTGTAGCAAGAAGTGCTTTGTAGGGTGCATGAGTCTGTGGAATGGCTGGGCATGTGGCTTAATTGGTGATTATGGTTATTGGGGCACTCTGCCACTGGTAGTTTGTCGGCCAGGTGAGGCCATAGGTAGGCTCTGGGAGCCGGTTAGTTGTAGTGTGCGTGGGGCCCGAGGATCCCAGGAGCGGACCCGGGTTGCCCGATGCCAAAGTGGGCATAGAGCGGGTAAGTGCCAGGGAGGGCCTTCCCCGGTTTAGGTAGTCGCAGGAGCAGGCAAGCTCGGGAGGCGGCTTCAGTGGCGGAGGTGCGCAGGTAGTTAGACCTGCTGGTAGGGCCACATGACCCAGCCCCGAAATTGTGCGAGGGCACAGATTGAAAATTTGTGGGGGTGAGACCCAAATTGGAGGGCACCACAGTGTGGGCAATGGGAATTCGGGTTCTCAGTACCACATAGTTTAAAGAGGCCGATTGGCAGGGTACGACCCCGGGTAGTGTAAAAGTAAATGTTAGTAGTGTAGTTAGGATATGAGAAATCCCTTCGCACCGTACACAGCCATTCACCGAGGAGGATGAGCTCCACACCGAGGCTTTGTAGACTGTTTGAGTGGTAAGACGCATCATGACGTAAGGATGACATTGTGTTTGTTCCATCCCTTCCTTCCTTCCTGGGAGGGATTGGGAGACGGATTTGGCATAGAGGGGGATATGGGAGACAGGACATAGAGACGGATTGTAAATACAAGTGGGGCTAGGGTAGTGTAGCCGACGGTGGGGGGTACGGACGGCTAGGGATGAGCCTGCTCTGCTCGCTCTTCTGCATCCCTCGCACCGCACGAGGCATGGTGGTGCCTGGGCACCTTGTTTTTTGTGTGCAACTGTGCCCTTTCCGCTTGCTTGTTGTGCCTTGTCTTCCCTCCCCGCCCCAGAACCATTTTGGAGGCCGAACTGTGCAGCACCATCACACCTGAGCAGCATCCATTCTGCACCGTTGTCGCACCCGTGAAGCCGAACTGTGCAGCACTTTGCTGCCAAAACTTTTGCTGCACATTTTGATACACTTATGGACCACAAGCCTTGTGGCCTCGCACCTCTGCTGTGCAGCATCTTGCTGCAAAATCATCTTGCACCTTCGGACCACTTGTTGAGTGGCACTGATGCCAGGCAGTTGGACCACGTGGGAGTGGCCCTGCTGGCCAAATAAAAGCATTATTTACTATTGTGTGCTATGGATGACGAAGATGTGTAAGTTTAGATGGCCCTGATGCTTCAAATGGCCTGTATGCCGGTTGCAGGGGGAGTGGCCAATAAGCAGCGGGCCGCCAATCAGAGCTCGAGGTGAGTGGCTCACCACGGCAACGAGAGGAGTGGCATGGAACATTCGGGAAAGGCCGGGGAGGGGCCATATAAGACCCTGCCCCGAGCCCCCCAGGGCAGACAAGTCAGAGATGGTGAGAGAGAGAGACAAGTCAGAGTCGCCCAGCCCCTGAACGAATCAGCGTGCTTGAATTGAATTGCTCCTACCTGGGCTCCCTGCATACGTGTCGTGAACACCAGAGGGCCACGCCTGGCGAGCTGTCCAGGAGCGACCGACGGCAAGGCACGTTTGGCACGTGAACTTCCTTCCTTCTTTTTCCCCGCGTGAGTGAGTGGGCCCTTTGTCTGGGCTTTGTGAAGACTACTTAAGTGCCTGCTCTGTGTCTCTTCACCTGTATAGCTGTAAATAAACCATGTTCTTCCTCTTATTTGATCGTTCCCGTCATTTCACAATTGGCTTAGCATCGCACGAACAGAACCGCTCGAATCGGGTTCAACAAAAGGTAACGGCATGGGTCACATGATATGCAAACTGCTCGGCGTATTCGATTAGCGTGGCTTGTGCAAGGTCCGGTCCCCGTTTTCGTGGCAGCATGGGTACCAAAGGTACGTGTGGCATTGACCCGATACCCTTTTCCACGCTCGCTGCGGGAGTGGCGACTCGGCCTCGTGGACACGAAGACCCCCGAGGGGGGAAAGGGGCTTGACCCCCCCCCCCTCTGTACGTCGACGGGCTTAGGGAGATCCGCAACAATATATATATATATATATATATTGTTGCGGATATGGCATTTGGCCTCCATATCCGCTTGTAAATATTCCCCTATTTCCCCAATACTCCCCAACTATCCCCAATCCCCCATTCCCTAGTCCCATTGCCTGTAAATAACACTCTGTAGAACCGACCTTCCCCTTTTTCCCCCATTAAATGTCGTGCCCAGGTCCACCGCATCTCACGTAGACAACTTTCGGACATCTTGCTAGTTATTCTTAGTCTATGTCAGTTAAGGACTCGTTTCCATTAATTCTGACTCTTCGTTGCACCAGAATGTGATTGTATGGCACCAGTAGTGAGTTTAGGACCTCCCCATACCTCCTCCCATCTTCCCCATGAAACAACAACAACAACTACAACAACAACAACAACAACAACTACAACAACAACTACAACTACAACAACAGAGGAGATTGGGGGCGGCGCGGCGCGGGGAGTGTGCGTCCTCACACCGGCTTGGTTAGCCGCCATTGCCATGTGCGCCCACGGGGTTACCACGAAGGGGCTGGCTGTCAGCCCCTCGTCAAGGGCGGAGCCGGTAACCCCCGCACCCAATGAGAAGCAACGGGCCGATTCCATCTGGGGCGGAGCTAACGAGCCGAGGGCGTGTCACTCCCCGCCGGATATACGCAGCCACTTACCGGACGTGACGTCAGATGCGCCCCCAGCTTGAGAAGACAAGTCGCGACCTCCGAGCGCTGAGCGACCTCCCCGCATCATTGGACCGGACCGGGTCGATTTTGCCCCTGAGCCAAGGTGCACCTTGAGCCATCGAAGACCTGCCCCTCCTTGCCATCAATCCCCGTGTGAGTCAGTTTTGTCCCGTTTATCTGTGGTCTGTCGGGAATAAGATAAGTGTGTTTAAGTGCCTATCTTTCTATGCTGCCCCTCTCATTCCTGTAATCTAACCTTCCGCCATATTATAACCTCCTCCGGAGGTCTTGAGAACCGTATCCCTGGTGTCGTGTCATTTTAATCCCAGCCGTTGTGTCCTTTTCCTTCATTGATCTAGCGTAGCGCGACTCGGCCAAGGTTCGAGTATAATCGGGTAACTTGTGCGGACACGGCGGCCATTCCGCTCGGCCCACCATAACATCAAAGTCGTGTCTGTAACAATTGGTGTCAGGAGTGTCGGATTCGGACCTGGGACTAAATTCATTTAGCCCAAATTTTGGAACACCAATTGTACCATTAGGGTAACAATTGGTGTCGAGGAGTGAGATTCGATCCGGAGCGCGTTTTACGCGCTCAAAATTATAACGGCGAAATTTGATTGTGTTTTACAAAATATAAAAACCCGAATTTTGAAAGTCGCGCTATGGCAGACCAAGTCGACTGGGGTCCGGTAGAGGAGAGTGAGGCAGGGTCGATCCAGGACCAAATTGAGGGACATAAGGAGAGCGAAGCAGTGAGGGTAGCAGACGCACAAAATAGCGTCGTTGCGCCCGACGTTGCGGGCGTGCAAAATGGCGCCTCGCAAGAGCGCGCGGTAGCCGAGCCCGCTGTATCAACGGGCTTTAACATGCAGCCGATTGACATGCAGGCCCTCATGGAGCAATTTATGGCGCAAATGCAGGCGTCCCTCAAACTGCAGAGTGACCAAATGGGGGTAATGAGGGACGAAGCGAGGGGTACCGGTGAGGGGTTAGACAAGAAATTTGGGAAGTTAGACAATAATTTTGAGGAGTTAGACAAGAAATTTGGGAAGTTAGACAATAATTTTGAGGAGTTAGACAAGAAATTTGGGAAGTTAGACAATAATTTTGAGGGGTTAGACAACGGGATAAAAGAGGTGAGAAATGGGTTAATGGGGGTAGAAAACAGAATGGCCGCTCAAGAGAATCAAATGGAAGGGATGCAAAAGGGGTTAGAGGGGTTAGAAAACAGGATGGAAGGCAAATTGAGGGACATGAGGGACCAAGCGGAAAGGGAAGTTAAACAAATGGGGCAGCAGATAGAGGGGGTCAGAATGGGGGTAGAAACCAAACTGGATGCTCACAGGGAGGAAATGGAGCAGATGAGGGTGGCATCTGGGCAGGAGATGCAAGTGATGGGAGAGGAGATCAGAAGAGGAGTGAGTGAGGAGGTCGGAGGAGTGCGCGAGGAGGTGAGGCACTGTAAGGAGCACATGGAGAAGGAGGTGAGAAAGGGGACTATAAAATTGCAAGGGGGCATAGAGGACCTGACGCAGGAGGTGGAACAGCTGACGGAGGGACAAAAAGGACTAACGGAGCAGGTTCAAAGGAACACTGCGGTATTAGGAGGGTTAAAAGCGACACAGAAAGAACTAAAAGATGACTTGATAGCGACGAAGAGGGAATGTCAGATGGTACGTGAGGGACTGACAACGAGGTTGGACGAGGTGATAGAGGTAATGGAGACGAAGGACCGGCAGGTGAGGACGCACATGGAAACGGTCAAGGTAGCCTTGGAGGACGAGCTTGAGGAGACGTACCGGGGAATAAAAGAGGTGAAGCAGAAATTAGAAGAAGTGGAAGAAGGGGTGAGCGAAATTAAGAAGCGACGGAGAGAGGATAAGAAAGAGATAAAAGAGGAGATAAAAGAATTGGTCCAAAGTCTGTGTTTGGATCGTGATGATGTGCTCATTAACCGGATGAGGGATTCGCAGGTGATGGAGGAGAAGCGAAGAGGAAGAGGACCCGGTGTAAGTGGTGACCAATATGGTCGTGCGTATGATGCGCCAGGGGATTTAAGAAGCTTGGGGGTCGAGATAGACCCGGGTGTTCGTGAGAGGCCGTTGGTGAAGTGTGCGACAGGTCTGGTGTGCGAAAAAGGAGGTGTGCAAGAAAGTCCGACTCTGGGGTGTGTGAGGAAAAAGTGCGTGCCAAGGAGTGAGGGTGCTGGCGAGAATGAGTCGGTCGTAGCGTGTGTGCGAGGGAGCACATGGAAGCGCGGTGTGGTAAGTGTTACAGAGGGTGTGACGGGAGAGTGTGCGCAGGAGTGTGCGCGAGAAAGGTGTGTGACGGACAGGTGCATGGGGAAAGAGTGCGCTGTCAAAGGCAAGGAAGAATGCACGCCTGTGGTGAGTGTTACAGAGGGTGTAACGGGAGAGTGTGCGCGAGAAAGGTGTGTAACGGGAGAGTGTGTGCGAGAAAGGTGTGTAACGGACGGGTGCATGAGGAAAGAGTGCGCTGTCAAGAGTAAGGGTGAGTGCGCTGTCAAGAATGGAGGTGAGAGTAGTGAGAGTGACAAGGAGAGTGAGTTGGTTGTGACAGGTGAGCGAGGATGTACACCTGGGATGGAAGGATGCACCCCTGGAATGGTAGAGCGTGAGTGGGAATGCACGCTGGAGTTGGTGGTGAGGCACGTGGTTGGGTGTGCGAATGAGAGCACACCTGTGATTGTCACAGAGGAGGTGACAGAGGAGGGGGCGCGAAGAGGTGTGTTGGTGAGGTGTGCGACCAACGAATGTGTGCCAAGGTGTTTGGTGGTCAGGTGTGTGACCAAGGGTGTGAGTGGAATGGGTGTACCTGGGTGTGTAAGGAAAGGTACGAGGAGCATGGAAACGGCTGGATGTGTGAGCAAGGAACGGGCTGCGGGGTGTAAGCGTCCAGGTGAAGCATCGACGGTAACCGGTTTAGAGGTTAGAGCGACTTTTAGCCGAATCGGGCCCTCGGTGCGTGCTGGGCCTCGCTTTGAACGGCCGCGTCCGTGCTCCACTAGGCGGAGCGGGCAGCCCGATAGAAAGGGTCGTCATGGCGACCACTTTTTGTTGAGGCAGTCCGGCAGGTCGAGATCGGGACATTGGATGGCTCCACGCCGAGATGGTGCGTGGGATCTCGGCCCGGGTAAGCCCCCGTCTCTGCACCGAGTGCCGGACGCATCCAGCCGCTGGCACAGAACAACCCGCATTCATGGCTTGGCTTGACGAAGCCGGGCTTTGGACAGGAATTGGCGCACCGAGAGGCATTAGTGAGTAGACTGTGTGATGAGGATAGTGTTTTGGCCCCAAAATTAGAGAAAAACAAAATTTGATGATTGGCAAAGGATTGGCAGTAATGATTGGCAGATGATGGGCAGTGATTGGCAAATTTTTGATTTGTTGAAATTTGATGTGCAAAATTGGTAGTGAGCGATGGGCCCGGTGGGTAAGGCTGGCATCCCTGCCACCCTTCCCAAGTGGGGCAAAGGAGCAATATATTATGGGGTGTATGGCAGTGAAAACTAGCCCGGGTGGGTTAGGTTATATTGTAGGGATCTAGCGAAGATGACATTAGGTGACGTTAAGGTTAGTTAGTGACTGATACCTGTAGTGGGGACGCAGGTAGATTAGTGTGGATGATAATGACGTGGGAGCGCAATAGTTTAAAGGGACGACTGGGAAGCGCAAGTTTCAGAGGGGAGTAGTTAGCTGAGATGATGCCGTGTGTGTGAGAATTGAACAGGTGTGATTGCACAGGTGTGCAACTGGACAGGTGTGATTGCACAGGTGTGCAACTGGACAGGTGTGTGGAGCAGTGTGTGAGTAATGAGTGTTGTGGATCAGCGCGAATGCGCTTGGGGAGAGAAGGGTGCAGGTGGCACCAGGTGTGAGAGCACAGGTGTGCAGGTACAGGTGTGTGGAGAGAGTTGGAGTAAGTGGTACGGAGTGGTGTGCATGGTGCGAAGGTGTGAATGGGGGAAGAGTGGACCCCCATCACGGATACCCGGGGCGGGTAGTGTACGTGTTAGGTAGAGGGTACAGGTAAATTGTGGTTGGATATTGGCATCTGTGGTGCGGTTGCAGAATGGTGTTGTGAATGGGTGCATTAGTGTTGTGGAAATGGCTGGGCATGTAGCCTGTTAGTGTGTGTAGTTGGTTGGGCACTCCACCACTGTGAGGATGTCGGCCAGGTGAGGCCGCAGGTGGGCTCCGGGAGCCGTTAGTGTCAGTGGGGCCCGAGGATCCGGAGGACAGACCCGGGTAGCCCAGTGCCAGAGAGGGCACCGAGTTGGGGAGAGCGCCAGAGGGCCTTCCCCAGGTAGTTAGGTTAGGGTAAGGAGCAGGTAAGCTCGGAGGCAACTGCAGTGGTGGAGGTGTGCAGGTGGGTAGACCCGCTGGGAGAGGTACACGCCACCGCCCAGAAATTGTGCGAGGGCACCGGGAGATGAATCGGGGGAGTGAGACCCCAAATTGAAAAGCACCACAGTTTGGCCAATGGGAATTGGTTTTTTAGAACCCATAGTGTAAGAGGGCCAATGGTTTGGCCGGAGAAAGACCCCGGGTAATGTAAAGTTGTTAAAGTCATTTAGGAAATAGTTAGGATTGATGAACCTGTCGCACCATACGCAGCCACTTACCTGTGGTGATGATGATGACTCCACACCTGTCTTTTCTTTGTTCTGTGTGCAGGAAATGAGAATTGCTGTGTGGATTGGTGAGACGCATCACGACGTGGATGAGACATTGGGGTGATTCCATCTCTCCCTCCTTAGGAGGGACTGATGATGAATTGGTAATGGCAAATTTTGATGTTCAGTTGGAGATGGCAAATTTTGATGAGAGTTGAAAATGGCAAATTTGATTGGTTAGGAGGGAGAGAAGACGAATTTGGTATATGGGAGGAACGGGGAAGACAGTAGGGATGTTTGTTGATTTGTAAAGTAGATGTTTATGGGTAGTGTTGTGTTTTGTGGATACAGTAAGGGGTAAGGGAGGGGCCATGTAGGTTACCTGGTGGGGGGGGGGGGCGTACGGTAGGAACGTACCTGTCTCACCTGGTTCCCATGTGCCCCCAGTGTGCATTACCTTACATTGCGTGCACTTTTGCGCCCTTACCACCTTACTCACATGTCTGCTTATTTTGGCTCCCACCTCCGAGGATCTGGCTTTGGGGCAGAGAGCGAGGAGAGAGAGAGGTGCTGGCTACGCAGTTGTGGGCCTGCACTTTCGCTGCTTGCTGCCTGGATCGATACACCATATGGACAGCAATTTTGGTGGCCACCCACAATGGACCGCAGTTCTTTTGCGGCCAAGCACCACCCGTGGATGGACCTATGGGTCAACGTGGCACCTATGCCATACAGGTGAACCACTTATAGTTGGCCCCCTGACGGCCACAATAAGGAAATGGACGCGGTTGGCGCCTTTCTTTATTTTTGAAAGAAGCCAGAAGGCCAAGTGCACCACACGAAGGCAAGACCAGCGGCAGACCATCGGCCGGCTGCGACACCACACCGTGATTTATAGACACTTTATTGGTGCACCGGATGGTGCTGACTGTGTGATGGGGTGGTGCTTTTGGTGCTGGGAAGGGGTGCTCTGCACATTATTAAAGGCCGTAAGGCCACAGAGCACTCGTGGGTTGGTGTATCGATGCTGGCATGCGTGCTCTCTCTATGCATAACATCTGCATGTGTTCCTCCAAAAACAGGTCCTGGATCGTAGTGTAAATATCAGCGTAGTCTTGTAAATAATTCTCCCTACCGGCTGTATGTTTAGTTTGAGAATTCTTTCCGCGATTCGGTTATCCTGTGGGTGTGTTTCTGAGAGGAGAAGGGTGCAACGTCGCAGGGGGACATATTTACTCATTTGTGAATATCCGTAAAACTGTCGCACTCAGGGTAGAGTTAATAGTAGAGGGAACTACATCTGAGTGCCACACTAAAATAGGTAAAAATTTATCGGGTCGGGACGCCCCGAGGGTAGAGAAGGGTGCAATGTTGCGGATATGGCATTTGGCCTCCATATCCGCTTGTAAATATTCCCCTATTTCCCTAATACTCCCCAACTATCCCCAATCCCCCATTCCCTAGTCCCATTGCCTGTAAATAACACTCTGTAGATCCGACCTTCCCCTTTTTCCCCCATTAAATGTCGTGCCCAGGTCCACCGCATCTCACGTAGACAACTTTCGGACATCTTGCTAGTTATTCTTAGTCTATGTCAGTTAAGGACTCGTTTCCATTAATTCTGACTCTTCGTTGCACCAGAATGTGATTGTATGGCACCAGTAGTGAGTTTAGGACCTCCCCATACCTCCTCCCATCTTCCCCATGAAACAACAACAACAACAACTACAACAACAACAACAACAACTACAACAACAACTACAACTACAACAACAGAGGAGATTGGGGGCGGCGCGGCGCGGGGAGTGTGCGTCCTCACACCGGCTTGGTTAGCCGCCATTGCCATGTGCGCCCACGGGGTTACCACGAAGGGGCTGGCTGTCAGCCCCTCGTCAAGGGCGGAGCCGGTAACCCCCGCACCCAATGAGAAGCAACGGGCCGATTCCATCTGGGGCGGAGCTAACGAGCCGAGGGCGTGTCACTCCCCGCCGGATATACGCAGGCACTTACCGGACGTGACGTCAGATGCGCCCCCAGCTTGAGAAGACAAGTCGCGACCTCCGAGCGCTGAGCGACCTCCCCGCATCATTGGACCGGACCGGGTCGATTTTGCCCCTGAGCCAAGGTGCACCTTGAGCCATCGAAGACCTGCCCCTCCTTGCCATCAATCCCCGTGTGAGTCAGTTTTGTCCCGTTTATCTGTGGTCTGTCGGGAATAAGATAAGTGTGTTTAAGTGCCTATCTTTCTATGCTGTCCCTCTCATTCCTGTAATCTAACCTTCCGCCATATTATAACCTCCTCCGGAGGTCTTCAGAACCGTATCCCTGGTGTCGTGTCATTTTAATCCCAGCCGTTGTGTCCTTTTCCTTCATTGATCTAGCGTAGCGCGACTCGGCCAAGGTTCGAGTATAATCGGGTAACTTGTGCGGACACGGCGGCCATTCCGCTCGGCCCACCATAACATCAAAGTCGTGTCTGTAACTATATATATATATATATATATATATATATATATATATATATATATATATATATATATATATATATATATATATATATATATATATATAGCTATATACAGACTTGGCATTTAATATGGAATTTTTTTTTTCTTGACTTGGGTTTACTTTCTGAACTCGGTATATCAATCTGGTGAGTTTCTTTTACGCTTCAGTGATTTCTTTGTTAAAAGAACCATGTCACTGATTGTATGTCGCAGCAAGAAGTCAATAACAGGATTATATCACAGGTGGCGTGACAAAATGTACGGACAGGTACATTTGACGATTGGTTTCACAATCGGGTATATAAGGGATGTTGCGTTCTGTATTAGTGGAAAACAACTGCTGCACGTCTACAAAAGTTATTGCCGCTTGCCCTGGAGATGGTCCGTCAACTCGACAATGCTGTTTGTCATTTAGTGGTGGCTTTACGAAATTCCGGCATGAAACAGCGTGCTATTGCTCGGCAGTATGGCATCACTCAAGGTCAGGTGTCAAAGATCCTGAAACGAAATGCTCAGAGGGGTGTCCCTACTCCAGTACTCCAATACCGAGGTCAGGACGTCCCCGCAGAACCACAAGGAGGGATGATCGCCAGCTGCACCGGTTGGTCCGCAATGGCCGTACCAGGTCAGCTATTCGGCTTAGGGCTGAGTGGCAGCAACTGACAAATGTGCCTGTATCCAGAAGGCTATTCAACCAACGACTGGTTCAAGCAGGCTATCGTGCCAGGCGTCCCCTGAGAAAGCCACGTCTGACCAGACAACACCGCCAGCGCCGATTGCAGTGGGCCAGGGATCACCGTCAATGACAGCCAGGACACTGGAATCACGTGATCTTCAGTGACGAGTCTAGATTTCTGGTCTATCGTCAATATGGCTGCGTCCGAGTGCGCAGACAAGTGCATGAAGCCTACAACGAAGATTGTATAGTGCCAAGAGTCCAAGCTGGAGGTGGTGGGGTGACCGTTTGGGCTGCTTTTCATGCAGGGGGCAAAACTGACCTGGTTGTTCTGAATGGAAACCTGAACCAGTTCAAGCACAGGGCCATTCTGGAAGAAACATTGCTTCCATTTGTTCGTGCAGCCTTTCGAGGAAACTTTGTCTTCCAAGATGACAATGCACGGCCTCATCGTGCTCGCATGATCCAACACTTTCTTGCTGACCATGGTGTAGAGCATATGGAGTGGCCTGCCATGTCCCCGGATATGAATCCGATAGAGAACTTGTGGGCAGAATTAACGCGTCAAATCGACAACTTGGACCAGCAGCCTGCCTCTGTGCGTGAATTGCAGCAGGCTATTGTAACTGCATGGCAAGCGATTCCTGTCCAAACCTTGGCAAATCTCGTGAACCGCATGCCTCAACCTGTACGTGCTCTCCTAATGCTCGTGGGGGTTACACGAAGTACTGAACTGTAATTTCACTGTCCGTAATCCCAGTCGTAATTTAACTTTTGTTTTTGTTAAAAACAAATTCCGCTAATGTGCAAAATAAAGAGATACTTCTGGAAAACGTACAGAAGTTTAACACAGTACTGTGCGTGAATTGAGTTCGATATCAGTTTACATCACTTTCAAGGATCAATTTATTTGCTTCGAAATGTCAAATGTGGTTTTTGTTTCTTTTAAAGGTCACATTAACAAAATCTAGAATAATTTCAACATAATTCCAATGAACTTTTGGTTCTAGGTCATCTTGAAAAGTAAGTTCACCCCCACAAAAAAAATATTCCATATTAAATGCCAAGTCTGTATATAGTGGGGCATGTTTGCACACTGCAATCAACGACTCGGGAGCCTCCTTTGTGCAGACATAACAAATATAAGCTTTATTCATTTGAAATGGTTTGTGAAAGAGCTGTATATTCAAGAGCATGCGATTACAATGATCTGTAAATCAAAATGCGAACTAATAATGTTGCATATTCATAATTAACTTGATCAAACTATAATAGTGTAGCAGCATAGCAAACCTGTTGTGCATTTTGTGATACAAGCACCAAATTTGGCACAAATGTACATTAATATGTTGCGAACATTTTCAGATATTGGGCCACTTGAAATTCCGTAATTTTTTTTTTCAATTTTTTTCAAATTTCGTAATTTCAAATTTTTTGGGTGACACCGTCACAGTTTCGGTCTTCGAGGCCGGCCGATATAGTGGGGCGGCTTAGCCCAAATATTCAAAAGAATTGTGCATTTTGTGATACAAGCACCAAATTTGGCACAAATGTACATTAATATGTTGCGAACATTGTGTGGTCAGTGTGGAAGTGTAACTCAGTGTAACATATTGATTGGCCCTGGTAACTTATTAATTAACCTGGTAACAAAGCAGATACATTTTATGTGTATGAACAATGTAATCTCTTGAAACACCTGGTCAAGGCCCCAGGCTAGAGCACCCCCCCCTGCTGTGATTTCCATTTACACAGCAGGAGGGGAGTGAGCTGATGCCAGGACTCGGTGCGATGCATGACCTCGGGACATTAGCGGAGAGGAGATTAAGTCCAGTTTGGCGATATAACGAGAGCAAACGTTGAGTAAAGTACACTTGTCCTCAGAAGCCCTGCCCGACGGAACGATGGAATGAACGAGAACTTGCTACGTGAAGCGCTGACCGAACGGGAGTGTCGGATGGAGAGAAGGACCAGCGAAAAGAGTTAACCTGATCCATTATATTATGCGGTATCATTTTGGTAATTGGATGAAGTGAATACAGTTTAATAAACTAGACCTTTGTAACCTGTGTCCGGTCTTTGGAGTCCTGTGAGTCCCCCAGTACAAATTCCCTGACAATCTTGGAGGCACCGCTGCGATCAATTGTACAAGCAAGTCTTCTTTAAAAGGTGAGTGTGTCTTGTCTTGCCCAATATGATTTACGAACTTGGAAGTTATGGGTACATACATGGGGGAGCAGGTGATCTGGGGCTTCTTTGTGCACCGATGCCGCGATATAGGTGGCGTGAGCCATCACAAATGGGATTTCGATAAACGACTGTAGCAATTTATTCGTTTTTTTCTAAATGATTTCTGTAAATACGTATTTTTGCGCTGGTTAATTAAAGGGCCTTACTGTGACCTGGAAGCGGGCGGAGCAAGTGTGCACCTTGCGACCGCTTGTTTCAAGGACGTGTAAGGCCGGTACACTCGTTTACACACCCGCACACGGATAAAGTACTACTTTTTTTTGCACTTGTTCGAAGCACTTGACTTGATCGGCGCTCGGCGAGCGACAGGGAACCGGGAAACGGAATTATATTTATATATATATATATTTCCAATATGGTACACCGGCCACAACGATTTTAGCGATTATCCGAGTTTTTTTTTAACGATTTCTGTAAATACGTATTTTTCCTGCGCTGTGTAATTCTTCTGACACGCGCCACGAAGAAACGCACCACTGATATGCATGAAGCGACTTGTTTGCCGGTTCGCTAAGGTCCGTCCGTACACGTGTACAATCGTGTACACCCGTTTTAAATAAATAATTTTTTTCAGTTTTCCCGCCATGCCTATAAATTCATGACAGACAACCCCCCTCATGCCGGTCCAGAATTATGATGAAAGATGGCGATTGAGAAAAAAATTGCATCAAATTTTGTCCAGGTCCATCAAGAAGCCTTTGAGACATGCTTCACGGTTGAATAAAAAACCACCGTTAAGAGTACTTCTTTTTTTGTTCAAAGCACTCGACTTGGAGCCAGCGACTTGCTCGGCGGGGGATATAATTTTAGATATATATATAGTATGGGCATGCCCTAGTGAGAGATAATTACAGGAAATGGTGTTTTGTGAGTAGCAACCACTCTCTGGTCGAGGCTCATAGAAAAATTGATACTTATTGATTTGGCACGCTTACAATAGATATTAATGGCGAGGGTTCTGTGGTCGTTCGTTTTGGCTTTGCGAATGGACCAAAGAGACAAAGTGAGAAAGAGAGACAGACAGAGAGAGATAGACAGAAAAAGAAAGAAAGAGAGACATAGAGACAAACAGAGATAAAGATGATAGTCAGAGTCAGACACATAGAGAGAGACAGACAAAAAGAGATAGACAGAGTGAGACAAAGTGAGAAAGAGAGACAGACAGAGAGAGATAGACAGAAAAGAAAGAAAGAGAGACATAGAGACAAACAGAGATAAAGATGATAGTCAGAGTCAGACACATAGAGAGAGACAGACAAAAAGAGATAGACAGAGTGAGACAAAGTGAGAAAGAGAGACAGACAGAGAGAGATAGACAGAAAAAGAAAGAAAGAGAGACATAGAGACAAACAGAGATAAAGATGATAGTCAGACACATAGAGAGAGACAGACAAAAAGAGATAGACAGAGTGAGACAAAGTGAGAAAGAGAGACAGACAGAGAGAGAAAGACAGAAAAAGAAAGAAAGAGAGACATAGAGACAAACAGAGATAAAGATGATAGTCAGAGTCAGACACATAGAGAGAGACAGACAAAAAGAGATAGACAGAGTGAGACAAAGTGAGAAAGAGAGACAGACAGAGAGAGATAGACAGAAAAAGAAAGAAAGAGAGACATAGAGACAAACAGAGATAAAGATGATAGTCAGAGTCAGACACATAGAGAGAGACAGACAAAAAGAGATAGACAGAGTGAGACAAAGTGAGAAAGAGAGACAGACAGAGAGAGATAGACAGAAAAAGAAAGAAAGAGAGACATAGAGACAAACAGAGATAAAGATGATAGTCAGAGTCAGACACATAGAGAGAGACAGACAAAAAGAGATAGACAGAGTGAGACAAAGTGAGAAAGAGAGACAGACAGAGAGAGATAGACAGAAAAAGAAAGAAAGAGAGACATAGAGACAAACAGAGATAAAGATGATAGTCAGACACATAGAGAGAGACAGACAAAAAGAGATAGACAGAGTGAGACAAAGTGAGAAAGAGAGACAGACAGAGAGAGAAAGACAGAAAAAGAAAGAAAGAGAGACATAGAGACAAACAGAGATAAAGATGATAGTCAGAGTCAGACACATAGAGAGAGACAGACAAAAAGAGATAGACAGAGTGAGACAAAGTGAGAAAGAGAGACAGACAGAGAGAGATAGACAGAAAAAGAAAGAAAGAGAGACATAGAGACAAACAGAGATAAAGATGATAGTCAGAGTCAGACACATAGAGAGAGACAGACAAAAAGAGATAGACAGAGTGAGACAAAGTGAGAAAGAGAGACAGACAGAGAGAGATAGACAGAAAAAGAAAGAAAGAGAGACATAGAGACAAACAGAGATAAAGATGATAGTCAGAGTCAGACACATAGAGAGAGACAGACAAAAAGAGATAGACAGAGTGAGACAAAGTGAGAAAGAGAGACAGACAGAGAGAGATAGACAGAAAAAGAAAGAAAGAGAGACATAGAGATAAACAGAGATAAAGATGATAGTCAGAGTCAGACACATAGAGAGAGACAGACAAAAAGAGATAGACACTGAGTGAGACAAAGTGAGAAAGAGAGACAGACAGAGAGAGATAGACAGAAAAAAAGAAAGAAAGAGAGACATAGAGACAAACAGAGATAAAAATGATAGTCAGACACATAGAGAGAGACAGACAAAAAGAGATAGACAGAGTGAGACAAAGTGAGAAAGAGAGACAGACAGAGAGAGATAGACAGAAAAAGAAAGAAAGAGAGACATAGAGACAAACAGAGATAAAGATGATAGTCAGACACATGTTTTACAGATGGATACAGGTGGGACAAAGGGAAACACCGTATCAAGACAAGCCGACCAATCAAGGGAAACCAGAGACTTCTACTTCAGATACTCCTTGAAAATGGTGATATTTATCCTAGGAATGGGTTCTCTGGTAGTGGGGACCCTGTGTTGTATGGATTATTTTGGGGTAATGAGGGAACAAAACGCAACACCAGCAAATGATACACAGATATATGATCATGCGGAACGACAAAAGCAGAAGAGAAGTTTGATGAAGGATAAAGACACACCTTTAGAATCCGATGGATTACACGGGATTAATACTTTTTTACATTTAGCCCATACAAGGGCTGCTATAGCAAATGGAACTTGTTGTTGGAACTTGTTGTTGGAACTTGCTGTTGGAACTTGTTGTTGGAACTTGTTGTTGAAACTTGCTGTTGGAACTTGTTGTTGGAACTTGCTGTTGGAACTTGTTGTTGGAACTTGCTGTTGGAACTTGCTGTTGGAACTTGTTGGAACTTGCTGTTGGAACTTGTTGGAACTTGCTGTTGGAACTTGTTGTTGGAACTTGTTGGAACTTGTTGTTGCAACTTGCTGTTGGAACTTGCTGTTGGAACTTGTTGGAACTTGTTGTTGGAACTTGTTGTTGGAACTTGTTGTTGCAACTTGCTGTTGGAACTTGTTGTTGGAACTTGTTGGAACTTGTTGTTGCAACTTGCTGTTGGAACTTGCTGTTGGAACTTGTTGGAACTTGTTGTTGGAACTTGCTGTTGGAACTTGTTGGAACTTGTTGTTGGAACTTGCTGTTGGAACTTGTTGTTGGAACTTGTTGGAACTTGTTGTTGGAACTTGTTGTTGGAACTTGTTGGAACTTGTTGTTGCAACTTGCTGTTGGAACTTGCTGTTGGAACTTGTTGGAACTTGTTGTTGGAACTTGCTGTTGGAACTTGTTGTTGCAACTTGCTGTTGGAACTTGCTGTTGGAACTTGTTGGAACTTGTTGTTGGAACTTGCTGTTGGAACTTGTTGTTGGAAATTGTTGTTGGAACTTGTTGTTGGAACTTGTTGTTGAAACTTGCTGTTGGAACTTGTTGTTGGAACTTGCTGTTGGAACTTGTTGTTGGAACTTGCTGTTGGAACTTGCTGTTGGAACTTGTTGGAACTTGCTGTTGGAACTTGTTGGAACTTGCTGTTGGAACTTGTTGTTGGAACTTGTTGGAACTTGTTGTTGGAACTTGTTGTTGGAACTTGTTGTTGCAACTTGCTGTTGGAACTTGCTGTTGGAACTTGTTGTTGGAACTTGTTGTTGGAACTTGTTGGAACTTGTTGTTGCAACTTGTTGTTGGAACTTGCTGTTGGAACTTGTTGGAACTTGTTGTTGGAACTTGTTGTTGGAACTTGTTGTTGGAATGAATGGGAACATTCAAATGTTGGGTTTTGCTAACATTTCCACAACGTCGCTACAACGTTTCACTTTCGTTGTTGCAACGTTTTGCTCCAACGTTTTGGGGACATTCGAATGTCAAGTGAATCGAATGAGAATTCAGGAATTATTTCATTATTAACGATTAATGAAGTACTTATTTAATTAATTACATTTCTTATTACATTACAGTAATTACATTACAGTAATTACCTGAGGTAATTACAGTAATTACAGTTCCGGTAATTACAGTAATTACAGTAATCATTACAGTAATTGCAGTAATCTTATTATAGTAATTACATTACATTAACTCAGGCACCTTTTGAGTAAGGAAGCTGATATTTGGACATGACACTGACCAAGTGATGTGGCTGTCAAGGAAAATATTGATTTATTGATTAATCATTTAATAAATTAACTCGTTGATTTATAAATGACTTATTTAATTAAAATTCCTGAGAGATACATCTTCGGATGAAATACTTGCAGATTGGTTATGCTATGAGCCAATTGATTAAGGAAAATATTTTGTGATGGCCATATTGGCAATTTTGTGGCCATATTCGTGGCAACTCAGTTAGTGCCACTGCACCTTTAAAATGCATCCCTGCGTTCATTTTTCGATCGATTGAGTTGAAATTTTGAACAATCGGATCTGGACTGTCGTTGTTAACGACTCTAGCACGCACTCGTCCAATCAGGATGGAGCGGTATGGTCCCCGGATCATCACTGCCCGCAGTTTTAATTAATTTTACTTTTTCTCTTGGTCATATAATTTTGAAGACATGCGTGTCATGATAGAGGAAATGTTTGTTCTGTTGAACGGAATAAATGTTGTTTATTTGTGTGGGAGTGTATTTTTGTGTATTTCTTGTGTATTTTGGATATATTTTCACGACTAATTCCAGTTAACATCCTGCAAAATTTGCTCGTTTGCTGGCCGAGTCGAAATTGCGTTGAGTTTCTATGGCATGCGCCATTAAAAGCGCTGTGTAATGGTTGAGCTCCTTTTATTTCGGTTTGGTCATGCGGATGAGCAAACAAAGTGACAAATGCTGCGGCTGGAGCAGTAGAAGCGATGTTTTTTAAATGGAAACGATGTAATGAGTAATTAAAAGTGGGAGGGGGCAACACCACGCATACCTCTTTTAAGGTGTGTATAAACCCTGGAATATTTCAGCAATCAATACAATGCTGAAACTATGTAAGTTAAGTTAATGAGTAATTTACTGAGTAATTTAATGAGTAATTTAATGAGTAATTTAATGAGTAATTTAACGAATAATTTAATGAGTAATTTAATGAGTAATTTAATGAGTAATTTAACGAATAATTTACTGAGTAATTTAATGAGTAATTTAATGAGTAATTTAATGAGTAATTTAACGAATAATTTAATGAGTAATTTAATGAGTAATTTAATGAGTAATTTAACGAATAATTTAATGAGTAATTTAATGAGTAATTTAACGAATAATTTAATGAGTAATTTAATGAGTAATTTAATGAGTAATTTAACGAATAATTTAATGAGTAATTTAATGAGTAATTTAATGAGTAATTTAATAAGTAATTTAATAAGTAATTTAATGAGGAATTAAAAGTGGGAGGGGGCAACACCACGCATACCTCTTTTAAGGTGTGTATAAACCCTGGAATAAACGTGGGAGGGGGCAACACCACGCATACCTCTTTTAAGGTATGTATAAACCCTGGAATATTTCAGCAATCAATACGATGCTGAAATGATGTAATTTACTGTGTAAGAGGGTCGACCTTGGGTTTGTTTGGGTTTGTTGTTTATTTTGTGGATGTGTATTTTTTGTGTATTTTGGATATATTTTCACGACTAATTCCAGTTAACATCCTGCAAAATTTGCTCGTTTTCTGGCTGAGTCGAAATTGCGTTGAGTTTCTATGGCATGCGCCATTAAAAGCGCTGTGTAATGGTTGAGCTCCCTTTATTTCGTTTTGGTCATGCGGATGAGCAAACAAAATGACGAATGCTGCGGCTGGAGCAGTGGAAGCGATTTTTGAATTGTTCAATGATTATTCGATATTGTTATGACTTATTGTCAATAGGTATACTGAGTGGCCATGAGGTAGCCTGTTGCTATGTACAGTTTTATTCTATTGTTGATTATACCACATAATTGTGGTGATAAAGGAAATGTTCGTTTTAAATAGATGATTATGATATGACCATGACTATAAAATCATGATGATTATTATGAATGATATCATAGGGTTCAAATGCAGAATGATTGCATGAACTTGGGAAAGAACTTTCAAGCCCTATGGGATAAATTGGGTGTTACAAGCAATGGAGCTTCAAAATTTAGCATGATTGAAGGAATTTTACAGTCTTATTTCAGTAGTTTTACGAAATTTAAATTGCCAAGAGATTTTGGGTACTATTAAAGAGAAAAAAAAATGATGAGATATTTTTTCCAATGAACTTTAATATCTGCCATCCATTTTGGCTGTCTCACGAATGAAGGATGAGTTGCCTTTAGTGGTTGCAAAGAAAATTTGTGGAGACCAGGCAAAATGGGGAAATATGTCAGATATGACCCTAGGACAGGACGGTGATTCATCAATTGACATGAGGTACGAACCAGAGGTGACGACCGATGAGTCGATCTCAGTCAATGGATGGACCTGTCCTGACATCATTGGGGAAAGGGCTTATGCAAGGAGTCATTCAAAATGATTAATTTGATTTATTGATGAATATTGATGAATTAATTGAAATTGAATAATTGATTGAATTGTTAATTGATTGAATCTAATTGATTGAATTTAATTGCATAAATTGAACTGAATAAATTGAATTGAATATATTGATTGTTTGATTGATGAAAATGCGGTCTCAAGAAAGAAGCTTTGATATATTTGCGAGATATTATCAATGTGGAGACAACCTGGGAAAATTGAGCAAGGTGGTGAGTTTATATACAGATATATATGTGCGGTTACCATTGTGTGATTTCCCCGTCAAACAGAGCGGACACCTGAGGATTCACCCATTTCATACTGACCCTCCGGCTCATCTGCAAATACTGATCTGTGAGATTGGATTGTGCAAAAGCCACAGCTGAGGGAGATTCTCTGGAAATCACCGTGTGAACAGGTGGAGAGATCCTTCCTGGAGGTACGAGTGAAGCTTTAGAGGAACCTGGAACAAGCTACAACACATCCAACGCTACTTTGATAAAAGGCAGAATGGGAAATGGAGCCTGCAAGAATACACAAGGACAACCAGAAATTCCACAAAAAGGTACTTGTACACATCATATGTACGACCGTTATGGTGCCGAAGCTATAAGACAGGTCGAGAATTGGTATTTGTGGACAAAGGGACATGATGAGGAGTTTCCAAGAGATGGTACATTCGAGCGAAGTCGATTGGAAAGATTGGAACAAAGATTGAAAGCCAGGAAGAGACAGAATCTAACGGTAGACTGGCTTGCATTCCATCTTTGGGATGGTGAATCCAGACAACGGGAACAGCAAGAACGGATAACGGATCTAGAACTTAAAATAAAAAGGATACAGGATACAGTGGAGGAGACAAATGCACAACTGCCCTCGAAATTAGGAACGAAAGTGACAGTTGTCCCATCAGATTTCCAGTTGTCTCCCCAAAAAGGACGGTACAGAGAATTTTTTCCTGTTTCAGGAGATAACGAGAGATTGCAGTGGCAACTCAGGGATGTAGAGATGCAGCCCAGCAATACAAGTGCACAGGCGCACAGATCAGACAACGACAGAAACCGGTGTTTCGAGTGTGGAAAGATGGGACATTGGAGAAGAAGATGTCCGTATGTCAACAGGAAGACAAGGTCATGGGGCAAACCAAGATCAAGGGTACCAGTGCTTACCGGTACCTCAGACAATGATTAGGCCTTCATTGCTGCAAATCCCAAATGATGATTGGCCTCAACAGATTCGATTACTGGACAAACATGAACAACTGTCAATGATTCTTGTGTCTGAAAAGTTTTCAGAGCAAGAATGATTCATTTTCTTTTTGCTTGTTAACAAATTAATAATTAATTGATCAAATGCCAAAATTGGATCTTCTATTTTGGGCACAGCAATTTTAAATTTACAAAGTTTGGAACAATTGCGTTGCAATTGTTGGCAAACCAAGTAACAAGAGTCACATGATGATCAGGTGGGAATTTCGGACTATTGTTCCGCACGATTGATAGGTCAATGGTCGACTGACATGCAAATGGGTGTGTAGTCAAAATTTGGATAGATTATTGTGAAGGCAGAAAGGGTAATTTCAATTTGACATCATAAGGGTTTTCTAAGAATGGACTTTTGGTTTATTTGTCTATAAGCATTTTGAATTTGATTGACAAATTTTATGAAATTGAAATAAAATTGACACCCATCTGATCTGTAAATAATGGTTCCAACGCAAACAAATATGCATAATGCATGTGTGTGTGTGTTTTTGTGTATCAATCTTACAAGATTGTTGACACCGACAGTGTGCCTGTCTGGAAATGGATAGTTATATGTGGATGGGATTGGAATATGTGGATGGGATTGAATATCCAGAGAATCCGTAAAATAAAATAGAAATATAATTTGATTATGAACATTATCTCTTTTGTCAAGGGAAATGGAATATAAAAAAATTTTTTTGATGTGCTGGGTTATGAGCAGCCATTAATTAATAGTAAAATTGTGAGTAATTTTGGGATTCCATTTTTGATAGAATGTATATGAGAATAACATCTATTTATGGATATGAGCTTCATAAAAGGAAATGAGGAAGTACAAAATCATCCAAATTTGGGAGAGGTCTTACACTGACTTCCCAGAATACTCTGCTCATGGATTTTATATATATAAACTTGAATTTTATCAGCATATAAATTGTGCTGTATGTATGGATGTGTTTTAGGCATAGATGATATGGGAAAAGAGTAAAGAAAATTTTGCTGGTTTGAACTATTGTGGGTTTTCAGTTCTGGAGTTTAAACAAAGTCACTGGTTAACAGATGAGAAAGGATAGTAAATAAATTATTCCCTGCTGGGCAAATTAAGTACGATATTACTAAGACTTATGAGAGCTATTGTTCCGCCTTACAGCAGTGGAAAATTATTGGAAAAAATTAGATCCAACATAATGAATCTATAAAAGAATGTGATAGGGATAATATCCTCAATTTGTACTAATTATTTGATTGTGGGTAAAGGAATTAAGTCATCATAGTGGATTGTTAACAGCAGCCTGAAAATGTCCTGAGAGTGTGCATCCATGTAATCAGAAATCCCAGATTTGTTTTTGCAAACAACATTTTGGTAGAGGTCTTGTGTGGAACACTTCCTTGGTAGATAAAAACGGTACTGCATGCTGGCAGCCACTTTTGCGGCCAGTTAGGCCAAACAAATTGAGAGGAAATTGTAGTTAAATACGTAAGTTACACATGGCTATTTGTAAAAAAGGAAATTTGTTGAGATGGGAAACATTTTTTCGAAGGTTTATTAAGGTGTTATAATATGACATGTGGCAAGGCAAACTATTGGATAGGAAAATTAGATCTGGCTATAGAATAAATTTATTGACCCCTTGAAGTTAATCCTTCGAATCATTGTTTCACTGGCATTTTGTTCACATTGGAAATAGTTTGGTAGAGCTTTGGTTAAAACCTTTGGTTGCGGTATCTTGGAACGAATTGATAAACCATAGGAGATTGATAAGAATAGAAACAAATATGGACCCAAAATAGAAAGTTGGATTCATGCCTCTCATTGCAAGCAAGCACATGGGGCTAAGGTGGACGATCCCACAGAAAATGAGGCTGCACCTAGCAGCCCAGCAGAACATTCAGTGGTAGAAAAATGATAGTCATGATTTACAGTCATTTGAATTACATTTTAACACCCCTTGCATTGATAAACATTACATTTTCAACATGTGATATTCCTACTTGGAATAGTGACATTTATTTGCCTACATGACATACAATTACCTGCTGATATTAATACAGCATGAGTGAAAAAATGTATCACAACTACACTCATGATCAGGGGATTGAGTTCAACCCCGGGAGATAGGGGGATCAGGGTAAGACAAATAATCTGATTATGTTACATATTAAGGGATTTTCTTTATTTACCTTTTAGGAAGCTTGTTAGTTTGGTATATAATGTTAAATGTCATCGACATATAACTATGTCATAGATATGAATATATACAAGGAGTAGCAGACTTGTTTGTTGGTTTAGTAGTTATATTGGCAATTGTTTTAGTGGTGGCTTGCTTGAAAGCCTTAGTGACGGTGTGTTTGAATAAGGTAACCAACAACACGATGATAACGCATGAAGTGACAAATGAGGAAAGAAATGTGGAACCAGAAAAGGAAGACTTTTATGGCGACATAAATACTGAGATTAAAAGACTAAATCAAGTGATGTTGCAAATGAATACAGTAGAATTAAGATAATGGCATAACGACAATGTTATGAGTTGTGTCAATTACAATATCAATGAACTCATATCACCACGAGTGACACACTGTTAGGAAAAAAAAAAAAAGAGGGAAAAGAAAAAGTGGAGAGGAATTATGGTAATAATACATTATGCTTAATTTGTTGGTTTGGGAAAATTGTTGTTGGGAATTAGGTATTCCCGTGTGTGATTGTAATCATATACAATGCTATTCTTAGTTTAGTAATAAAATACATACCTGATTGAATATTATTTGTGTGACGCATATAAATGAATATAACTTTTTGTGTTAAGGAAAAACAACAAATTGTTGAATGTGAAACTGTCGGAAGATATACATGATTATGCTGATTTCATGGTAAGATGTACCCTATCTGATTCAGTGTGTGCGGAAAGCAGATTCAGATATGACTGAGCATAAGGATAAGACGAGATCACATTTTGGAGGGATTGCTAACGGAATTGGGAAGAAGAAAGAAAGAAAATTTGTGGCTAAAAAATGAAGTTAATCGTGGCATACACCCTCTTTCTCAAAGAATGATGAAGACATTCTCCCGTGTAACTTGGAGATGAATGCTTACCTTCACCAAGGAAATTTATGTGACCATTTGCCTGGATCACACTGCAACATATGAAAGAAAGGCGATCACTTACTCTTGTTCGAAGACTTCGAACATTCACCACATCAGAAGTTGCAGGACAACGACATTTTACCTGCAACCTCTGTGAAATGCGGGGACATATGTTATTACTTCACCAACGTCCGGGGAACCAGCATGGAGCTGCAAAAAACGGCTGTGCCCTTGTCACAACAGCTGTGCACGATTCTGCTGGATTGCTCCTGGTAAGGACCATGAATGACCTGAACACCATGGTCCCAACATCAGTGTGGATGCATCCGGCATCCCTGTTCCACATCTTGCTGGCCAATCATGGTTCACAGCAAAAAGTGGCAAGAATGCTACATGGAGAGAAGGGTCAGTCTATGACTCCGCAGTGTTACCACAACAGCGAAATCCTACACGAAGTAGTGCAGGAGCTATGAAGAGAAAATGCTTCATACCTGGATTCAAACACAAGTGATCAGCCCTTCCTTTCAAACAAAGTCAACATTTGTGTGGAGGCAAACGTTTTTTGCCAGATGGTGCAGATGCTGTACAAAACTTGAAAATGAAGTGAAATTGTTGTATCTTGGTGATGGTGAAGTGTTGTTTTGAAAATATATTTGTGATGCAAATGCAATAGATTGAACGATATGGAAGAAGTCAATGACCAACGAAATGTTTTGTGATTCTTGCAGGATGACGGTGTATGCCTAAGGGAATTTGATTACCAAAGAGATTGATTGTTTACTTATATTGATGTTTAGATTAATGGTTAATATAAACAAAAACAAAAAGATGAGGGAATTGTGGAAGTGTAACTCAGTGTAACATATTGATTGGCCCTGGTAACTTATTAATTAACCTGGTAACAAAGCAGATACATTTTATGTGTATGAACAATGTAATCTCTTGAAACACCTGGTCAAGGCCCCAGGCTAGAGCACCCCCCCCTGCTGTGATTTCCATTTACACAGCAGGAGGGGAGCGAGCTGATGCCAGGACTCGGTGCGATGCATGACCTCGGGACATTAGCGGAGAGGAGATTAAGTCCAGTTTGGCGATATAACGAGAGCAAACGTTGAGTAAAGTACACTTGTCCTCAGAAGCCCTGCCCGACGGAACGATGGAATGAACGAGAACTTGCTACGTGAAGCGCTGACCGAACGGGAGTGTCGGATGGAGAGAAGGACCAGCGAAAAGAGTTAACCTGATCCATTATATTATGCGGTATCATTTTGGTAATTGGATGAAGTGAATACAGTTTAATAAACTAGACCTTTGTAACCTGTGTCCGGTCTTTGGAGTCCTGTGAGTCCCCCAGTACAAATTCCCTGACATCAGCAATGAAGACGAGAGTCTGAATTACATGTATGCAAAAGACCTTGTGAACCAGTGAAGCAAATACACGGGTAAGCATGAATTAAATCTAGGGCATGATATAATTTCCATGATGTTTACCTCTACACTCAATGGTGGAAGGAGGTAATGTTTTGATCCCAGCTTGTCTGTATGTCTGTTTGTCTGTTAGTCCACAAAATTCCAGACAAAGCTTGTAGTAGTGGTAGTTGTAGTGGTAGTGGTGATAACAGAAATTGTTATATAGAACTGAACTTATATTATTATTATATGCAGAAAATAACTTCATTTCTATATGCCCTGCAGTGGACAGGTTAATTGGTTTATGCACTGAAGGGGTCACCCTGGTGTGCACTGCTGTGTTCTGCCTCACTGAGTTGTTCAGGTATGATGTACTCAGCACAAGCTTCCGGTCGGCCCGGAGGTGGGGGTGCGGGGCCTGTCACGGAACGTCAAAACAAACGGCCTGCCGGGGCCGCCCAAAAGTCGGGCGTGAGGGGCGCGTCCACTAATGGAACGCCTCTCGCTTCCCAGATCGAGGGCCACGTGGTCAGGAGAACCTCGTCCCTTCCGGTCACACTTTGCCTATCGGCCGGCCTCGAAGACCGAAATTGTGACGGTGTCACCCGAAAAATTTGAAATTACGAAATTTGAAAAAATTTGAAAAATAAAATTACGGAATTTCAAGTGGCCCAATATCTGAAAATGTTCGCAACATATTAATGTACATTTGTGCCAAATTTGGTGCTTGTTTCACAAAATGCACAATTCTTTTGAATATTTGGGCTAAGCCACCCCACTATAACCAAAAAATGACGTGTCATGGACCCAAAATGCAATGTTGTCAAATATGCCATGTTTAAATTGCGCTATCATAACTACGATTACTTGGCAATCAACAGAGTGTGAATTACTAAAATTAATTTGAAATTGGCAATATTTAAAATATTTTAACACTTTAGCACATCATAGATCAGAGACATAGACATCAGAATCACTTATAATTGCTTTCGAACGTATAAAGTCCGGTCTCCTTTGACTGTTTAACACCCCATCGTGGTTGCATTCTGCAAACAGCTAAATAACTCGAGTAAATCAAGAATTAGTGATTAGAGCAGGCTCTTTATTGGAAAGTTTACAGCTATAGTAATTATTTTAAATGTAAATACGGCAAAGGTTATAAAATATATATGTGGAAGAGGCTTTTGTTAGCGTTGCCGAGCAACCAGTTCAAGTGTAAGTAAGAGTTAGGGCTAGGAGTTAGGGCGAGGAGTTAGGGCTATGAGTTAGGGCTCGGAGCTAAGGCTAAGAGCTAGGGCTAGGATCTTGGGCTAGGAGTTAGGGCTAGGATCTTGGGCTAGGAGATAGGGCTAGGAGTTAGGTCTAGGAGATAGGGCTAGGAGTTAGGGCTAGGAGTTAGGGCTAGGAATTAGGGCTAGGAGTTAGGGCTAGGAGTTAGGGCCAGGAGATAGGGCTAGGAATTAGGGCTCGGAGTTAGGGCTAGGCATTATGGATCTTTGTTTTTCACATTTCTTTCTACTTTTTCACATTGCTCCTTAATCATTCTAATTCTTGCTTCCTCTTTATTTCTCTCTTTCTTCATCTATCTGTCCAAGCAGAAGTGAATTCTTTGCAGAGATTTTTCTGGAAGGTTCACTTGGCTGTGGCTGGATGGGTTTGAGGATTGAGGACTAGCGGCTGAAACCTGAATCCTTACCAGGTTCCTGCTGATGACTCCATCTTTGTCATTTGCTTATTTGGGTTCCTTCTGAGGACTCCAATGTATTATTTGGTTTTCCATTTCATCCCATTGTCTTGGGTCACATGACCTATAGTGAGCAGGCCAAGTCTGAAGCAGCCTATTATTTAAGGATATTTTCGTTTATGGAAATTTTCCAATGTTTTTGTGATTTTTCCAGGGATATTGGCTTCAATTTGAATCAGTATTCAAATTTTCAGCTCTCACCCACCCAGAAGGTAATAAACATATATATCAGTGAGTGAGTGAACCAGTACTTAGAATGACTTTTATATTGTTGCGGTTTTGAGTTTTGTACAATAAAGGTTAAATTTCCCCCTCATAGTTTCCACACAACAACACGTAGCCTCGCGATCGTTCAGTTATTTCATAGTATGTGTGAGAATAGTCCTTTTCCTGTGTTAGTCTTGCGTTGCATAGAATAATGAGAGTAGGTCCTTTCCATTCTTCCATTGCCTTATGCCGCTTCCAATGCCTTATGCCTCTTCCGCCTCTTTGTGCTGCCTTTGGCTTTTTGGCGCGAATTAGCACGAGGCGGGCCTGGTGGGTCGAGTCGGGACCGAAAGAGGGCGGCGAAGAGGCTGACGGTAAGCGCGAGCCGCCAATCAGGGCTCAGAGGGTGTGGCTGCAGCAGTGCGTGACAGGGCGTGGTTGGAACGTTCGAGAAGGTTAAGGGCGTGGCAATAAAACCCGTCGCGCAAGGCCCCCACCGCTAGTGAAGTTCGGGGAGCGCAGTTGAAGCAGAAGTTCGGGGTGAGCAGGAGTTGAGTGCGGAGAGGTTCGAGTATTGATGAGAGTTATGAGATCGGAGAAAGACGCGCATGAACCGGGTATAAGCGCTCGTATTGAAGTGACGCTCGGTTGAGCTTGAGCCTCTGAGCTGAGCCTCTATTGCATTGGGTTACGCGAGTGATAGCACGCTGGTTACTAAAGGCGCTGTGGAACCACCCAGCCGCGCCGAGAGACGCGTACATTCCTTCCTGCCTTCCTCCCTCATCATCTGCCTTTTGTTCGAGAGACGCGCTGCGAGGATCCTTTCCACCACCTGCTTGCCATCTTCGCGGGACGTGCTGGGACCGTGGAGAGCACGCCGGGCCGCCGTTCCTGGATGACCAAGGCAGCGCGTGAACAGCATCCTGTCTGCAATTCCCCTTAGTGAGTGTGATCGGGCCTGTGTCTGGGCTTTAGTGTAAGACTGCTTAAGTTCTGCTCTGTGTCTGCTTTCTACCAAATTGTACATACTTGTGTAAATAATAATTAAATCTGTTATTCCTTTATTCGACCATCTCGTGTTTTCCATCATTGACTGAGCATGGTACGAATAGAACCGCTCTAATCGGGGTCCAATATTAACGGTGACTGCACGGACCATGTAGTACGCAATCCACTCGGTGTACTCAAATTACACGTGGCTCGTGTGAGGCTTGGTTCCCCGCTTCCGTGGCGGCGCAGGTATTTAGGTACGTGCGAGACTTGGACCCGAAACCCTACCTTGCATTTGCCCGGAAGAGGCGTTTCAAGTCTCGGTTACGCCGGCCCAGAAAGAACAAGGGGCTTAATCCCCCCTTGGTAAGGGTAGGAAGGGCGGCGGAAAACCATAACAATTGGTAGTCAGGAGTGGGGATTTGGAACCATGGACAAAATTTTTGGACACCAAAATTCTCGAAATTACGAGCGACCGAAATTTAATTTAAGATCCAAATTTATATTCGTACCATGGCTAGCCAAGGCGGTCGAATGCCGGTGGGGTTATTAGATGAGGTAGATGAAGAGGTAGAATTGATAACCCAGGACCCACAGGAAGAGCTGGTAGAAGAGGAGGAAGCCGAAGAGGGGCGGCAGCAGGGGTAGAAAATGGCGGCGCCTCGCACGTGGCGGTGGCAGCCGGGCCCGCTGTGCGACCCGAGTTCGACATCGAATAATACCTAATCCAAATGTCTGCAAAGCTAAGTGGGAAAATGGACACCCAGAGAGATGAGGCCAGGTGTAACATGGAAAAATTGGAAGACAAAATGGGTGGTCAATTGGAAAAATTTAGGGTGGTGTCGAAGAAGGACACGAAAAAAGCGGGCAAGGACATAAGGCGCAGGTTGAGCGAGGAGGTCGCAATGGGACGCAACGGGGTGAAGCGATGTGAGGAGCACGTGGAGAGTGAGCTTGGGCGGAGTGCAGCTAAGTTGACGGGGGCTATAGAAATCGCGACGCTGGGTGTAGAAAACCCGGCGATCGTCAAATTGGATAAAGAAATGTTGGGAGCGCCGGGGAAGGTCGAATTGGAAGATGAAATTTCATGCAAGCCGGCGGTCATCGAAGAAATAATAGAAATTAAAGAAACAATTGGGGCCGAAGAGACGGGGGAGATAGGAAATGAATCGCGGGAGAAAGAGATTTTTATTTTTATATTTTTTATTTTTTTTGTATACTGAATCGAGGCTCGTGAAAGAGCTAACATTTACTTCACAAACAAATCAACCAGACAAACAAAATATACAAAAAGAGGGAGCGGAAGACAAGATGGGGAGAGAAGGGGAAGCACACAACCACAACATTTGAGAGCAGGGAGAAGTGTGGGAGGGAGAGGGCTTGGGGGGAGGAGGCATGGGAAGGGGGGTGGGGGGGGGAGAGGTATAAAACACAAGGGGACCGAAATTAGAGGAGGGGAGAAAAGATCAAGGTTTTGGATGGGGGAGGATAAGAGATGGTGGTGAACAGCTGTTTTAAAGACCTGGAGGGTGGAGTGGGATTGAAGAGAGTGAGGGAGTTTGTTCCAGAGGCGGGAGAAAAGAGGAATGAAGGAGTGAAGGTGAGCAGAAAGTCTTGATTTTGGCAGTTTAACCATAAGAGGGTTGCAGGCAGATCTTGTGTGACCTGTCGGAATATTTGTGGGACAGAGCCCAGAGAGAGCTGGGGGGGCAAGGCCAGAGAGGAGTCGGTAGAAGACGGAAAGACGACCAACCTGCCTGCGGTCAGTGAGTGAAAGGCCCTTGGAGTTAGCTTCATCACGGGAGATTCCAATGATTCTGAACGCTTTGGTTTCAACAGCGTGAAGACGAGCTAGGTGTGAGGCAGGAGCACCAGACCAAAGGGGAGAGCAGTATTCCATTGAGCTGCGGATGAAAGCCTTGTATGTGGTGAGGAGCTCAGGTGTGCCGAGGAAGGACTTCGCACGACGGAGGATGCCCAGTCGGCGACTGGCTTTGGAGGCCAGCTTGGAAATGTGGTTTTCCCAGGAAAGATCATGGCAAATAGTGAGACCCAAAAGTTTGAGTGACAGAACTTCTTGGAGAGGATTATGCAGAAAGTGGATGGGAGGGTTGTCCAGTCGGTCTTTTCGGAGAGACATCGTAAGAGTGTGAGATTTAGCAGGATTGAAAGACATGTTCCATTTGTTTGCCCAGTCTGTGATTTTGTCTAGGTCTGCAGAGAGTGAGGAGGCTGCAGACTGCCGATCTGAGAGATGAGGAATGGAGCGACAGAGAGTAGAGTCGTCAGCAAAGAGATAGAGAGGATTTTCAAGAGAGTCAGAGAGATCATTGATGAAGACCAGAAAAAGCACAGAGCCCAGAACACTACCTTGGGGAACTCCAGCCTGAACAGGAAGAGGAGATGAGAGAAACCCATTCAGGGCCACATGTTGACTACGACCAGAGAGGAAGTCCGCCAGCCATGCATGGAGATTTCCATGGATACCAAAGGAGGAGAGTTTGGTGAGCAGAGCAGACCAGACCGTATCGAAGGCACGTGAAATGTCAAGGGAGACAGCTCTAATTTCCTGTTTGGCATTGAGGACCTCCATCCATTGTTGAGAAAGCAGAAGCAGCATGTCCAGAGTAGAGTGACCAGGTCTGAAACCAAATTGATGATCAGAGATCAAGCCATTGGAGAAGAGGAAAGATTTCATATCTGAAGCAATGATGGATTCCATGACTTTGCTGATAATTGGGAGAAGGCTGATTGGTCTGTAGTTGCTAGGATCTGTTTTTGCACCTTTTTTGTGCAAAGCGGTGATGTTGGCTGATTTCCAAGCAGATGGCAGATGACCTTGAGCAAAAGAGAGGGTGAAGAGAAGAGAGGGTGAAGAGAAGAGAAAGAGGGAGTGAAAGAGCGGAAGAACATGATTTTAGGACCCGTGGGCTGATGCCGTCAGGACCAGTTGCAGAATCAGAGTCGAGGGTTGACAGAAACTTTTCCACCTTGTCAGGAGAAAAGGACACAGAGTCCAGGAGCAGCTGGGTACGACTGGGTATGGTGGGTACATAGAGGGATGGGTTTGGGACACAAGATTTAGAGGCAAACACAAAGTTGAGGCTTTCAGCTTTTAACAGCGTGAAGACGCTGTGAGAGACTTTGGGAA
This sequence comes from Myxine glutinosa, assembly GCF_964187855.1. Taxonomy (NCBI): domain Eukaryota; kingdom Metazoa; phylum Chordata; class Myxini; order Myxiniformes; family Myxinidae; genus Myxine; species Myxine glutinosa. The sequence continues at coordinate 34,586,653 of NC_136261.1, forward strand.
TGCACCCAAAGTTTGTATTTGCATCGTGATGTCGGGCCTGCTAACTCAATGGAAAGTTTACAGGTGCTGGCGGAGAAGGAGGTCCCCAGGGTGAGTAGAATTAATGGCGCGAATGTGTTTGGCACGAATGGGTTTTTGGTGCGCTTGGGAGAGAAAAGAAACCCGGGCGGTCGTGGAAGGTCCATTGTGCGGTGTACGAGGGCGATTGGCGCATGTGTGAGAGAAAAGTGTGCACCGGAGCATGAGTGTGAGCGAGAAAAGTGTATGACGGAATGTGTGCGGGAAGAGTGTGTAACAGGAGAGTGTGTTACAGAGCGTGTGCAGGAGTGCACACCAGAGTGTGTTGCAGGGTGTGTAACAAGAGAGTGCACACCCGGGGGTGTTACTGAGTGTGTAACAGAAGAGTGTGTGCCAGGGTGTGCGCGAGGGTGTGCGATGATTGGGTGTGCAACATGAGAGTGCACACCCATGGGTGTTACAGACTGTGTGCGGGAAGAGTGTGTAACGGATTGTGTGGAAGGTATGAGTGCACCTAGGTGTGCAGGTGCGAGTACGGTGTGCGAGGGAGAATGCACACCAGCAGACGTGAAAGGAGAGTGTGCAGTAACAGAATGTATGGGAGGTGCAGGGACGCCTCGGTGTGCGAGTGCGGAGTGGGTCGCGAGTGGTGAGAACGTGGCTCAAGCATCGACACCGACCGGGGTAGCGTTTAGTGCGATGTAGCCGATGTGAGCCCTAGGCGGCAGGGACCGGCCGGGATCAGTGGTGCGGCAGTTTCACAAGGACCGCCATGCACGACCCGTGCCGGACCCCACCCTGTATGGTTGGTGCCGCGCCGTGGCAGTAAAGGCAATCGGCGAGGTTCAAGGGGAGGTAGGAGATTTCGGAGCCGCGCACCTTTGCGGCTGCGGTGCTCCGACCGTGGGCGGTTGGGCCATCGTGCGTGGGACCACGAGGCCCCGTGCTGAGATGGGCCCCTGAACCTCAGCCCATCCATGCCTCCTCCCCATGGATCGAAAATGCCGGACGGACCCAACCTACAGGAGACAAACCAACCGCATGGATCGCTCGGCCTTTCGAGGTCGAGCCATGACAATGTATACCCAAATAAAGAGGCTCAAGTGTAGTGGATGGATGAGGATAGTGTACCCTATGTGGGGGAATGGTATTTTGACCATTCCTCACATGGTCAGGGCCCATGAGCATTAGATTAGGGGGGTGGCAGTTACAGGCACATGGGGGTGCCGGCCATGGTTGCCTCCATGGGGCACCAAAGCTAGCCGAGGGAGGGCTAGGATAATTGGTAGGGAATTAGAAGACTGTAGAAGACATGAGAATTAAGTAGTGACATCTGAACTATAGTGGGGACGTAGGTAGCTTAGATGGTTGATAATGACGAAGGGAGTGCATAGTTTAATGGGATGACGGGGAAGCACGAGTTTTAGGGGAAAAGCAGTTAGATAGATGATGCTGTATGTGTGAGGAATTGCGTATTGAGAAAAAGTGGAATTGTGTTGAAGTGTATGGAAAAAGGTGTGTAAGCACAAAGGTGTGCAAGATATTTGGTGTGTGACATAAATGGTTTGGAATTAGTGTGGAATGCTTGGTGATTTTTGGTGAACATTTTATGCAACTTTGACCTTTGACCTTTTGATTTTAAAAAAAACCCATTGTTTCCTATGCTAGCTTTTGATTGTTGAACCAATTCAGTGACCCATTATGCAAAGTCTTAAATTTTCAGGTCAATTTGATGAAAATTGACGATTTTATGTGATGCTGACCTTTGACCTTTTAACCAAATTATTAATTTGACTTCTCCATATTCAAATAATAAAGCCTTGGTGAAAATTTAATGGCAATTGCTCAAATGGTAAAAAAGTTATGGCCCGGACGGATGGATGGACGGATGCACGCACGCGGAGGCGCACACACACACACACAGGCGCACACACACACACACACACATACACACACACACACACACACATACACACACACACACACACACAAACACGGAGGCGCGCGCGCGCGCGCACACACACACACACACACACACACACACACACACACACACACACACACAAGTCATTGCAAATCCCCATCTCTGCGCTACTGAAATTTGATATTGTCATTATTGGTAAATTGTTTCAGAAAATTGTGCATGCATTCTGAAGCATTTTGAGCACCGAACACATCCCTATGATGATATATTTTTTGAAATGCTGAACTGGAACTTTGAGGAAGGATAATATAATTGATTAACAGAAAATAAATAGAGACACTCAGATTACTCAATCCACCAATTAAATATTCATTCAGAAACAACCTGAATAATGCCACGTGATAAATGGAAGAAAACATGGAGCCTCATGATTTAGTCACATCCCATTTCGAATATGAGGATCAAATTGCACACAACAATGCATAGGATGAGGAATGTTGCTAAACACAATCCCTCCTGAAAAAAAAGGACACGGCAGGGATCACACGCACCTGAGGTTCTCACGTGGTGTGGTGTCAGGTCTCTTCAAACCAAAATTATTACACATTTTTCCCATGGTGATAAAAAGCATGATGGTATTCATCTGGATAAGAAAAAGGTAAACGTACTCAAAAACAAACAACTTTAGTGCACTGACTGAATATACTTTCAACCATTTTTATGGCTTGATTAAGATAATGGATGCACTGGTGGATTGTAAGGTACAAATGCAGCAGCAATGTTGAAGAAAGGACCAAGGTGATTCGCAGTAAGCTGATGATCGGGCAGTAAATCTTGGGGAAGAGGGGTGGGGAGGGGGTTGAGGAATATGTGATACTATAATTAGCAATCCTCTTTCAAATTTATTATGTCACAATCATAATATGTTCAAACTTGTAAATCATAAACTTGTAAACAATTAAATTGTAAATTAAATTAAAACTGTAACTTTTAATTAAATGTAATGATTGTTCCTGATTTTCTAAACACTTGAGTTATAATCCAGCATTGCTTACAGGATTGTTTTGAGCCGTTAATATGCGGTTGATTTTTGAATTTGGTCAGTAACGTCTCCGTTCACGAGAGCGGTGTGATACGGTTTCATTGGCTGTCCAGCTTTGCCCACACCGCTTTGCATATACCCCGCCCACTTTGCATATAAGGGGATATTGAGATGATTTTATCACTCTTGAGGAAGATTAACGGAGGCGTGTGGCTTTGTCACATGTTGTTAATCGAAACGTTGAGTCATTGTTTGTTCAATTAAAGGTTGGAGATCTTACCATGGAGTCATTTGGATTTACTCCCAACCGCAAATCTTTGCTTATATATATATATATATATATATATATATATATATATATATATATATATTGTTATGTCTGGCGGGGTAGAGCAATATGTATAGCAGCTAGATCTGAATAGGTAACATGCTTCGAGATGTCGCGATAGCTAGAACCCACTATGTACCTTTAAGTTAGTATGTGTAGGCGTTTGTCGGGTTGAGATGTATACTTGTGAACCTACCAGGAGGTTCGTGTGTTAAGTAGAGTTAGGGATTAAAGAGTAGCGCCCCTGTGTGTCCTCACCTGGTTAGCCAAACCTTTGTCCCTTTTGGCACGCATACCCTGTAGACACCATAGATAGGTCCCTATTGCAACACTAAATAACGCCCTTCCCTGACATGACTGTGACAGAGAACCGGAAAAAGGAAACCAGGCCGGGACACCGCCACATGGCCGCCGCCATTTACACCTCCGACAGGCCTATCCACCTCGAGTGCCACGTGCTATGACGACACCACAGGCCTGTGATTCGGTGGAGGCCACTGATTGGGAGGTGCGCCAAGGCTGACGTCACTGCCGCGGAGTGATACGAGGGGCGGCAGGACTTTGGAGAGGAGAGTGAGTTGCTTTTGGAGAGAAGCAGTTGAGTCTGGCAGTGGGAGTTGCGCCGAGTGAGTGAGTTGCGCGGCAGTTGGTCGAGTTGGGAAAAGAGATCAGCGAGCGCCGAACGCGAGTCTGAGTTGGTTCAAAGCAGTTGCGTGGCAGTTGGTTCAGAGCAGTTGCTTCTGGCAGTGGACTTGCGCTCTCGTCCCCCCTTTGCCGTTCTTCGTCGTTCTGCATTCGCGCTCGAGTTGAGGGTCGACCTTGTGTGGAGCTCGCTGGCCTGCGTTGGATGCGTGGTGCCGGGTGCACTGACCTCGTGGGCGGCGAGAGGATCGGAGCTTGGAACGGGGCCTACCACGTGTGTGGGCGATCGGCGCTTGTGGAGCTTGGAGCGAGGCCTCGTGGGTGCATCGGGGCCGAACGGAGCCGTGTTGGACGGCAGCCAAAGACAAGACGACAAGAGACAGATGAGCTCGCACACCACAAACCCACATAACGAACGTGTTTCTTTTGTTAATCCATTCCTTTGTTCTTGTTTCTGAAGTCAGTGTGTGGGATCAAATTTAGTTACCTTATTTTATTATCGGCGCGTATTTTCCTGTCCTTGCTTTTTCCTTTAATAAACCCTTGTATTATTTTCTATTCCCCGTTAAACCTGTGCCCGCTGGAGTTAATCCCCTTACAGGACCGGAGCTACGTCAGTGCGCTGAACGTAAGCTTTTGCCGCAGCCTCCATTTTCCTTCTTCCTCCTGCGCGGTCATAGTACAGTCCGTGTTTGGTAGTTGCCTTCGAATAAGACCGTTTAGGCCATCCGCAACTCTGGTGTTAACTGGAGTTGCGCAACAATATATAGGTAAAGGAACAATGGAATAATGGTTCCATATATATATATATATATAGAGAGAGAGAGAGAGAGAGACGAGACGAGACGAGACGAGACGAGACGAGACGAGACATTTTACACGAGACACGAGACCCGAGACATGAGACCCGAGACATGAGACCCGAGACCCGAGACCCGAGACCCGAGACCCGAGACCCGTGAGAGACTCAGAATTACTAATATGCAACATGGCAGGGACATATATACATAGTCGTGGCCAAAAATATTGGCACCCTTGCAGTTTTTTCAAATAATGCACCATTTCTTCCAGGAAATTGTCGAAATAAAAAAATCTTTTGATATCCACATATGTATTTCGTTGGTTTGCTGTATTAAAAAAAAAAAAAAAAACGCTGAAAAGATTACTAAATCTTAGCTTATTGGATGGATAAGAATTGAACTCACCTATGGTGAGTTGCATGTGCCTGCAATATAAAAATCACTCATTCAACCAGTTTGAATAGAGAAAATGAGTCATTCTGCTGTTTTGTGTCACTGTGTGTACCGCAATGAGCATGGAGAAAAGAAAGAAAAACAGAGAAATGTCTGAGGAGGTCAGACACAAGATTGAAGCCAAGCAAGGACAATCTCAAGGTTACAAGTCCATCTCCAGAGACATTTATGTTCCTGTGTCCACCGTACGCAATGTTATCAGGAAGTTTAAGGCCCATGGCACTGCAGCCAACCTCGCTGGACATGGCCGCAAGAGAAAACTTTATTCAATATTGCAGCGAAGGATTGTTCGAATGGTGGAAAAAGCACCTTGATCAACTGCCAAACAGATTCAAGCTGACCTTCAGACACAAGGTAGCACAGTTTCAACTCGCACCATCCGTCGCCAACTCAATGAAAGGGGGTTCTATGGCAGACGCAGGAGGACCCCTCTGCTGAAAAAGCCTGACTGGAGTTTTCCAAACACACCTGAACAAGCGAAAATCCTCCTGGGAGAATGTCCTGTGGACAGGTGAGACCAAATTAGAGCTTTTTCGTGAAGCATTTCATCTCTATGTTTACAGAAAACAAAATGAAGCCTTCACAGAAAAGAACACCTTCCCTACAGTCAAACATGGAGGAGGTTAAGTGATATTTTGGAGTTGCTGTGCTGCCTCTGGCACTGGGTGCCTTGAATGTGTGCATGGCATCATGAAATCAGGAGATTACCAAGGCATTTTGGAGTGCAATGCTCAACCCGGTGTCAGAAAGCTGTGTCTCCGTCGAAGGTCATGGGTCTTGCAGTAGGACTATGACCCCAAACACACTTCAAAAAGCACCAAGGAATGGTTCAAGACAAAACACTGGACTGTTCTGAAGTGGCCAGCAATGAGTCCAGATCTAAATCCCATTGAGCACCTGTGGGAGAGATCTGAAAACAGCAGTTGGGAGAAGCCACCCTTCAAATCTGGGAGAACTGGAGCAGTTTGCATGAGAAGAGTGGACCAAACTGCCAGTAGAGAGGTGTAGGAAGCTCGTTCATGGCTATAGGAAGCGCTTGACTGCAGTTATTTTGTCCAAAGGCTGTGATACCAAATATTAAGTCTTTATTAGAGTCTTTATTAGAGATTATTTCAATATAATCCTTTGACAATAATTGACAAAATTATTGTCAATTTGTCAATAATTTTGCCATTTCTTTTTATTTCCTGATTTAAAAGGATATATTAGGTTCTGAATCAAAAACAAAGGTTCTGTCATATTA